>NW_006913050.1:2716797-3025054 GCF_000585515.1 Cladophialophora yegresii CBS 114405 | reverse complement strand
ATTGCTACTGTCCGTATATATAGTAGTAGTACATTACATTAACGCCTCGAATAGCATAGTGCTAGTATAAACATTTATTCCTCTCCACTAAGCCGACCCTAGCACCGACTTTAAAGTGCCTCCCGGGGGATAGTCGCCGCTATTACTAGTAGAGAGATAAATATATAACCCTTAATCCTAGTATCAGTGTACTAAGGCTGTCTTAATCTGCTTGTCTATCTTCGTAGCCGAGGCACTCGTTAGAGTCGTTATAGCTCTAGAGGTGGGCGTCTAGGTATAGAGGGGCGTCCTCGCGTCGAGCCACTCCATCTGTCCTCAAGACAGGATTCGCTGGGTGGAGCTTGTTCAGGTGAACTCGTAGGTGGCTAATATCCCATTCGTCGTGTCCGAGGCTCTAGATTTCCTAGAGAATTTTGAGCTTATAGACTTTCGGGACTTACTTTATTACCACCTAGCGAATGTAGATATAGACGTTCCTCGGAATGGTTATTATAGTAGTTTAATTATCCACCGTAAACCTATATCTTATTCTTAGTTTACCGTATACTATATAAAATAGCGTCCACTAAGTAAGTAGGTACTAGGGGTCGAAGATAAGAAGCTCCCGAGGAATAAAGAATAGTCGTACAGGGAGGTCCGGGGTGATCTCTAGTTCCGGAGAGTCCTTAGTGCCGTCCTCGGTTGCATTAGCTAAAACAAGAGTATGTTAGAATGAATAATTATTTATGAGTTATATACTTATCACTTACATGATTTCGGTTCCTCGCTCGCCTAACTAGTATATAAGCCTAGGACCTCCACCTCTAGGCCTCTATTACCGTGGCTGGTGTTCTCTCCTTCTTTATTTACCATCTGCTGTCGGTTAGATATAGTATCGGGTAGGAAGGAGGTCGAAAGCCTCGTACCTTAAAAGCCGGTTCCTGTATTAGAAGAGTTACTCGGAATTAAAATGAACAAAATATTATATTGTTTATGTGTGTATCTATGAGTGAATAGAGGATATAATAAAGGGGAAGGTTTAAATTTATCGAAAAAACAGGTATATATAACTAGGAATATAAACAATTTAAGCAATTATTTATACGTGTACTGTATATATAGAAGGTATAAATATTTATTTATACTAAAGTTAGTTATATCGTCGTCAGCGGTAGATTAGAAAGGTCAGTGTCTTCGGTTATAAACTAGGGCGAGGCTTTATAGCTAGACGGGTATGCCTCTCGTGTGGCGGCTGGCAGGGCCTCTTAAACCATACCACACACTACATCTTGAACTAACGGCGTAAAGGTCTTGAGTAGAGTGTCTGTATCGCATATATTGCTGTCTGGCTTATTAGGTTATTTATATGCTATCCGTAAAGTAAGCAAAAGAAGGAAAAGAAGCGCAGCCTTGCGCTAGAGTGTTAGCTAATCAGAACGCTCGGTTATTACTCTAGACATTGTCCAGAGAAGTAGCTGCGGCGTGGTAGGTGCAAGAGGCTGCGGCGTAGTGGGTGTAAGAGGCTGCGGCGTGGTGGGTGCAAGAGGCTGCGGCGTGATGAGTGTAAGGCTGCGTTATAGTAGGTTAGGGTGCAAGGCTGCAGGTAGAAGTATCACGCTCTTGGCGCGCGATGCCGAATCGGTTGGGAATTATCACGCACTTGGCGCGCGATGCCGGATTAGGTTGGGAATTATCACGCTCTTAGCGCGCGATACCGGATTAGGTTGGGAATTATCACGCCCTTAGCATCTCTCGGTTAACTTCCCTAAAACGCTATAACAACGATATTTTTAACGACGACTACTACTCTTAATATAAGGAATTAGTAAATAAAAGTTATACTATTCGAACTGTCTTAATGAGCTCTATCTAATGGTGCTAGTATTATTATAATAGCTTTATTATTTTACTCTAAACCTAAGCCTAGTTTAAGGTATAGATAACAACGATATTTTTAACGACAACTACTACTCTTAATATAAGGAATTAGTAAATAAAAGTTATACCATTCGAACCGTCTTAATGAGCTCTATCTAATAGTACTAGTATTATTATAATAGCTCTATTACTTTACTCTAAACCTAAGCCTAGTTTAAGGTATAGAGATCTGCCTAATCTTGCCGAGTATCGACATGGAGAGGTCACACCGTATCCGAATTTACCTCGAACCTCTTTATCGCGACCGAAAAGAGCCCGTATAAAGGCAACACGGGTCTAGCACGTGAGATACTCCATGAGGTGGCAGAAGGTGGCCAGGCCGCAGATGACAGGCAAGTCTACACCTCATGAATCGCTAGGGCATTGGCTGTGGTTCAGGTATGGGCGACTTTTGATTACCTTAGATGCTATAGCAGTGGTCAGACAGACTGCGGTGGAAGAACGATTACTTCGTGGTGCACGCGGTGGCCATCATCTACCTCCCAAGGCAATACAAGACTTTATGGCTGGAAGAAAAGACCTTGATCCACGTGGCTACGAGTATTAGCGTACTCTCCGCATTTGCGTCGGCCTCATGGCCTTCGACATGCCCTCAAGCTTCGCCCACAAATCCTTCGAACCCGATAATAGATTCCAAGCATGACCATCGGTTCCGGTCGCTGATCCGGATCCTCCACAACCATCCAGAACGCATTCGCCGTTCGATTTCCTCTCGGCACGTGAAGCCAGAATGCTACCTGGCATCGCGTACCATCTCTCGTGGTAGCATCGAAGAGACGAGCTCATCTTTCGAATGTCCTGCTACATCATGATGTCCCCACTGGGGAGCTCATTTAGCGGTCTGCTCGTATCTACAATCTTAACACTCGACCAGGTGGGCTATCTACGGACCTGGAGATTGATATCTGTCATTAAAGGCATTATCATTTGCGGCTGGGCATCTTAGCTTTCTTCGCGCTCACGGATAGACCCGGTACAGCCAGTTGGCTCTCGCCTGACAAGACAAATCTTGCCGTTAACCCTTTGCCCGACCGCAGTCCGAGCGGACCTCAACCACGGAAGCTCTCATTACGACAACAAGAAGCGAACCGTTAGGATTTTGACCAGGAAATGAATGGGCTATCGACAAAGGATTTGCAAGTCTTGGACTGGCAGCTTCCAGCCTCCCACTGGAAGTCATAACGGACCTATGGAGACAAGGCATGGGTTTGAATGTCGATTCGTGAAGCCACAGTCTGTCACTCCGAGCTGTCCTCTCGTGTATTCGCACGATCGCACTAGGCCAGGCTACCCTGCGTTTGTGCACGGTCACACACTGAACGCGTCATTATTCAATACCCCAACCGACCGCCGCTCCCCCTAGTAAACAGGATATATGCCCATCCAGCTTCCATGTCGACTTGGCGGAGTCGGGCCATTAATGTCGCCCTTGACGAAATGTGGAAGGATTTCTCCAGCGAGAATAACTCCCACAGCGAAAGGCAGAAACTTGGTCAATTCGTCACCTGCAGCAGCTTCAACTATTTCGGCAACTGCTCCAGGAGTAATGCGGGTCGAAGTTCCCTCTGGACCCCATCGGAATGGATAAGTCACCCAGCTTGGTGACTTAACACCGATAAAGTCTGCTGAGACGAGCTCATACTTCTGGGAGCAGTCCAGTTTGTAGTTGCTCACAGCTGTATCGTTGCGCACGAAGAAGCCAAATCCTGCCGGGATACCTCCTATCTTCTTCGACTCGGTCGGATTGGATCCCGCGCGAGAAAAGATCGCATGACCATTGCGCGACGAGAAGATGATCGGTCGTGTGCCCTGGAAATGAAAGGCCCGCTCGATCTGGTCCCCCGTGAAGAATTGGCCCTTGGAATGCTGCGAAAGCCAGATACTGTCAAGGTTGAGTGTCGTGTTGTTGACGCGTACCATGCACATCTCCCAGTCTCCCACGTGTTCGCCGAGCGGAGACACATTGATATCCCCAGAGCTCGTGATGCTGTCCATCACCAGCCCGTCGAGGTGGAGCGTGCCTGGGCCGTTGTATGCGTTGAACAACCAGAATTGCAGGTCTGTGTATGGCATTCCAGGCTGCCAGAATGCACGGACGTATGCTTTTGCAGCTGAGAAATCTCCCTTCTTGCCGTCTTCCTTCAGCTGCAGGTAGTACTGACTGTCCTTGCCCGTTTGTGGCAGATTCGCGGCAGTCGGTTTGCCCAATGACTTTACCTTTTTAGCCTTTTTGTCGAGGACTTCGATCAATTCTGAATGATTCAGAAAATCTTCGACGGAGGTGTTGAAGAATTTCTCGTCAGGATGCAGATTGAGAACCGGTCCATATTTCTCAATGAGAGTCTTGATTTGTTCCTCCGTTAATGGCTTAGCTGTTGTACTGATGGCTGTCGGTGTTACGAGACCTCGGACACTGGATTGGACCACCTGCGGTTGGACTGCAATGGCATCAGTGTATATGTGGTGATCCCCAGCTGCGACAGACATGGTGATTATTGTGATGGTGAAGGACTGATGTCGGTAAGTTGGGTTTGGGCGACTTCAGGCTACTTATAAAGTCGCCCACTATGTCAGCGCAGCCTGGTGTGAGCTGACGGCTAAGGGTGTTCATTCAGCTCGTTTCTTTCCCATTAGACGATCCCTTGTGTACCCCCGTGTTCCAAGCGACTTGAGGAAAACTGCTTTGGTCCTATGATAGCTGGACACGCAAGCGAGGCTGGCCAAGAGCCTGAGTGTCGACTCGAGAAAGGCTAGGCAGGAATGGTGGCCAATCAGCTAGGGCTCTCAGCCAAGCTCTGTAAACGTGCCCGTTTGGTTGATGTCGACCCTTGGCGAGTCTGTGTCCCTCTTCGTCTGACAGAGGCCTTCCTTAGGTTGACTGCAAGCCATACTCAGCGCCACTATCAGATGGGTTCAGCCGCAACGTCGCTGCTTAGGCATTCCAGCGCCCGCACTCGCTTGGAGGAATCGACGAGCAGATCCGCTGCTCTTGGAGTCCGACATCACTCACATGGCGTCAATAAGCTGGCTCAGAGTACCTTGATGTGTGACACGTCATTCGATCTGGCAAGCAACAACAGTTCCACGCACTTGTTTTGAGCAGTATGTATTCTATGCGAAAAGGTCGAGCCCCTTTCGGTACCATCTTGGACGACGATGTTGGAACAATACTGTGACAATTGATATATGCAGGCGAATGAAGGAATTGAGATGGCCAATATGGTCAAAGCTGCAAGCTAAAACCAGAGGGTGTGCGATGAAAGAGCCATAGGCCGAATTAGATTCCGAGGGGGCAGCTGATATGAGTCTCCCAGATGTCAGCTGAAATGTAAGGCGAAAATGCCGGAATGATGAGGCGGTATTCACTGCCAGTCTGATCATTGGGAGCGAAATAATCAAGAAATTGGGCACCTCCGCGTCACATGCATTTGGATGTGGACGAGGGGGAAAAGAGTAAGGACTTTTTAAAGGCTCATGCAATGGACTGCTCGGACAAGGCTTAACCCACCTTTAGGAGCGTTGACGCCACCCGCCTTGAGGTATAGCCTTCGGCATAAACAAAGCGAACTGGAGTCTACGTTCTGAGCTTCGGCCATCGGTGGCCTGGATTCTCGAGCTTGGGAATGATTGTCATGTGAATCTCTTGCTGTGCCGGACAGCTTAACAGGTCCAGTGAGGTAAAATGTAACCCGCCGTTCTGAGAGCCGCTGTTCGCCCCAATCTGTTCTGGCCTTCCACCCGCGCTGCATTACTCATGCAAAAGTCAAGACAATCAACGTGCATGCTATCATGACAACACCTAATCCGGCTCTTGTCTTGACGGCATCGCTTGAGGGTGAAGCTGACGCCGCCGATCCCGTCGCTGAGGGACCCCCGGACCCACTGCCCGAGCTTGAGCCCTCAGAGCTCGCTCCAGTAGCCGATGCCGTAGCAGTGGCAGGTGTGGAAGAAGGTGCGATGCTGGGACCAGGGCCGGCCGTGATCATCTGCCCATTCCCGCTTGGATACGTCGCGCCGGCAGCAGCAACAAAGTCCGGAGGCACTCCGGTCTGGTTGCTGGCAAAGTAGTACATTGCTGCTGCAGCTGTTTGACCTAAGTTCGACTGATCCAGGAAATCTGTTAGGTTGAAGCTCGTCCGGTTTGTAGCGTTGTAGCCTTCGAAAGCCGGCGGAAATGTGAAGTTCTCGTGCTGGAAGAAGGCGTACAGGATGTACCGATGGGCGGAGGAGTTCGTTGGAGGGGCCGGACCGCGATACGGCGCTCGTGGCTGGGTCGTGTTAATGAGTTGTGTGGTCCCGTCAGCAGCTTGTGGACCGGTTGTCATGTTGGTCTGCAGCCAGTGGAGGATGAACCGAGACGTGGGCGCTTCAGGGTATCTGGCATCGGGATCGACCATGAGGAGGGTGTAGGAGCCATTGTAGCTTGCGATGGACGCGGATCTAGAGGGGTCGACGGCCACGGTGGGTTCTTGAGAAGGAACTGCGCAATGTCAGCGGCCAGCCGGCAGGCTATGACTGGCGAAGGCTTACTTGTCACACCGAAGAGCTGGGCTTCGGCGACGACCAGTGGACTGCCATTGTTCGGGAACGTGACTGCGAGGGCGGTATCGTTCGGAGCCTCTGGGAAGCCAAAGTCTGGTGGAGGGATGGCGAGAGCAGGGCCGACGGCGAGGAAGAGTAGACTCAGCGCTGAAAAGGAGAGCATTGTGATGGTGTGTCAGTGCCAGTGCGGTTAGCAGAATACAAACGGAGAGAGATCCAGGGGACAAGCCAAGCAGGCGTCGCTATTTTGTGCACGAGTACTGTGTACTCTGTACTCCGTACTCCTTCAGGTAAACCCCAGTTCATCTCATATCGACGACGTCATCTCCAAGGCGGCAATTGGCCGTTTCACTGCTGTTCTGGAGTTGACTTGTCTCATTTCTGTCAGAGAGCCCTCTTGGCCGTGTGGACGCCGAGACAGTCTGCTGCGCCTCCGATGTGTTGGGAGGCGGACGACAGCTCGAGTTCACTCAAGGTCGAGACCGTGTCCAGTCCGCAGCGCTGATAGCCCATACTCGCTCCACTTGCCAAAATATGAGGTCCGAATAATAACCGTAGCGTTTAGCTCGAGCTCGTTCTTCAGGGAAGCAGCTGCGGTATCAGCGCCAGTCGGGCAACAGCCTACTGCTCGAGGGTGATTCTGTTGACGGCGCCCTCGGTGGAAAAGCCAGCCAGGGCAGGCATAGCAGTCTTTGCAGCACTTGAGTGCCCGCACAACGCGACTGTGCCGAATTCTTGGCCATTGCTTCTCACCAATCCGTTCTTGCTTACCCTGTTGCGACAAAGGCGATAGACCTTATTCCTGTAAATGATATTCTAACTTGTAAATCCCTCAATCCTGAGCCGCTGGTAACAGCTGTCGCTGTTGCTATACTCTAAGCACATTCCTAAGCCTTGCAGCGGCCGTCAGAAGCTGTCAAGGAGGGTAAGCATCCACCAAATACCTCGTTTGCCTCCCATCGGACGTGAAGGCTCTCTACACTATCACGGGCACTCTCGAGACTTACCTGGAACGACGGGACCTGCCTGCTAATGGTCCTCATCTCGCCTCGCGCGCAGGATTCAAAAAGGTGCCGAAGGTTTGTGTGAATGTTCTGATAACGCTTCTGAGAATCGTCAACAGCTTCATCAAACACAATTAGGCCTCGAATCAGAACGGCATTCTGTAGCAAAATGGAGAAGTCATAATGCTGAGTCCTCGAGCTTGCTGCTTCGATTGGAGAACACCCGTTGCCGCGCCCTCAGGGTAGGAAGATGACAGAGCGCGACTGCTATATTTTCCATGCCGCGACATGGCGGTGATTCCCTTCACCATCTTCGAGCCAGCAGCCCACAAGTCTTCCAACACAATTCAACTTTCGGCCGCCGGAAAATGATCATCTCCAACGACGAGTACTCCATCTGGAGGACAGCCCAAGATGCCAGCCGCCGCTGCTACCAACGCTTCTGTTGGCGAGGCTCTACAAAAGCAATATCCATCCGTCCATAGTCTTGACAGACTTTCCGAACCTGTGCATCGCCGAACTTGCCACGGGTCACTGTCTCTGAGCTATTCAAGTCGCGGAGGGATGCCCCTATGCACAAGTCAACGCCTCGTATATCAGCTTGAGCTTGGTTCCTTCGAAACCCGACCTTCCAGCAAATCTGTCCGTCAGGAAGTGGAGCTTCCTCGAGCCGGTCCCAGAAGAATGGATAGGAACATTCGACCTCTTCCACGTGAGGTTGGCCATTCAACCATTGGAGGAATCAAGGTTTACGATCAGTGTTGGACAAATTCGTGTCCATGCTGAGTGGATTCCACCACAGCCGTGGCTGGCTTTGGCTAACCACCAGTTTCAGAACCGGGAGGCTACCTTTAATGGGATGAGTATGAATATCACAATGCAGACAAGAACACCGTCCACTCGGCGAACGGCCGAGTCCCTGTTCCCGGCCCGGAGGTTACGCACAGCCCCTCCACCAAGGTCTGAAAGCTTATGATGAAGACGTTACAATGCCCGATCGAGCGTTTCGACCGATTGTCTGAATACTTCTCCACAGCGGGCCTCACAGACGTTACGGCGCACCGAAGGCATCCTCCGCCTGCCATATTTTGGGCATTCTACGAGCACTGGTGTGCGCTAATTGCACAGACTTGCCCGGTTTGGAGTCAGTCGATGTTGGGGCGGGACAAGAGGCAAAGCAATTGCTCGTGCAGATGAAGAAGGATGCGGTGGTAGATGGGGTGTATAGAGCTTATGTCACAAATTTCGTGGTCGGCAGGAAACCTAAGTAATAGCTAGACATCGGCGTCGTACAGAGCATTCTTGCACACAGGGCAAAAGTATACCGCAATGTCACAAGGTTGTCGGGTTGCACACAAGAAGTGCATCGCCTGTATATCCCGCCCATTCAGGTTCATCTAAACATTTCAGGCGCCCCAACATCCTTGGAAACTCGGATATAGGGCGCCTGAAGCATTTGTGTTCTACTTGAACGACGCGCGTCTTACCAAAAGCCAGGGTTCTCTACGCTCTCCTTCGCAATCTCCTCGTAGTTGCCTGACGAGAACACATCAAAATGTCGAAACCAGATCCGCTCGGCGTCCAAAGAGGCGACTACGCCACGAATGTCGCGTCCAACATCATCTTCACTATCGGCAGAGCGTTTACTGGGCCGGCGCAATACCTTCTCATTGCCTCCCATCCGCTATCGCGCTTCGGCGTTCCCCTTCCACCTTCTGGCAGACCACCGATCGCTCTTTTTGGACGCACATTCCCACGACTTCCGCTCATGACGGCACTTATGCCTGGAGTGCTCTCCATAAAGTATGTCCTTTGGGCCAATCTCATGATGCGGGAACGGATGACGCTGAAATTTGCAACCTTCGCCATCGTGTCTGACTTTGTCTACGAATGTGTCAGCTCGACAATCTTCACTGCCGCGTCTGTGAACCCTGCGTGGTCGGAGGGGTACTTCTATGCCGGCTTCACCATTTTCATCGCTAGTGCTGCTGTGGAACTCCTGGCCGAGCTCCAGCGGATAGCCTTCAAGTCGAAGAGGGAGAACCAAGGTAGGCCCTGCACGACGGGCTTCTGGGCAGTCACCAGACACATCAACTACACTGCCAATGTCTTGTTTGGATTTGGTTATGGCCTTGCCACTGGAGGTCCGGTCTACTCATTAGCAACTGCTGGGATGTATATCACCAACTTCACGCTCAATGCCATGCCGAGTCTCGAAAAGTACTGTCGGGATAAGTACGGCGCACCGTGGGTAAAGTATGAGCAGGATGTACCGTGGCAGTTGTTCCCCGGTATATATTGACGCGCCGAGGATGTGACGCACCTTGATACCCAATCCGAGGCCACTGGATTATATTTGCGGATGTGTATGATCATATGCAGAGCTGCATATTTTCGGGTGTCTCCTTTCCCAATCAAGCTGAACTCGGTAGCTTCGCCATAGCATTGCAGTGATCTGGTGCGTGAACGTGCAATCTATACAGACTTGCCCGCAGGCGCTCACAAGGCCCCCATAGCCTCAGAGCGCTTGTTTGTCCAGATCAGGCCAGACCCAAGGTAATTAAGATTATAGCATCAGTGGCCCTCAGGCGAAAAGATCAAGTGCAATTGGACGGAACACCGAAGGCCATTTGTATTCGTCCACTCCGCCGTAGATGGGGTAGTTCTGAACGGAGTAGGCGGCCAGATTCCGCAGCCCCGGCGGTGCTCTTCCGATGTGGAGATGCTTGTCCTCGTGGAACTGCCCCTAATCGTGGGGCCCCGGAGTGCTCGGGCGCGACATTGTCTCCAAGACGGCTTGCGACTGTTCAGCTATATATCCTTCGAGATCTCAAGTCATGAAATTAGGGCGTTCCAGTAATCCTCTGGAGCCCGACAGAAACATCATGTTCCTCGATCAGATCAAGGATGCGCTGCAAGAAGTACCAATATGGTACTTGCTGATCCTGATAGGGGTGGTTCTCGTCGCTCGCCTTGGTCTGAACAGGTATGGAGGCGGTCTCAACCACATTCCAGGCCCGACGCTGGCGCCTTTCACGAACCTCTGGCGGTTTTTCGTCGTATGGGGTCGTCGTCCCGAACTTGCACATATCAAGCTGCATGAGAGATATGGTCCGTTAGTCAGGTTGGGGCCTCGAGTGGTCTCGGTGTCTGATCCAGCGGCGATCTCGGTCATCTATGCTCTGAATGCAGGCTTCGTGAAGTCGGGGTTCTACCCAGTCCAGCAGACCATTGCAAAGGGCCGCCGCCTGTATACGATGTTCAGCACGACCGATGAAAAATTCCATGCCAAGCTCCGACGGGCGGTATCGAATGCCTATGCCATGAGCACCCTGGTGCAATTTGAGCCCCTGGTTGACTCGACGACACTGGCATTCCTGGATCAGCTCGAGAAGAGGTTTGCAGACAGGGCGGGGCCGGACGGGATTTGTGACTTTTCGACGTGGCTCCAATTCTACGCTTTCGATGTCATCGGCGAACTGACCTATTCGAAGCGCCTGGGATTCGTTGACCGCGGGCAGGATGTGGACGGCATCATCAAGAACCTCGAGTGGTTGCTGAACTATGCTGCTATCGTAAGTTCATCTGCGACGTGCTGAGCCATCCTGAAGCTCACACACAAATTGACAGGTTGGACAAATGCCGTTCCTGGATCGATTGTTCCTCAAGAACCCGCTGAGATTGTTTGCAAGTCAAATCGGACTCATCAGCTCCAACACCCCAGTAGCAACGTTTGCCAGGAACCGGATCGCAGCTCGACAGGATGTAGAGAAAGGCCAAGAAAAGGCAGCGATTTCATCTGATGGGAAACCGGGAAGGAGGGACTTCTTGTCGAGGTTTACCGAAGCGCATTACAAAGACCCAGAGTTTATCAGCCGGGAGAGAGTGCTGGCATTGACCGTGGCCAACATGTTCGCAGGATCCGATACCACTGCGATCAGCCTGCGAGCGATCTTCTATTACCTGTTGAGGAATCCAGACGACATGCAGAATCTCATGAGGGAGCTTTATGAGGCAAAAGAAAAGAACAATGCAACTGGTCCCGACGGGTCCTTCAAGTGGAACAGTGTCAAAGACTTGCCATACCTGAGTGCCGTGGTGAAGGAGGGTCTGCGCTGTCATCCAGCAAGCGGGCTCACCCTTGAACGAATCGTACCCCCTCAAGGCATCACCATCTGTGGGAAGTTCATCCCGGGCGGGACTATTGTGGGATGCAATGCCTGGGTTGTACACAGAGACGGTCTGTTCGGCGCACATCCGGACCAGTTTCGTCCTAAAAGATGGCTTGAGGCATCACCGGAGCGCAAGAGGTTGATGGAGAACTCCCTGTTCACTTTTGGCGCAGGATCACATACGTGTATTGGCAAGAATATCAGTTTGCTCGAGATGTACAAACTCGTTCCGGCGTTGCTGATGAGATTCGAGGTACGCGTATCGTGCGCAACTATGGTGCTAGCTGACGTTTCCAGATCGAGTTCGCGGATCCTACAAAGCCATGGAAACTCCACAACGCGTGGTTTGTCAAGCAGTCCGAATTCAAGGTGTGCCTTCGGCGGAGAAAGTGACGAGAGCCAACATTGCAATGCTCAAGAGTGCGCGAAGGTGGCAGGTGCATCAGCTTGCGGCCAGCGTCGCATGTGTAAGGGATCATCTTTGCCTCAGGCGCAAGCTCGTTTGCATGCGAAATTCAGGATAGAGGTAACGGTGCGAGCAACGATAGTACCCGACCTTTACGTCGTCAAGGTGACCAGGGGGATGCTCCTCCTCAGCAGGCTTGATGTTTGGAGTCCTGGGGTGTGTACTGCGATGGCCCGCGCAGGAAAGGCACCCAGATCTCATGGCCATATAGTGCCGGATGCTACTGGGATTATCGCGACGCTGGCTGATATCAGGATTACGAGTACAGTACGGAGTAATTAACACAGGTTGCCATGGTCGCCAGAGCTGTGGTACGTAGCTTGAGCCTCGGATAAATCGGAAATGGACTCGGTCAAATCGAATTCAGACGCCTGCACATACCCTCCGTCCCCTGTGCAGCAGCTCCGCGAGCTCTTGTTCTCTTCCGACCTGACGTAAACAAAGCGCACTCAACCCCACCTGTCTCCAACTGTTCTTCGCATTGAAGTCATCGAAGGCGCCGGAATGCGAGCAGGAACCGGCAACAGCCCACCTACAGCCTGAGTCAACCACCTGAAGACATCATCCCAATGAACTCCCGGCTCAGGCTATCTGCCCTATCGAAACAAATTTTCTCTGCCTCTCGGTCCCTCTCCACAGTCCCGCGAAGAACCCTCGCAAGCATGTCTCAAACACAAACACCCTCGGCAGGATGCTGCAACACCCCGGCAGTTGTAAGCAATGGCTACAAGGAGAAGGGTCAATGGACAACAGTCGATGGATTGAAGACCTATGTTACCGGGCCGTCCACGGCCACTCAGGGCATACTGGTTGTGTATGACATCTTCGGCTTTTTCCCCCAGACTCTCCAAGGCGCCGACATCCTCGCCCATGCAGACAACGAGCACCAGTACCAAGTCTTCATGCCAGACTTCTTCGAAGGCAAGCCGGCCGACATCTCGTGGTATCCACCGGACACAGAGGAAAAGGGCAAGAAGCTAGGCGAGTTCTTCCAGACGACTGCGGCGCCCCCCAAGACTGTCGAGAAGGTCAAGAGCGTGATGAAGGAACTGACGTCGAAGAACTCCGGCATCCAATTCTGGGGGATTGTGGGGTACTGCTGGGGTGGCAAGGTGAGTCTCTCGGTGCTGTCCCTTCTGTGAGCCCGTCATGACGGTGGTGCAGATCGTGAATCTGAGCTCTGGAGCCGGCACGCCGTTCAAAGCCGCCGCAGCCTGTCATCCAGCCATGGTTGACCCCAACGACGCACCAAACGTTACGATTCCAATGCTCATGATTCCGTCCAAGGACGAAGACCAGGAGGCGGTCGACAAGTACGAGAAGGGTCTGAAAGTTGCCCACCAGATTGAATGGTTCAAGGACCAAGTCCACGGCTTCATGGCCGCGAGAGGTGATCTCGAAAAGGATGATGTCAAGGCCGCCTACGAAAAGGCTTACCAGCATTTGCTCGACTTCTTCCACAAGCAACTGTGAAGCCCCGAAATTCGAAACACGGCAGCCGCGACTGTGCTGCTGGGCAGGCAGGCATGTGGGCCTGAATGACGAGCCAGGTGAAGCATAGCTCAATGTAAAAGTGCATCTCTCGTAGGGAATGCAAGTAGATCCTCTGAGAACAGATCAGCCTCTTATGTACAAAGCTTGTTTCCGATATAGGAGGAAAAGGAACAATGTGTAATGAATGCAGCAGAGCGCTGCCTCCACTGCACCCGCGCGCAGAAGTGCCCCTAGAGCTTTCTTCAACCACCTTCCCACTTCTTCCTGAAGTCCAAATGCTCCCCTCTGCAGCAACCATAGGCCGATGATTGATCAACCTCGAGTGGTCAAGGTGCTGCTATAGAGATGATCAGTACAGCGTAATCGCCCGGGTTCATGGCTGCCTGGGACGCCGGGCATGCAAGAGTCCCGGCACGGCTCTTTTCAACCAGTTCCTGTGCGACAAGCAAGCACGAATAGCATCAACATAGCAACCTATGAGCACATATCCATCCCGGTCTGCCTCGGCAGCCATCAAGTTGTTATCAAAAAACAGTCACGGCGGTCGGCTCTGTATTCTTCTGTACTGGCCGTTCTGATCTATCAGGTCTGGCGGCTACGAGGCGAGGAATCGAGGTTGCCGGCCTTGTAACCGCCTGAAAGCCATCCAAACCACTGGGTCGCCGCTGTGGCTTCGAACGCCATCAACGAGAAGTTGGCTTTGGCTCGGCTCTCCAGAGGAAGAATGCACCGATAATGATAATCTTCAGCCCCGCAGCGGTCCATAACGCGCCCGCCAAACCAACCGAGCTGTGTGCCCAGACACCACCCAGAATGGCTCCAACCAGTAGCAACAACGGGGCAGCTGCTCTGCGATTCCTTTCTGCATTCGCCGAGAGCCCAGCCATGAGCAGCGGATCAGAGAATAAGTCACAGTAGATACTCGTCAAGACGACGCTGGTTAAACTGTTGTACTGCAAAGCCCGGCTGGTGACGGCTTGTCCGCTGCTCTGAAACGCTACCAGCGCGATCGGAACGAGGACCTCCCACCGCAAGTCGTTCCCCTTCCCGTTATCGACCACCACGATAATCCCTGCCGCAATGATCAGGAGTAGCTGTGCCGTAAATGAGACCAACAGGACCCAGCGCCTCTTTGGTGAAAAGTGCCGGTGGAAGCGACTGAAACAGAACGAGCCGAAGCAGAAGAAGCCGATTGATGTGCCAGATCGGATCCATCTCGTGCCTGCAGTTGGTGCAACAAGCCCCAGCCCTAAGTACACAGTATTGCCAGTCTGCATACTCACGAACGAGCCCCAGATAAAGACAGCAGAACTATCCAGAAGACCTGTAATGACATAGGACAGCAGCAGCAGCAGGTCGGCCCATCGCTTGTCGATATCATCCGTCATGTACTCGCGGAAATGTTCGAGTTGAGCTGAAGTACTCTTCTTCCCGAGAAGAGGTTCATTTTCGTCGTTGGCGGACCGGTTTGCCGAGACATCATGAGATAGAGTCCCGTACCCATTTACTGTAGTCATGATGGAAGTCGAGCACTACAACTCTGTTACTGCTGGGACATGTACCCAAAAAGACGGGCGTGGAGGAGAGAGGACGTGGCTTCCTGTTCAGACGAGTGGTTGCCCAAGGACGACATTATTACGAAAAACGATCTGCCGGAGGACGGGCAGGACGGGGCAAATGAAGGGCTGTTTTGCGGAGAATCTGAAACGCATTATGAGTGGTGGATTGACGGGGCCGAGAAGGAAAAATGATCGCCTCGGTGACGGGACGCGACGACAATCGAGGCTGCTTGAACGTTTTGCCGTCATCATGACGCTCTCATCATTCGTGCGGCGAAGCTCCCCCTGCTACTGTTACGGCTGGCCGGATAAGAGACTGACCTTAGCTATATATTCGTATGCCCCAGTTCCCAGCTCTTCCGAAGAGCTTGTTTGTCCTCTTTCCCTCGATCAAAATGCATCTTCAGCTGTGGTCGCTCTTTGCCAGTGCTGCCTTGGCAGTCCCGATCATCGACCGTGAGCAACAAGCTCTTGGACCTGCTGGTGGCAATGGGCCCTACAACCCAGACAACAGAGATCCCTACGACCACAAGGTCGACTCATACGCTGAGGGCTGGCAACCGGAGCCGTGGAGGAACGGTGATGGAGCTACGGTGATGGGACCTCGCAACCGCGACCGAGAGAGGCAGAACCCGGACATGATCCGGCCACCCAGCACCGATCATGGTAGCATGTCAAACTACCGGTGGAGCTTTGCTGATTCCCACATGAGAATCGAGGTGAGTTTGGCATTCATGTTACCGTCGTGGGGAGTCCTAAACCTCTACAGGAAGGTGGCTGGACCCGTCAGACCACAGTCAGAGAGCTCGGCGCAAGCAACGAGATCGCCGGGGTCAACATGAGACTAGACTACGGTGTGATTCGCGAGCTGCACTGGCACAAGGAAGCTGAATGGGCCTATGTTCTCGACGGCAACGTCCGTGTTACTGCTCTTGACACCGAAGGCGGCAACTTCATCGACGACCTACAGAAGGGCGATTTGTGGTACTTCCCACCAGGTCACCCTCATTCGCTTCAGGGTTTGAGCGAGAATGGCACCGAGTTCCTTCTTATCTTCGACGATGGCAACTTCAATGAAGAGTCGACCTTCCTGCTCACCGACTGGCTTGGTAAGTCCACTCGCAGTACACTGCTCCAATTAGTTCTAAGATATCTCCAGCACACACTCCCAAGGCCGTTCTTGGGGAGAATTTCCGAGTTTCTCCTCAGATCTTCAAGACCATGGACAAATCCGACAAGTACATCTTTCAAGGTAGCCTTCCAGGCTCGATTGACGACGAGAAGCCAGACGGAAGCCACGTCAAGAAATCCAAGCTCCAATTCACCCACAAAATGCTGGATCAAGAACCCCTCAACACCACTGGAGGTCTTGTCCGCATCACTGACTCGACCAACTTCCCCATTTCCAAGACAATTGCGGCAGCTCACCTCGACATCGCTCCTGGCGCCATGCGTGAGATGCATTGGCACCCGAACGCTGACGAGTGGTCATTTTTCATCCGGGGCCGTGCTCGTATCACCATCTTCGGCGCTCAAGGTAACGCGAGAACCTTTGACTACGTGGCTGGAGATGTCGGTGTCGTCCCCAGGAACATGGGGCACTTCATTGAGAACTTGAGCGATGATGAGCCCGTGGAGGTCCTGGAAATCTTCCGATCCGACAAGTTCCAAGACTTCTCGCTATTCCAGTGGCTGGGCGAGACCCCGAAGAGGCTGGTGGCCGACCACATTTTTGCGAACGACGAGAAGGCTGCCAAGAAGTTTCTGAGCGAGATTCACAATGCGGAGAGGGATCCCATCAGGGGAAAACCCAGAGACTCATAGGCGGAGCTGCTGTGATCGTACTCCGTACAGGGACCAAGTAGAGGAGGATTTTGTTTGTTGTAACTTTGCCACATAGCTTTTAGCTGATGGACCGTCCCAAAGGATTTCATGGCACAGGCTACTTTCCTTCGACCCCAGATCCCATGTGGAGTGGTAGATCGATTTGCCGGGCTAGATCTTCGCCTGCGCAAGTCACTCCCCCTATGCCAAGACACCATGTGCTTGTACGCAGGAGAGTATTGCCAGTCAAGGACCTGCGCATAGTGCCAAGATGGTGTTTTCTTACAGCTTCAGCGGAGCTCGTGTCCACGCCAGATAGCAAGGTTAGCCGGAAGAAACGGGAAGTTACATGTTGGCTGGAAAGATCACCATTCCGTATTCGCCCTTAGCTACCATCTGGTAGCCATAGCAGTTCGTCCCAGATCCAGGCTTGGCTGGTGCCATCAAACATGTCAGTGAGCCTGTTGCTCTGTGTTGGCCCTGGAGCCAGTGGTCCTTGTGCTTGGAGAGATGTTCCCGTCATAGACGAAGATCTGCCGGAGTCCTGTTGTCGAGGCCCGTTATTGAGGTTGTTCCGCCCATCTCGAAACACTGCGGTCGATCAGCACAAAATGAGGACAAGTAGCGGAAGGGAACATACCATCTTGCAATGACATCAAAGCATCACTGAAGTTTCCAGAAGCAATGTCCCGAGGCAGCTCGAGGGTTTCATGGGAAAACAGCTCAAACACATCCACTACGCCCCCATCAGAGAGGTCCGGAGGTTGCATTGTCACATCATTTCCGTCAAGCAGGGAGGGGGCATCGCCAGTAGCACCCGCGGAGTCTTCTGGGAGCCTGCTTGATGCATTGCCTTCCCTGGAAGGCTCGGCTTCATTTAGTAAGGCTTTCAACTCTTCGGCGAGTACCAGCCGAACGAGTTCCTCCAAGATTGCCCCGCATTGATCGGATACCGCAGTCCTAAATCGATGCAATCGGGGAAGCTTGATGATTCTGCTCACAGCGCGTTTAGCTTGATGAGCCTGATCGGAGAGTGGGTCCGACAGTGCAAAGATGCCGAGTACCACGCCGGCCGTGAACGACTGGATGCCGGCATAAGCCGCTCCGTGGGTGTTTTGCAGAGCCCTGAGAATTTCCGAGTACTCTCCGATCTTCGAAGTGCTCATTGAAGACACCCAGCAATGGTATTTGCTGGTTTTGATTATAAGGTCCAAAACCTGGGCCGAAGTAACAGCCACGCCTTGGTCACCGTCAGAATTCCCTTGTGTTCCATCTGAAGGCCAGCGCGGCACCCGGTCGACTGTGAGCAACGGACGGTGAAGCACCAATTGGATGTTGTCATACGAGAGCTGGAGTGCAAGTGCTTGAAGCTGGAAAATTCTGGCGGTCTGTTGAACAGTATTCTCATCACTGTCGAATTTCAAATACTTCAATCGTAGTTCTCGGGGAACGCATTTCTCCCACTGCAGCAGGCGGTGATTGATCGCTTTGATCTCATCCACCACTTCAGAGAGTGTTGCTCCACTTCGTAGGTAGATATTCCGAGTAATGGCGGAGGCAATACGATAAAGGCGAAATTTGTACCTCTGATATGATGCTATTGTTACGGGTCCGAAAGACTGCCCATCATACGTTTCGATAGAATCAAAGCCCGGGCAAGTTACGGAGGTATCGTCGATGTTACCAGGGAATGAGACGTTCCAATCGCCGTCATAGATGTTGCACGGGGTTCCAAAGCTCATAGCACCAAAGCTGCACAAGAAGAATTAGGTCCGCGTCAACATCGGCGTGATGGAAAGCACTTACACTTCTGCCGTGTAGAGCGCCCAGCACAACCGGCGCCAAACTTCTCTGATGACAGGATCATGCATTTTCCAGCTCGATTCCTTGTGTAGGCCCATACTGAAAGCTAATTTTTGTGCACTGCCGTTCAGGGCGAGGCTGCGATTCGGCCGACTATGGTAGATATAGTAGGATGACAGAATGATTGCGATTTGAATTGCCTCAATGCGAGCCTCATCAAAAACGTCCAGTAATCGCTCCTCGGCCTTGTGAATGAACCTGGTTCCGAGACCGTCCAGGTCGAAGCCCGCACATCGTTCTTCTGCATCTTGCTTGGTGGCGTACTTCGCACCAACCGCAAGGACCAGCGCAACGAGGATGAGAAAGGAGACCTGGTCTGCACGCACGAGCCCTGCCTTTTTGAGATCCTGTATGCCGGTTCTGAGCGACGGTTCATGGAATAAGATCATGAACCAGTGCACGGCGTCCAGGTAACTTTCCAGACAGAACTCGATGACATGAGAAGGAGGTAGGTCGGACCCAAGCACATCTTGTATGGTTGTATAATGACCACTGGCATCATGAGACCGTGCATCAGGGCTACCACCAGGAATCGCATGGACAGTATGAGTCAGCCTCGCTCTAGAATTGTGTTCCCTGAATAGCTGGTCCACAACCTCGTATGTCGATGTCCTTTCTCGGTAAACCTCAGATAATCGTCTGCCTGACCCTTGCGGACTCTGCGTTGCTGCTGCTGTGTGGTCTCGATGAGAAGAAGCTGGCGAAGATTTCGCGAGGTCCACGGGTCCGAAACTTCGGGGTGAGAGAACACCGCGCTGATTTACCACCGACAGAGAGGGTGCCTTGGGTTGTCTGGGAGAACCTGCAAATGAACAATTCTCAGGTCGCTCCCTGCATTCAGCTCCGACTCGCACACACAAGGCACAAGGTCGAACGTCATCGCACCGTAGCTTTTGTTTGCGGCAACGGAGGCAGGCCTGTCGGGCTCGGGACAAGGGTCGCTTCTTCGGTGTGGAGGAGGATGGCATGGCGACGATTAGGTGGGATCTTTGACACGTAGCTGTCCCTCATTACCAGCGGCTTCGTTCACTCGGCCTTTGAGGTAGTGCGAGAGCGCCATAGTCGGCTCGATTTCTGCCAAAATGATGTCCAGAGCAGTATGTGAGGGAAGAGAGCAGTGAGAACGAAATGGTACAAATCGACGCAGGCTGAACCTCGGCAATTGGATGGACGAAGCAGGCGTGGCAAGCCTCGCAGGGCTGCTGCCTCGTTATTTGCGTTTTGGGGTGGAACTTAGATGGAGTTGCGTCTATCTGCAATCTTGTCGTAGGACTACGTATTAACATTCGGTGCATTTCACTGTCGCACAAAAGCGGTACCTCCTATTGTTCCTCACAGGGGCCGACGCTGAATCTCCTGGGCCGCGGCTATTGCCCTTGTGCGTGGGATCGCTGGACACCAAAGCATGCAGTGCGGACGAAGTCAATTAACAAGACATGCCACCAAGCCGCGATGCAACTCATACACATCATGAAAAGTTCCGCTTGCGAGTTAGGCCTGACAGTGCCCGGAGCTTCTCTCACTGCATGGAATACCGGCTCGGAAATCGGCCCTCCACACGACCGGAAGCACTTCCACCGGATGTGAATCGCATTGCGAATCCAGCATAACAGCACAGTCTCACGCCCAGAATGGTTTCGTCAACATAAAATGAGCTGAGCGCAAGCTAGAGGTAAGTCTGCTATACTGACTCGATTTCCCCAGATATTGTTTTCTTTCCTATCTCCATTAGAACGAGTGGCGATTCTGGTGCCATCTGCCCCCTAGTTCGTTGTCAGGCTATCCTTCAGTGAACGGGCTGCCTCTTCTGATTGGCTCTCTGCCTTCCGATCATGGCCCTCGCCGGCTCGGAGCCGATCGCTCGAGTGGGCGGCCTCAGCAAAAGAGCCCCTCGAGCATGTGAATCGTGCAGAGCTCGTAAGGTCAGGTGCGACGTCACGCGGACAAAAGCTCCATGTACAAACTGTAGGCTTGACAGCAAGACATGTGTACTGCCAGCAAGCAGACGGAGACACGTGGGCGACCGGATACTGGGCTCCTCTTTCTTGGAAGGCAGACAACACAATCCACAAAGCCCAATTTGCGACGCGATCATTGACTTTGGTGATACGAAACCAATATCGCTACACAACCACGTTGACTATACCTACGTGCAGCCCCAAGATGGCTCATTCGATGTGTTCGACCTTGAAGAAAGCCCTCTCTCCATGTATGACAAGATCGCCAGAGTCAGCTCCTCAGGGAAGGACACCGTGATCAACAGCAAGGTCTATTACCAGACATGTCTTCTGTCACCATATCCCTCGCCAGCACACTCACTCTTGGACTGTTCTCATCCCCACTGGATACTTCCGAACTATATCACACCCATTGCGAGAAACATATCCGGGGAGGACTTGCAGTATCTCAACAACAAAGGCGCTTTTGATATTCCCGAGACGCAACTGAGGGACCAGCTGCTGAGCGCGTATGTAAGATGGGTCCACCCTTTCGCGCCCATGCTAGACCTTGAACAGGTCTTGGTGGCAATCTTCACCAATGGCGAGAAGGGGACTCTAAGTCTTCTCGTCTTTCAGTCAGTGCTCTTCGCCGCCAGTGCGTATGTGCAGACAGGTATTCAGCAAGGCAACCGGAAACGACTGAGGCAGACGTTCTATGAGCGTGCGCGGCTTCTCCACGACTTTGATGCCGAGGCCGACCGCCTTTCACTCTGCCAGGCAGCGATTCTGCTCAGTTTTTGGGATGGCCAGCCCGGCTCAGTTAGAGACAGCTATCATTGGATCGGTATAGCGACCATACACGCTATCAGCCTGGGACTGAACGTCACTCCTGTAGAAAGCCTGGTTGGATCAGGGCGCCAGCGAGCGCTCAACAAGACGTGGTGGACTCTGCTTGTACGGGACAGACTACTAGCTGTTGCCATGCGAAGGCCCGTTCAGAACAAGGTGTTTCGATTCGATGCCCCCATGCTCCATCTCCTGGAGTTCAGGCCGGAATCTCTGGTCGAGGTGTTGCGCATGATGTTGCACATGGAAGATGTTACAGTTCAACATATGGAAATCCTGGTCGGGCTGTGGATGGCGCTCGCTCAGCTTTCCGAGTACATCGAGAAAGTGCTCAGTCTACAGTACACTTCTCAGAGAGCCTCGGCACTTCCCCTTCAGGGTTCAGCAGTCGTGTCGCTCATCCCACGGATGGATGTTTCGAAGACCTCCGAGATCAGGGCTTGCGGGCTCGAGCTGCAAAGCTGGTACGGGTACTTACCGAAAGAGGTCCAGCTGCTCGATCTAGCCGTTGGCCATCAGAACGAGGTAGAAACGATCAGAGTGCACCGCGCACTGCTGGCTGGCTACTATTCGATGACGCTCATGACGCTCTACCGGCCTTTGTTGAATCTGGGGTCTACCGTACCGAATGAACCGACATTATGCCGGGAGTCGGTGAGAGTTGTCTCGCAAGCGGCGGCGAGTATTACGGACATCTTCAAGAATCTGTATGCCGACAGTTCGATCACCCGGCTGCCTGATACAGCAATAGCAGTACTGGAGCCTGCTGCAGCGACGCACTTGCACTACAGCATGTCAGCAACGCCTACGGTCCGAGAGTCGAGCATCCAAAAATTCTACCTGTGTTGGCGGATCCTGCTCCAGTTCAGGCAAACATACCCTCTCGCAGATATGACCATGTCCATGCTGGATGCAGCTGCGAAGAGGCTCAAATCGCCTCCAGATCTCAGGGCCCTGAAGAGAGCGACTTTCTCCCAGCTGATGGGTGAGCTCGCGTCGGCAGATGAAGAAGCCGCGAGATCTTACATGGCCGTTCCATCTGTCCCATTCGTTGGGGTGGTAGGCGAGCAGAAGGCCGATCACTCTGATGTCGTCCATGACTGGACCAGACTGAGGAGCCTCCAAGAGGAACCCAGCTTTCCTGGAGAAAGTGGCACGGATCCCGACCATAGTTTTGGAATCGACACCGAGTCGGTGTTTGATCAGACCCCCTTCGACCAGCTTGTGTGCTGGGACGATGTGGAAGCAGAGCTGCTGTCGTAGAAATGGTATAAGGTAAACAATAGAGCGCGGAACCTCACTCCTGATGGCAACCGGAACAGTACCTTGGAGGCACAAGGACGTTTAAATGTGACGACCAATAACTTGCTCCTCTTCTTCCCCCAATAAACGGAGCCAAGTGGTATTGACCTTTCCCTTCTCTTGTCAGCCTCGTGTTGCGAGCCGCCTGAACAACTTTGGGTTGTGGCTGGCGTCTTAATTAGACGATGCGATCCTGAATTGCATCCTCTTTCACGGAAGTAGAAAGGACGTGTTCGCTCACTGTTGATTCGCTCCGTGGTCATCGCGCCGAGAGGGTATGCGCTGATCGCTACGTCACGCGGGGAATCAGTGCGACACGAAGTTGATGCACGAGGACAAGCGGCCCACGAATGATGTTTTCAAATCATGCGATGCACGAATACCCCGGCTGTCTCGTAGTGTTCGTCGCCTAGTCTTCTATCTCAGACGCATTGAAACAGCAAGCTTGTTCGCGCCCAGTAGTTTTTACGCACATCTCATGACAGCAGTCAAATAATTAGCCATGGCCGCGGTGGACCAAAACACCAATAGGCGAAGCCTCAATACAGAGGACGGTGACTATGCATCAGGGTTCACTGACAATCGAGGCGTAGAAATGGAGGACTCCGCGGTAGAACTGCGGGACACCTATGTGAAGCCAGGTTTGCAGGCGATTGTCCCGTGCTCTGGTTGCCGTACCTAGCTCACCTCCGGTTTTGCACAGGCTTGCGTGGGACGTTTCAATCCAAGTATGTCGTCCTGTGCGCTTTTGTGGTCAGGCTGGGCGGGTTCTTGTTCGGCTACGGTATGCTCTGGCTATGGCTGTTCTCAGTTAGACGAGGCTGCAATGCTCACTTTTTACGCAGACCAAGGTGTTGTCTCTGTCATCCTCGTCATGGATCAATTTCTGGACCAATTTCCTCGTGTTTCAGAAACGGCGAGTGGCGCGGGCTTCTGGAAGGGATTCATGACCGCGATGATCGAGTTGGGAGCGTTGATTGGTAGCTACCCTTTCTGTACTGAGTGTTGGCCATGAGAGTTGACTTCATTCAGGTGCGTTCAATCAAGGCTGGATCGCGGAAAAGATCTCGCGCAAATACTCGATCTGCGTAGCTGTGTGTATCTTTGTGGTGGGCTCAGTACTTCAAACAGCCGCTCAAAATTACGCCATGCTGGTCGTTGGTCGACTCATCGGAGGCATTGGGGTTGGAATGCTGAGTATGGTGGTCCCAATGTACATTGCGGAAGTGTCGCCGCCGGAGATCAGAGGTATAGCATCAGACCACCACCAGGCTCCGTCGTTAAGCTGATGGCTTTGCAGGCACACTGCTTGTACTGGAAGAGTTCTCCATCGTGTTCGGCATCATATGTGCGTACTGGTTGACGTTCGGCACAAGGTACATCCCCAGCCAATGGTCGTTCCGGTTACCTTTCCTGCTGCAGATCATACCAGCGATTGTCTTGGGCATCGCGGTTCTGTTCATACCTTTCTCTCCAAGATGGCTGGTGTCGAAAGGACGCGACCAGGAGGCGTTGGCGGCTCTGGTCAAATTGCGTCGCGTCCCAGCAGATGATCCACGTCTTCAAGCAGAGTGGTATGACATTCGTGCCGAAGTCGCCTTTCACAAGGAAGTTGCCCAGAAAAAGCGGCCAGAACTAGGACTGCAAGGACGACGGACCCGCCTCAGTGCGATCAAGCTCGAACTCACAGCTTATGCCGATTGCTTCCGGCAAGGCTACTGGAGACGAACGATGGTGGGCATCGGCTTGATGTTCTTCCAACAGTTTGTCGGCATCAACGCACTGATCTACTATTCGCCAAGCTTGTTCGAAAGCATGAATGTCACGTACAATATGCGACTGGTCTTGTCGGGTGTCCTGAATGTCACGCAACTTGTCGGAGTGTCAACTTCCTTGTACACGATGGACAGATTCGGCCGGCGTCCGCTGCTCCTGATTGGCAGTGTCTTCATGACAGTTTCGCACGCCATCATCGCAGTACTGGTGGGGTTATACTACGGCAACTGGGACGACCACAAGGACAAAGGATGGGTTGCCGTGGCATTCCTTTTCCTGTACATGCTGGCCTTCGGCTGCACGTGGGGCCCAGTGCCCTGGGCAATGCCCTCGGAGATCTTTCCAAGCTTCCTTCGAGCGAAGGGCGTGGCGTGGAGTACCTGCAGCAACTGGCTGAACAATTTCATCATCGGACTGATCACTCCGCCATTAGTGCAAAATACACGAGGTTTCGGAGCCTACACCTTCTTTGCGATGTTTTGCACCTTGAGTTTGCTGTGGACGTGGTTTTGTGTTCCAGAAACCAGAGGCCGGAGTCTCGAGGATATGGACCAGGTGTTTGGGGATCGGGCTGCCGTATCAGACCAGGTGCGGCGAAAGGAAATCCTGAAACAGATGAGGCAGGAAGGTGGTAATCCAGGGCAGGAGAGGTTAGAGAAGGCATAGTCACACGCCAGGTGCTCCGAAAGTGTACCTCTCAGTTAACGGTCAGTGAAAGAAATCCGAAGACACGAGAAAGTTAGTGGAGATGAAAAGAAGCTCATCTGGAACGGGAGAACGGAAAGCTGCGGACAGATGCAGACTCCCTTCGAGAGCACACCTGCCTAGGAGAGGTAAGCGCCACCTCTGCCACCCATAGTCAGGACAGCGAGGGCATATGTCGGATCAGCTGCGTCCATGAACTGTTCAAGGCTCGAAGCAGTAAAGTCAGATCTCGAATGAACGCGTGGTAGCCCCGCGCAGCAGATTGACCACCCTCCCACACCCCACACAGCAGCCTGGGGCAGCATCGGATGAAGGCCGAGGCCGCCAACTGCCGGTTGAGGAACTGTTAAAGTAAGAGACACAGTACGTGCCAAAATACTTGGGCCCCTGGAATAAAACCTTTTTAAGACTATTGCTTAACCGACAGGGTCAACGGAGTTTCTAGATCTCAACGAGTCGTCGTCTGCCAGAGAAGCACAGCACAGAGATGACGGTCCCATCAACGCATAAAGTCGCCATACTGGTGGTCAGTGCAGAACCAAGCATCTTTTGAACGAGTCTAGCTCACAAACAGTAGAGACATGGAGATGGAACGTTCCATTTCGAAACCAAGACAGTCCCAGTTCCCGAGATCGGTCCGCGCGATTTACTAGTCCGGCTGTCAGTTACAGGAGTGTGCGGCTCAGATTTTCACCTTGCCGCAGGTCACCTAGGCTCGACATGCGACATCCTCGGTCACGAAGGTGTTGGACGAGTTGTGAAGCTCGGCTCTGCAGTCGATCCATCATTTGTCAACGTCGGCACCCGAGTCGGTCTCGGCTGGGTACGCGATGTTTGCGAAGTATGTTATTGCTGCATGTCGCCCGGCGGGGAGGGACGCTGTATGGCGAAGCTGTGCTCGGGTTTCAGGAGGGACGGCACCTTTGCAGAATACGCTGTCGTCCCTTCACGGTACATCCTTCGCATCCCTGAAGACGTCCCGGATAACCTGGTCGCGCCGATTCTGTGCGGGGGAGTGACAGCTTACAAAGCTATCAAGGTCAGCGAAGCGGTCCCAGGACGGTGGATGGTGATCTCAGGTGCAGGCGGCGGCGTTGGAGCCCTGGGTGTGCAGTTTGCCAAGTCGATGGGATACCGCGTTATCGCCGTCGATCTAGGAGACGCTGATCGCAAACGAGAGTACTGTCTTAAGCTGGGCGCCGAAGCATACTTCGATGCAAAGGAAGTAAACGCCGCCAAGATTCAATCGCTCACAGGAGATGGCGCTGCAGCCGTGTTGGTGATGGCCAACACCGGGAAAGCATACCAAGCAGCATTGGAATTCGTTGCGCCGCTCGGGACAGTTGTGTGCGTCGGCATACCAGCCCGCGAAGACAAGGTGAGCTTTCATCCGACACTTGGTATCAACAACGGCGTCCGCATCATCGGCTCCGCAGTTGGCACAAGAAAGGACATCTGGGAAGCTATCGAGTTCGTCCAGCGAGGCGCAGTCAAGCCAGCAGTGGAGATGGCCACCCTAGATGATCTCACTGAGATCGCTAAGAACTTTGGAAAGGTGAGCGACTCGTCGACATCAGTGACCACAGTGCTAAGATCGACGCAGACTTCAGGCAAATATGTGCTCAGACTAGCCGACGAGGCAACCCAACAAGCGAACAGAGCTTGAAGAGCGTTACTTTGTATGCGACGCAAAATGTTGTCAACAGTAAGCTTACCTGAGAGGCACATGCCTCCGACCAACAGGTGACCGACCCTGTCAGTTCGGTATGTTCGTGTCCATTCCCAGGGCCGGATATTTCGGAGACGTGCTGATTGGCTTCACTCCCAACACCCCGGCGAGTTTGGAAAGTTTCCCCGCAAATGTCCCTGCTGTTAGATGCCGCTGCGAAGTCTCGTTGGCCTCAGTCAGCAGCACAACACGAATCGACGGGCCAGGGGGCAGCTTTGGATGCGTGTTCCATCAAGTAGGCGGGCTGAACCCTTCTTTTATCCTCCCTGGTCCCACTGTTTCCAACTTGCAACTCGTAGACAGCACTCTGTAAGCCATCTAACCCTTCTGTAAACCCCAACCACGAATATGGCAGCACGACCTCTCCTGCTTGTTGTACCTTCAGCAGCTCGAGCTGGCCTCCTGAGCCACTCGATTCGAACCGTATCCAGACGTACGTTCCAGGTATCTGCAGTTCCACTCAGACCTACCGTTGTAACGTCCTCCCCTTCTCAATCGACCCCGTTTGCCAGTCAGGTACCACCCTCAGGGGCCGTGCCACCTCAAGCAGAGGTCTTTGCAGATACCCAGCACACGGCCTTCCTCGGCGAAGCAGACAGTAATGACGGACACGATCTGAACCGTGAAATCCACGGGCCCCCCCTAGAAGCCCTGGACGCGCGCAATGCCGCATACTTGGGCGAAGCGGATTCGGACGATGGATTTGAAGCACGTAGGGCTGCCGAAGGCGACAACCACCCGTCTATGGACGCACAAAATGCTGCATACCTCGGAGAAGCGGACAGTGACGACGGCTTTGAGGCCAGAAGAGCTGCCGAAGGAGACAAGCACGAACCCATGGACGGCACCAATGCCGCGTTCCTTGGTGAAGCTGATAGCGACGATGCCCGTGAGGCGGACTTCGACATCAACCCTGAGAAGCACCGTCACAGCATCGAAGACACGAGCTCCAGTGGGCTGCACGGTCAGCAAGGAGAGCAGGATCAGTGAAAGCGAAACACCAAAAGTTCGGCAAATTACCCCCTGTCCTTGATAGCAGTTGAAAAGCACTGGACCAGTATCTTTGTGCTTGTAAATTCTCACTCTTTCTCAAAGTTATCGTAGTCCTCTTTCGACATCAGAGCGTCCAGCTCGTTCAGATCGGTCACCTCGATCTTCGCCAGCCAACCTTCTGACTCAGGGCTCTTGTTTATTGTTCCTGGCTTTTCCTCCAATAGCTTGTTGTGATCTGAGATCTTGCCGGAAACTGGCGTCATGATGTCTGAGGCAGACTTGACTGATTCGACTGCGCCGATAGTATCGCCTTTCGCGACATCCATGCCAATCTCGGGGAGTTCAACGTAGACGACATCGCCGAGGGCTTTTGCCGCGTATGCTGTTATGCCGATTGTACCTGGCCAGCCTTTAGTGAGCGGCCAGTAGCAGCATTCGAGACCACGCACCTGTCTTTCCATCGCTGTCAAGCTCGATCCATTCGTGATCTTCGGTATATTTCTTCACCAAGACTGCGACACATGTAAGAGCGGGCGAACAAAGCAAGTTGACCAACGTACCAGCTGATCTTGCGGAGAACGCTCTCCTGGGTTGCTGCCACTGGCAGTAGGGTGAGCTGATCGATGACCGTAGACCGGCGACTCGCTGCACAGAATATCTGGAGAATGACGGCACCAGCCGACCTAGGGTTGAGGAATTCATGACTTGCTCTGGGCAGGAGCAAACAGAATCGAGGCTGGGATCAAGGCAATTAAATCAACTCCGCAACTCGAGGTCAAAGTGACGGAGACAAACCCGCATGCAATTGGCGCCGACCCAAAGTGGAGCCCGACTGCCCGCGTGCTGGCGGAATTTCTGAATTGCATGCACCCTCAATTCGACATTCACTGTGTATACCATCGATTATGAACCCACGAAATCAACAACAATGCTTTACGAGCTCATAGCGGTGGTAGGCAGTCCTTCCCCAGCAGCTTCCCAAGCATTCGATGCTAACCCGCTTATAGGTCCGACCGGGCAATCTCAACAATGTCAAAGAGTACTTCTCTCCGCTCTATCTCTTCCAGAATGCCAGCTGACCCTGTTGTGTAGGATCGCGCGTGTCGCTGGCCAGCAAATCCTCGCCTCCAACGGCGTCATCCGTGGCATGAAGAACTGGGGACAATTCGACCTCCCTCGTCCCACGACGAAACATCAGACTCAGCACCGACAGGGCCACTACTTCGTGATGCAATTCGACGCTTCCGTGAAGGCGCAGCAAGATGTCCGACGCTTCCTGAGTCTCGATCCAAGAATGATCCGATTCAGCATGGTCAAGATCGGCGACAAATTGGGCGGTGTGAACGGCGCGATTGAAGATGTGGACGGCCAGATGCCCTGGAATGAAGTGAAGAACGAGTCTGTTTTTGCCAACCCAAGAGTAGGGGGCTTGCACGCTTTTCGATAGCGGCCCAGAAGTCATGAAGGCGTGGAAATATTACAGGTCGTGAATCTCGGCAAGGAGAGGCATGTCCACATATGATTTCTAGTCGACCGGAGCGCGACCAGACTACCCCACGAACGCCCGCTGCAAATGGTGGTATCATGTGTGTTGTGTCATCAAAACAGACTCCACCGTCCTCTATCTTTGGCCTGGACGGGTTTCGCCTGATCCTTCTTCGCCCGGCCCTCCAATTGCCTCAGACTCTCGATCTTCTCCAGGACCAGCTCCAGCATCTCCTTGCGCTTGATTACATCCAGGTGTCTCCGGACCTTGGGATCTTCCCGAGCGAAGCGCTCAATCTCGCTCTGGTCGAGATGTCGACCGAGCCGCAAGTCCAGCTCGCGAGGGAAATTGTAATAGAACTCCGAGAGAAGTTCCACGTTGAGGAAGAGCACCGCCGTTGAAGTCAGCTTGTCCGCAACCACGTCGAGGAAGACTTCAGGGCAGTAATATTTGTTCTTCGAGTTGGCACACTGCTTGGACTTGACGGCCAGCAAACGCATCTTGATGATATCGGCTCTGTCGCGCAGGAAGACGGCTTCTCGGCCTTGTATAAAGTTAGCATGAATTCAGACCAGGACAGGTTGGATCATACCTTTCTGTAGAAGAGCGGATGAGAATCCACCTGCACCGCCTGTTCCGTCTCCCTCAAGAACAACGTCGCCTTTCCTAACGCGGTCGATGAAGCCCATCACATCTTTGAGCTTTCTTTTACCAATGCTGTCTTCAAGCTGTCTTTGCGCGGTTTCACAGGCCTTGAGCTCGCTCTTCAGCACCCGGCCCACGTTCTCCCGTCCTTTGCTCCATTCATTGGGCTCGACCTCAATCTCGAACTTGAACGGCTTGATGCAGTTCTCGACCTGATCACTTGTGCTGTAGAAGCGATCGTTCAAGATGCTCGACGAAGCATCCACGATCGAGCGCTGTGCGAAGGGATGCGAGGCGAAAGTCGAGGCCGCGATTAGCTTGTCAATATGGCTCTGAAGCTCGGCTGCCACCACAGTCGTCGCCAGCCTTCCAACTCCGAGCTTGGTCAACTCTGACGTGGAAGCATCCAATTTGCGTTGCCAGTACAGCGAGTTTGGGTCGGCCTTGGGGAGCTCAGACAAGGGGTCCGCTTCTGGCTGCATTGGTGACAGGTCTTCCACAGGCTTGTTCCAATACCGCTTAGCCAGCAGATCCATCACTCTTTGGTCTAAGACCTCCTTCAGCAGAGCCCTCACCTGAGGTCTGCCAAACTGTTCACTGAACTCTTTGAAAGAGTGCTTGAAGCTGTCCAAGCTCTCTGCCAAGTATGATTCGGCACTGAGTGGCCGATCGTTGTATTGTACTTTGAACTCGTATGTCGCTTCCTCAAGCTCCTGAACGATGGCGTCTCTAGTGCCTGCAAGACTTGCCGCCATGGTCTGTTCGAGGACATGCATGAGCTTGTGTCGTAGTGTCGTAGTGCCAACAGCAACCTCCGACTTGGGGCCGAACTGGAGGGGATGGGACGAGAAGTACGCATTTTCGTTCTTGACAACAGCATTTGTGACATTCGCGCCAGTTCGCGAAAATAGCCCTGACGTCTGGTGTGGGATTTTGCAGACTACGCCAACATAACCCAGCCGTAAAGGATATTTCCTATCCGAGAGTATTTCGACGCCTCGCATGGGGTCAACCAAGTCCATTTTCGTGATCACACCGATCGTCCTCTCGCCGCGAGGGTCAACTCTTCGACTAGCCCGCAGAGCAGTCGAGTTGGCCAAGTCTACATCGGCGGCGGAGATGGCCAGGATGACATTCGGCGGCTGGATGTACTTGTCGCACAGGTCGGCGATCTTCTGCTTCAATTCGACGGGCTGGTCTTTCCCGACCACCTGGATGTAGCCGGGCAAGTCGATCAGAGATAGATCTGGTATGTTAGGAGAGTGAATTGTAAGCTGGATAGGATCATCCGAAACGCACTGCTCCGTGGGAACAGCAAGATTCAGGTCTGTCAGCGTCCTCTGGACTTGGGAGAAGTCCGTGATCTTTCCCAAGCCCAGGGCTGGGAACTCGCAGTATTCTGACTTTGCGTCTGGCGTATTGACAAGAGTGAGTTCAATTGGGCGTCTAGTGACCATGTTTGAGCCTTTCGGGAGGAATTCGTGGCCGACTATTGCTTCGAGCACGGAACTTTTCCCTGATGATTGTGACCCTATGACGACGATCGATGGTAGGGTCAGCGCTCCCCCCTGTCCAATTGTATTCAAGATGCTTCTAATCTCGATCATCTTCCTCGTCAACAGCATCATCTGATCATCTTTTGCGATATGTGCGTCCGAACGGTCCTCGTCTTCGTCAGACTGCTCAACTCCGATCGCCAACCCGGACGCTGCCGCAACTCCCGCAGAAGCAATCGTCGACTTTGGTTGTTCCGGTCCAGAGCCTCCCTCCCCAGAGCCCTCACCCTTCGCGAAGAACTGCTGAAGCCACGCTGGTAGATGTGCATCCTCTTTGGTCCGTTCCCAACCCGCTCCAATCTGGTTGGCGATGTCCTTTGCGCCTTCAAACATACTCGACGACGTCTCAGTCACAGCCTCTCCAGCCTTCCGTAGAACGTTCATGGTATAAGTGCCCGCTTGCTGCGCCTGATACTGGATGTAGGCCAATCCTGCGAGCATGCTGGCTCCTAACATCGCAGGCAGCCGAGCCATCCTGAGCGCAAGTTTGGGAAGGATGCGTACGAAAGAAGCATGCCGAACCATTGGGACATTGTGTATAGAACTCGATCCAAGAGGCCATGTTCGAGGTGGGAAGCGTGCATTTGGCCTTAACAGGCCACCGGCTTTCGTCAGGACATGATGCTGCAGATTTCGTGCGGCTGCCGGAGTCCGCTGGCGCAGCAAAGGCGCGACCCTCGCCGAGAGGAGTCTACCGCTCATCACAGGTCAAGTGCAGCATCGGGGTAGATGAAGGGGGGTATATGATGGTGCAGTTGAGGATGGTACGACAATACGCTTTTTGGAGTGGGAGATGCGAGATGAGATGCGGAATGACGTCTGGTTGGCTCAGGCAGGCTCCTGCCACAAGTAGGCGCCACTGCAAGCCACAGCCTTCGGGCCACTCTCCTACGGCATCCTCCTGCAAGGCGGTGAAGTCGAGGCTGTTGTTTGCGTCAATTAGCACCAAAGTTGCGTGTGTCACGATGGCCTCTTAATGCACCATTTCAGTGTTTGATCTTGATCTGTTTTCTTCTTGAAGATACCCAGGCGTTGAGGGTGTTTGGGTCCTTCGATGCTTGGCTCTTGAACACGTTGATCTCCCCTTCATTCGCTGGCTTCGTTTGTCTATTGTCGTCTCAAAAGCTGGGAAATGCTCACACCCAGGTTTATGAATTAATCAACACGGACAAGCAAAGGCCAAAGCATTCTGCGGCACTACTGATACTGCTTGTAGCCACAATATGTGCAGATTCATGGTATATTGAAACAATGGCTTCTTGGGATTCAGACGCTGACATTCAAAGGTCTACAAAGGCTCAAAGCCCATCATTCTTTCAAAACTGATCACGGAGCCTTCCCATAGTATTCTAACTCAGTCTTACGACAGCCGTCTGCGTCTCGACAGCCGGCGCCCTGTCAATGGGGATGGCTTCGGGGTAGGCTGGTACACTGAGCCAGAGCTCGGCCCTGATCCCTGCATCTTTACTTCGACACTTCCAGCATGGAACTGTGTTAACCTTGAGAGGATTGCTCCAAAGACCGCTTCCAGGTTGGTCTTCGCCCATGTTCGCGCCACGACCGAAGGCTCACTGGCCGAAAACAATTGTCACCCGTTTCAGCATAACACTCTGATGTGGATGCACAACGGCAACATCGGAGCCTGGACATATGTCAAGCGGCCGTTGGCCGACTGTCTCTCCGACAAGTGGTTTCTCGGTGTCAAAGGCGGTACAGATTCCGAGTGGGCGTTTGCTTTGTTCCTCGACACCCTGGAACGCGAAGGCGTAGATCCCAGTGCGGAGCCAGAAGGAGGCTTCGACACCAAGAGCCTTCGTCGCGCAATGAAGAAGACCATCGCCAAGATCAACGAGTTCGTCAAGGCCGTCCCGGCTGAGCACAAGCTGGCGGATGTAGAGACCAGAAGTCTCCTCAACTTCGCCGTGACAGATGGGCATTCTGTTATCGTGACCCGGTATGTCAGCAGCAAGACGGACGCTGCAGCCAGCTTGTATTATTCATCAGGCACAGCCTGGGTTGAAGGCAAGACGAAGGGCCAATTCAAGATGGAACGGAGGGACAAAGCTTCCGACGTGGTTCTCGTGGCGAGCGAACCGTTAACTTTCGAACGGCACAACTGGCTGTCGGTGCCAACGAACACCATCGTGACCATTTGCAGACAGACGGTGTACGTGCGCCCGATCAAAGATGAATACTACGACCCAGACCCGTCAACGGAACGCTCGACTGGCTTCGCTCGATCGAAAGGCCTGGTAGCGAAGGCTCCGGGCGGTGGCACGCAGACACCAACCCCTGCTGCTACTTCAGTGCCACGAAATGAGGTTGAGAAACCCAATGGAGAATACATCGTCAAGGAGGACCTGGAAAGATTCCAAGAGGAAATGTCAAAGCTGCAGCTGCACAGTGATCAGAGGATTAATGGCAGAGCAGGCGACCAGCTCGTGCTTTAGAACATGGCAGCAAATCTACAATGTTTTACCCCGCACCATCAGAAGGCTACTGACGAGGTTGGCGAGATCCCTAGCAGGATTGCCCAAGCGTATAGATGCGAAGCCACAGAAAGCAGAGCCTCGATGACTAGCTTCTGGTAATGGGGATAGCTGTTTGTCGCTGAACCATGCACACGGCGGACAGAACGAAATATGTGGGTCGCACGGAGTTTATGGGACAATTGTTGCTAGGTCAGAGACCATTTCACTCTGTGATGTATTCGAAGCACAAGGCTGGTTTTGAACGATACGAGCACATCACAAGTTCATCGCAGGGAGTTCGGGACAACGACAACGGGCAAATTGGAGCGCGGTGGAAATGGGAACAGAGCGAGGCGTTGCAGGTTGACATTCTCCATCGATACCCTTATTTGGGACCTTGTTTGTGTCGACGCTGGACCCATGCAACTCCGATTTCTGTCTCCTTAACCATCGTCTCCTCTGAAATCGGCGTGTCTGAAATACTTCATGCCCACCCACGCGACCACCACCCACACCCAAGCCATGATGCATGTCAGAACGAGTAGTGCTGGATAGTACCCGACGATGGGCAATGTGGGATCATCCTCTAGCTCGGGCGGCGCATAGGGTGTTTCTCCCACATCCCAAGCCCATGACCACACACCGAAGCAAGAGCCCATGCCCACCACAAACACGATCCACGTCACGATCAAGATCACGTAGCCCCAGAATGCGGTCTCGGAGTAATCCCATCCTTCCTCGTCTGACGGTGTGCCTGCAGCTGATTGCGGCTGTGTGGCTAAAGGGGATCGTGTGCGAGACCCAAACATGCGCCGCACGGGATCTTGGATCGGGAAGTAAGAGTCCGTGCCAAAAGAGGAGGTCGAGAGTGGCTTGCGCAAGCCAGGCATCCGGGGTAAGACTAAATCGTCGTCGTCCGTCTCCGCGTCTGTGGTGGGCAGATGAGGACTCATTATCGAAGCAGCAGACGAGGCTGGATCTATTGAGGCAACGCTGCTGCGAATCGAGGGAATGGAGACCCGCGACAGTGTGCGAAACGGCCATGACGGAGGAGACTCGGGCGATACAGGGCTTGACAGATCTTGACTTGCTCGAGGTGTCGCTGGAGCCTCTGGTTCTTCATCTGTAGGCTGCACAGAAGGAGACTCTGCACTCGCGAGAGGAGATTTCTTGACATCTCCCGTCTTCCTGTCTCGTCCTTTCCCCAGCACCGTTTTCCGCAGTGAACCTTTCCTCTTCCTCTTGCTCTGTACCTGTGCTTCGGCCATGGCGCTCCGGCCAGGGGTTGAAATGTCTGAGTCATCTTGACCTGCGGCTTCTATCTTCTTCTTCTCTTGGTCGCTGTTCGTTCGCAGGAATCGCGAGAGCAGATTGCCCGAGGCAGACCGCTTCTGACCAGGGACGCTGTCGGTACGCTTTCTGAGCCTGTTGATCTCACGAGACTCTCTTTCTTGCCCGCTGCCGCTCACTTCCTCGTCAATCTTAGGGAATGGAGTGGGTTTGTCGGTGGTCTCAGAGCGGCCATATGTTGACCCGTTCATGGCACGTTCGTGGCCGTACCTGTATGTTGCGCATGTTTTTGCTTGTGCCCGAGGCCTTCCAACAGGCCAACTTTGTCGGAGGTGTACACAGTCAAGCTGTGCATCTAATGTTGCGTGCAGACCTCTCGGGGAGAGCGACTGCGTAACCCCGAAGCGAACGCAATGGTGGAAATGAGCGGAGCGGTGTTTTGCATGGTCGGGGCCCTCACGAGTCAATGTTGGGAAGGTACGCCGAGGTCGTGATCAACTGTCGCCCTCGTCCGTGAAACTTTCTCCAACGCGTGCAGCGCCAACTAAGCACCAGCATCAGAAGTTGGGCTTCAACCATTCTTTTCGTCGCCTTTGTCGTTTCACTACACCGTAACTTTTCATGCCGCTCACTCTGTTGACGTGGAGATCGGAGCATATTCAGGCGCCTTTGTCACTGACATGGACACTGCGAAGAAGCGACTGTTAGGGCAGGAATGTCCCATGCCTGCCTCTCACAAGTGACGGGTCAGATTCATCAGAAACAGTCGTATTATCTCTCAACGGATTGTCTCGTGCGTCGTCGCTGTTTCTATCCACTGGTTTCACACATAGCTGTCGGTACGGGCTAGATGTCGAGAAAACTCAGTGAAGCACCACAGCCTGTTGGATTTCCTGCACCCCTGACATTGAAATCCGATAGTTCTTCCTCACGGTTCTGCTCCAGCGCATGACCACGACTAGCTCGTTACGTTCCAGTACGACATGCACCGCCAATCCGTCTCTGGTGTCAAGCAGTTCAGGATTCAAGGGGAACCATATCCTCGACCGGTCAAACTCCGTTAGGATCTCCAGCTCTGGAAGGAGGAAGCAATCGAGATGTGCGTCCGGATGAGTGCCGAACGTGTCTCTGATCAAATTATGGAGGTGAAGCTGAAGAGCCTGTAATGTCTTATGGTTAAGTGGCCTCCTGATGACAGGACTAAGCTTGTCGTAAAGGTCCCTCCACCCATGCTCCCTGGCAATGTCCAGCGGAGTGCTGAATTCGCTCGAATCTTTTGTGTCGCGCACAGTCCTCACGAGACCTAGTATATTGTCAACACCTGGATCCTGACTACCCATGTGTCACTCACGCCAAGCGCCTCCTTTTAAAAGACCTTCCACAGCTGATTTGTCACCGTGCCATGCCGCTTGGTGTAAAGGCCTGAATCCACTGGTGATGCGGTCCGCCTCATCAGCATGATCTAGACAGAGTTAACATGAGGCTCGACCATGGTGCGTGGGCTGATAATACATAATGGAGTGCAGTTGATCCAATTCTGTCTGTAATCCCCGTGGGCGTGCTCGAGCAGCCTCATCACCTTCTTCCAGTCGCCCGCCCAAGCCAGGTCAGCTAGTTTGCGTCGGTCTCGAAAGTAGGGCATTGTGCAATCTTGCCCTGGCTTGCAACGAAATTGCCCATACCAGGCAATACCCTGGGCTTTGTAGGGCGAATATATGCCGTTGTCATCAAATCGAGCCGTTCCAGGATCGTCTGAGTTCAACCTCAACGCCATGGACATGACCAGTTCCAATATCTTCGAGACTTGCTCGGAGCTTTGGGAGAGTTGTTGATGGTTTTGAAATAGGTACTCGCTGTACAATCGTTAGTCCGCCCGCATCAGTCGGGCTAAAGAGATTTTGTGCATACTTCACTAATCGCTTCGACACATTCTCTATCTGGTTCTCCAGTTTTCTCACTAGGGCTTCCACAACATCCTTCTTCCGGAGCCACCACCATCTATGAGCGAACTTCATCTTCTCTTCTCTTCCATCGCCATCCTTGCTGTCCGGTCCCTTGCCAGACGTGAGGTCGTCTAATCTTTTCAGAAGGTCAATACAATCCGCCGAACTCACTTGCTTGTCCAGGATTTCTTGCTGTGCCGGAGGAAGTGCCCTCTGGAAGATCAGCAACCGGTCCAAGAGCGCCCGAAGCCTTTCGGCCTCTTTGATGACTTGAGCGAGACTTTCTGGAGCATCATGTATGGTCTGGCCAGCTTCGACCAAGCGTTTCACAACAATCCCGACGAGCTCGAGTACAGATACAACGGTCCCTGGGTCAATCATGATGCTCTGTGGATTAAGAGCGCTCGAAAAAGAAGGTAAGGTGCATATCAGTTGAAACGATCTTGATTCTTGACGTGGTATCAATTGCGAGATAATCTTGGCTGTGACTACGCCACAAGTCCCTTACTTGATACCATGCAAGTAATAACCTCATAGGGACGAGCCCGGAGATTTGGCTGTGTCGAAGTGGATGTGTCTTCTGGCGCGTGGGGCGAGTGCCACACAACGGAGCCGTTCACCCCGCGATACACCGATTGAACCGTTATGACCCTAAAACTGGGGGCCGAATGATCTGTTCTCGTTGACAAGACACGATGCAAGTCAAAAAAAGCATGTGGGAGCCTCATCGATCAACCAGCGGACCCCGAACGGAAGCAACAGGGGAAGTTCGACTGGAGCGCTGTGCGCATACGCTGCGGCTGCTGCCTCGGATCACTAATCCAGGTTTTCGATTACAACCAGAGGAGGACCTATGTACCTCGTGCTCACAGCCTCGACTCTGGTGAGCTTAGGCGAGTACGCACGACTCCAGCCATAGCGACTCGACTCGATCAGAGACAGTCAGATGACGTCTGCCACTAAGATGGACGGGTGGCCTCTTAGACTTTACACAGTATTCTAGGTAGGTCTTGGTATATTATGGCGCAAAAGTTGGAACTGCAACAACTTTCCCCCCAAGTACCATTCGGATAATATTGCGCATGGACGTGCCTGGCAATATGGCGCAACTCGAGAAGAAGACAATCCAGACCAAGCGGTCGTTTACCTACACCTACTACGCGTCTCCGAAGGACAAGGGCGACCCTTCCGCGCCAGCTCTGTTCTTCATCCATGGTTTCCCAGACAGCGCATTTATGTGGTCGGAGGTAGTGGATAACCTCTCGGATCTGCCGTACAAAGTCGTTGTTCCGGATTGCTTGGGCTATGCTGGCACATCCAAACCAAAGGACGTCTCCGCGTACAAGTGGTCTGGTCAGACAGCTGATTTGTGCGAGATCCTGCAGGCCGAAGGTATCGACCAAGTCGTCGTGATCGGGCATGATTGGGGCGCTGTCCTTGCTCAACGATTTTACCAACGCTGTCCTGAACTCTGCGCTGGCCTCGTTCTGCTCAATATCTCCTATCGAGCACCGACCGAGCAGAGGTTCGACCTCGACGCCTGGAATGCGCAGACCGAAAAGCGGTTTGGATACCCCCTCTACCAGTACTGGTATCTTTTCACTTCGCTGGACGGCTCCAAGGTCATCAACAACAGCCTTGAGAAGTTCTGGGAGGTGCTTCATGGGGCGGACGATGACTGGATGAAGAAGATGTTCTCCGGCAAGGACGCCATGACGAAATACTTTTCCTGCGGCGGGACGGTCGAGCTGAAGTCCTTTGCTAAACAAGGCAAATGGAGGGACGACTTCTTTGAACGTTTCAGTAAAGACGGCTTTGAAGCACCATTGAATTGGTACAAGGCACAAACGTCCAACGTACAATGGCAGGACGACAAGAGCATCCCCAAGGAGAATCATGTTGTGAAGGTCCCCTTCTTCTTTCTAGGCTGTACAGGCGACTCAGTCGGACGAACAGATTTGATTCAGATCCCACGAGAAGCAGGCCTCCTGCCGGATTTCGAAATGACCGAGATCGAGTCCGGCCACTGGTGTGCGATGGAGAAGCCTCGAGAAGTGGCCGAGGCTCTCCGAGGCTTTGTGACGAAGAGGTTCCCTTGAGATGGCATCAATCGAAGCTAGTATACAACCCTGTGTAGTCGTCTCCGACTGGGACGTACTAAGTGCTTGCCGCATATGTCACTAATGTCGGCGTCAGATAGACCTTTTTCTGAGCCATAAGCTCCGCGGTCGCTTTATCGAGGTAGTTGCCATACTCGATGCCGACACCACAGTTCACCGCTCGTTGTATCACAGCCGGGATGTATGCGTGGGCTGTGACAAACGTTCCTGCATTCGAAGGCACAGTCATGTTCGCTTTGATTTCATTCTCAGTGAATTCGACAAATCGATACCACGAAGCGGGCTGGAGAGTCCTCCACTGGCCATGATCTTGATGAAGTCAGAGCCGAGACGGAGCTCCTCTCGAGTGTAACTCGGACACTCCAGCACGCCGTCAACGATTTGACAGTCGAGTTGTTTGGCGCCACCACAACAATAGCTATCAGCGGGAGCAAAACGCTTGTCCGCGCAGCCCCCGGACTACGACAGCTAGTGACCTGCAATGAAGAAGTGGAGAGCCAGGATGGATGCCTTCCTCGTATGCTAATTTGAGAGGCAACAATGCGCTGCTATAATCTGGCACGGTGGTGAAGGCCCGGTCGAGGAGTTGTGAGAGGCATTCGAGCAGCCTTTCATTGACCATCTCTCGATCACGCCGTGATGAACGTCTCTATTATTCCGGAGGTAACCAGGCACCGCCAGCAACAATGTCAGGTCAATGAATAACTGCTCCGTACCCCGTAGTCAGACTGGAGAAGACGAAGTCATAGCTTGTGTGGGAACGCAAGTACTGGGAGGCCAGCAAATCCCGTGGCCGATCCCCGCGCTATAGTAATACCTCGTAATACTCCGTAAGCGACCACGACTTGCCTGAGAGGCTTGTGTGGGGAAAGCTGGGGTACCTATCTAGGTAGCTTCGCCGAACTCGAGGCGCACCTTGCTCCCCATAATCTGCTCTTCTTGTTGGTTTGGCTAGGCGTACGAAGTAGTCACTGGTCATCCACTGGCCAGTGAGCTAATACCAGGATTTATTGCGCACCTGGCAGCAGGTGGCGCACGTGGCAAGTGCCCTGCTTCAGAGGCTAACAGCGCGTCTTTTTGCTCTCTCTCTTCAATCCCCTCATCCTTTCTTGTGAATAAAGGTCCTCCCTGCCGTCCTCTTGTCAATGCAAGCTCCGACTGACCGACGATACAAAAGCGCTATAGCCTGCAATTTCTGTCGACTGAAGAAAGTCAAATGCAAGTCCGACTGGCTCCTGGCTGTCGGAGGTACTAACTCGGCCGCACATCAGGTAATGGCGGCAATCCGTGCCCAAACTGCATAGTAAGACACTCTCCCACTACGCGAGAGGGACACGTTAACGCCATGGGGTCGGCCGTGCAGGACCATCGGCAGGTGTGCATATATCCACCCTCACCACGCCGGGGCCCGCGAGTCCTGAGCAAGGATGCCCGGTCTATGCGTGTTCGTCTAGCGCGTGTTGAGGCTCTTCTGCAAGGTACAAGGGCAGGAGCCGAAGGAACGGGAACTGGAACGGTTGCCGATGCACGAGAAGAGGATGAACTGACAGAAGCGCCTCCGACCCCCTCCTTGACCATCGCTGCTAGTTCTGGAGACGATGATAGCGTCGGGATCCTGCCACCAGAAGAAGAGGTAAGCCCGTACGAAGCAACTGTCTTCTTCGCATGGAGAATGCTGATCATGCGCATCCAGCCAGGCTACGAGTATCATGGTATCATTTGACCCTCGTAGGTCTCGCAGGTGGTAGCTGATGCCTGAGGCAGGTCCAGGTTCTTTCATATCGTTCTGTTCCAAATCATGTATTGAATGGGTTTGTCGGAAGACCGAGACGTCTGACTTCGCCGCAATGGCTCGGAAACTCAACGACGATATATCGCGACATCTGAAAATCGACCCAGGACTTTCTCGGAGAAGAGAACCCGAGCCTCCAGAGTGCTTGGCGTGGCAATACGTCAACGCCTACTTCGAAGAATCGAGGGATGTCGCTTTTGGGATCCTTTCTCGGCCAAGTTTTGAGTCTCGCTTGAGAGCTCATTTCGAGAACGATCTAATGACTTCCCCAGAAGCAGACGCTTCTTGGTACGCCCTCAGAAACGTTGTGTATGCGGCTGGCTGTCGACAAATCATAGCCAGGCAGCAATCCGGACCTTTCCTCGCGGGGCAGGCCTACGGATGGCAATACTTCCAGAACGCACTTTCCGTGCATACTGACCTACTATACACCAGGAGCAGTTTCATGGCGATCCAGGCACTCGCAATAATGGTACGAGATTGGGAACCTGCCGCAGGCAGGCTGAAGATGTTAACCTCCCTTTTCGTTCAAGCTGATCAATCTGCTAGGCCTTCTTCGTGGAGAGCATAGGGACGCCGGCGCTCGACTATATGCTTTCTCTGAACGCCATGAAACTCGCCGAATCCAAAGGCCTGCATTGTCAACCTGCGGCGACGTGGAACCTGGGTGAGTCCGCTTTGCAAACGCGAAGGTACATATGGTGGTCAGTCTACGGTCTGGAACGCTTCAACGCCTTTCGATGGGGAAGGCCATTGGTATGTATGCACGTCGGGGAAACCCCTCTGCATCGTGTCTCTGTCAAAGCTCACGTTCGACCTAGTCAATCGAGGACAAGGCAATCACCTGCGAATTACCTTCCAAGGTGGTGGACGGCAGCATGGTGAATCTCGACTTGCTCGTTCCTGCCGTCAGGCACACTCGGATCTTGGGGGATATAACGGAACAGTTCACAGCCTTGAAAGCGTCGACGCCCACATTAACCGAAGTCAGGCGCACCGTTGACCACCTTGAGCATAGGCTTCGTGGTTGGCACGATTCTCTGCCATCAAAGTTGAGAACCGGAGCGGATTATTCAGATTCGCCGAAAGATATGGACATCGTCCACGTGTTATACCACCACTTTGCGTTCTGGGGCACTCTGATTACCATCCACTCGATCCTTGTGCACCCTTGGAATGTCCCTAAAATTCAAACCAAGCCAATCGAGCTGCTGGACTTTCGCAGACACTCGCAGAACAGCACGAGGAAGGTTGTAGAGGCGTCCAGGGCGATGATCCGAGCATTAAGCCATGTCAGCATTGACATCTGCTCTCCCAAATGGTGAGATTCTTCTCGGGGCCCCAAGTTTCTTCCGTGTCCGACGATGTAATAACATGACAACGTGCAGGCTGGTCTTCACGTATCCTCTAACGGCGTTCATGAATCTCTTTATATACATCCTGCGGTACCCCAGGCTGCCTACCGTTGAATCAGATCTGGACGCCATGTATCGGGTGTGCGGTCACTTCAACTACATGGAATACACTATGCCAGAGATGTCATTTGCATTCCCTCGAGAAGCAACAAACCTCGCGCGTTTTGCAGTCACCAAGGCCAAGGCAAACGGAAACGCAAACACCGGAAGCCGCAAGTCTTCTGATGCAAACTGCCTCACCACGACGTCGATATCGACACCCGAGCTCGAGCTGCCAGATGTTGAGGTACCTGATTTGTACAACGTACGTACTTTCATCTCCCACTTGCCCAGGAAGCTTCCACTGACCGTCGTGTCATCCAGGAATCGGGGACAGACGCATTTGAGCTCGGCGTTGAAGATTGGGACACTTTTGTATCGTGGCCTAAGTGACGATGAGGCCGTGACGACCTGTATTGGACCGCTCATGCTCAATGAGTTTTCGTTGCAGCAGCCAGCGAGTGACATACGGCTACATTTCTCGACATAGTAGTACTTAGCTACTAGTCAACTCTACTGCTTGTGCCAATCTGAGTGAGTGAGTGAGGGTTTGCACCTTCATTCCGTCCTTTTCAAAAGGACCCTCACAGGCCGCATGATGCACGGAGTAATAACACTACGCTAGGTCTAAGTTCCGCGAATCTAACAATTATCCAATGCACAATATGTACTCCGTATTATGATGCCGCTGGCCGGTACCCGTGCGTAGTACAATACCTACTGCAAGGGAACCGGTACCGTCTTCAGTAAGTGCAAGACAAGGCTGCATGCGGTCTTTACATCCCTTGGCACGCAATCAGAGATTGCGGAGGCACGGGGCTGGTTGGGTCCGAGGTCAGCCCCGACTAAACCAAATTTGCGCGGAACGCGGTCCTCTGCCCTGCTCCGGGCCAATGAGACAACGTTCCGGCGCATGGCTCCAGGACGACTTTAATCAGTACGGAGTACACAGTACAGCATAATCACTGACGTTGATGCCGACACTACTGTAACGAATGGAGCCACCTACGGCGTGCTGCTGCGGCAGGTCCCTAGGGCTAACGACAACGTTCTCAGCATTGGGTACAGAGCTGAGAGCGCACGGGACGAGCTAAGTACGCCGGGTCAATCATCCCGCGCTCCCCCTGACTCCAGTGGCGCGGAAAGTACTAACTTCAGTCGGCCGGACGTGACCAGTGCACGGGAGCACGATCACAGCGCACAAGGCCTTGGGCTGTGTGTGTCACAGCATGGATACCGGACTGAAAGGGTCAATCTTTAAAATCGGGATGAATGTCATTGCGTACATTGGTAGGCACCACCAAAAGCTGTCTCGACGGCGTATTGCGGCCTACTCAGGAAAGACCACCTCACGAACCGTCCACGCCAGCGATGAGTCTGGTCGTGCCCTGTCCATTCTGAGGGTATCCTATGTGCAGGCGCGCCACACGATATCCGCTATGAATTCGAAATCAATCTTGTGCACGAGACTGAGGTTAAGTGGTGTCTGGTTCATCATCACTACATTATCCATCGCGATGCCGTTCGCGGATATGCACGTCCAGATTGAGAATCTTAACAGCAACGCCCGTCCAAGTCTTGAGCGGTCGATCGGGATGCGCGAGGCTCAGCTGTGTTCATCAGTCAGTCAGCTGAAAACAGCTCAGAAATTGGTGAGTGCACTAGAAGACTCACGTCAAAGTTGCCCACTAGAATCGGGATGAGCTTGTAAATCTCCAAATACGCAATGTGCTTGCCCAGACAGGCTCGTGGGCCATACCCGAACGTCAGGAAGACTCTTTGCATGTTGCGGACCCTTTCGTCGTGTGCGGTCTTGGACTCGGTTTCCCTGCGCAGCCACCGCTCGGGGACGAATTTGTCCGCATCGTCACCGAAGATGCTTCTGTCGCGGTGCAGCGGCCACGGATTCATGCTGACAATGGTGCCGGGAGGTAAACTCTGCCCGGTGGGCAGGACGAGCCCGGACGCACCCACGGTTCGTTCCAAGTCGATGCCTGTGGTGGGGAAGAAACGCAACGTCTCTTTGATGACTGCGTCGAGGTAGGGTAACGCCTGCGCTGCGGTGTAGCTGACTGGAAAGCTGATATTGCTTGCATCGATCTCTGCCTGAAGTTTCTCGTAGACGTCGTGGTACTGGAGGATGCACATGATGATGGCTGTCAGAGCTGTGGAAGTGGTGTCGGAGGCCGCCAGGATGTTGGTATTTGTGTACGCTGCCAGTTGAATATCTGTCACCACCTCCGGGTGCTGCTTCTGGGCGTCCAGGAAACGCGAAAGGAAGTCGTACCCACCGGTATCCGCCTTCTCTCGTCCCTCGAGTCGATGCCGGATCCTCTGGGCGGTGAAATCCACCAGATGATTCGGCGTTTTTATCAGTGCGAGGAGCAGAGGATTCTTCAGGAACAAGCGATCAATCCAGGGCATGGACCCTACGGTACCGATGTACAAGAATTGCAGGTCCAGCGTCCCGATCATGTTGTTGATGTCTGTGCCCGCATCCATGAAACCAAATTCCTTGCCGAACGTGGCCCGCCCGATGAAATCAAAGGTGAAAAAGTGCAGCCATTCGTGGAGAGGGCACACTCGGCCGTGGCCTCTGCCGTCCACGAATTCTTCTCTCAGTCGACGCATCAACTTGTCGCTACAGTCGTTGACGACATTCTCAAAGGATAGGAGTGTGCTCATGGAATATGCACCGGCGATAGGCCGTTTGAGACGGGCGTGAAGCTTCGAGTTTTTGGCCGAGATTAGCATAGGGAGATATTCGCCTTCGTGCGCGTTGATCATGGGATTGACTGAATCGGTCTTGTCGAGATTGGCCTTCAGTCCCAAGATGAGTTCGACCGCTGCCGGATCGGCCACACTGACGATTTTTGGGCCGACGCGCACAACTGGGCCATACTCACTGTGAAGCTGAGACATGGTCTGCTGGTGGTGCCCCTTGCAGGCATCGACGAACCGCCATAGATCGGAGAAGCGCGCCAACACTGGCCCTGGGATTGACTGTAGTCCGGCCGCAAAGTAGTTGACCAGAAGGCGCAGTGCCAGCAGAGAGAATAGGAAGAGAGCCGTGAGAAGTAAAAGCCCGGAAATCATCTTGGTCACTGCCGCTGACGACCTTCACGCTCTGAAAGTGATAGTTGCTTGAAACAGCGACAGATCTTGCCAGCTTTCACGACTCAGCTAAGTATGCCGAGTCTTGTATATGCTGCGGAAGACAGCCGTCTTGGTGTGCGCATACCGGTCCGGCGGGCCATAAATTCAGTTCCTCTTGACATGCCCACTTTAGGCCGAATATCACCAGATCCCCAGAGCGGGGTCCGGGGTATCCACACAGTCGACAAGCGGAAACAGACAGTGGGAGGAAATTGTGGGGCAGCCTTGGGCCAGAGGCATCCAGTCTCGTATCTGATGTTCTTAAGCGGGACGGAGAAGGGGGTCCAGTCTCTGCGCCGCCGCGGGTGACCACTGACGTTGACTCGAGACCGATTAGCCAAAAGACGCATGGTTAGTCCGAGACCATGGACGAACGGACGAACCTGTAATAGCTGTAATTGACAGTATTAGATTAGTTGTCGCACTCCAAAACTCAATTAGACGAGATCGAAAACCTGGTGAAGCAAGATCGGTGGACTCTATGCAATCCTGGATCGGTAGGCTGCCCAGCGCTTGCAAGTCTCGCAGTCACCCTTACCACTGCCTTGTTTTTGCTCGCCCTGTTTTCCACCTCCTGCTCAGCGAGTACACCCGTGAGGCACCTTTAACGAAGCCGAAGACTACGGGAAGCTGAACCACTCTTTCGGTGAGCATCAATCTTGAAGAGATGAAACGCTTTTCTCAATTGTGGATGCGCCCTACGGCAGAAACCACTCGTCAGCTTCCCGAACGACAGAAGGAGACAGACTCACAGCGAAATCGAGAGTCCCAGCATCTGGTCGACAAGGTCTTTGAGCATACGGTGGTTCTCATTACTGGAGCCGGCTCAGGTATGTGCGTTCGTTTGCAAAGAGAGGTTGACGACCGACTCCGGGTTAGGAATTGGACAGGAGTGCGCTCGACAGTTCGCGTTGCATGGATGTCGAAAGCTGTTTCTCGTTGATATCTCCCTCCCTGGCCTACAACAGACGAAGGGGATGCTCGAAAAGAACCAGGCACACGCCCAAGTTGAGTTATACCAAGGCAATGTTGCTGAGGAAAACTCTGTGAAGCGAATGGTTGCACAATGTGTCGAAGTTTACAGCCGGCTCGACATTGCGTGCAACAACGCCGGCATCAGTGGTGGGAGCGCAAGGACGAGCGATTTGGCCGTGGAGGACTTTGACCGGCTTTGCTCCGTCAACCAGCTTGGAGTGAGCCTATTTTCTTGTCCCTGACACTGTTCCGACTTTTGGGTTATCTGTTACAATCCTACTCACCAAGCCTGCAGGTGTTTCTGTGCGAAAAGTACGAGCTCCGTCAAATGCTGCAGCAAGATCGATCCGTTGGCGATCAGCGGGGAGCAATCGTCAACGTCTCCTCCATCGCTGGGAACTGTATCATACCTACCACGCCCGCATATGCCGCGTCGAAGCACGCTGTGGTGGCTCTCAGTCGCTGTGACGCTCTCAAGTATGCCCAGGACGGGATCAGGGTCAACTGCGTGTCCCCGAGTGCGGTGTGGACGCCGATGGTCTCGGAAGCCGGGCTCCCGCAGGAGTTCCTTGACATGGGCGCCGCACAGTCGCCTGTGAAACGCTATTTGCAACCTCGTGAAGTGGCAGATGCAATCCTCTTCATGGCAAGTCCCAGGGCTACGGCGATTTTGGGTGCCAATCTGCCAGTCGACTGTGGCACGCAGCTTCTACGAAGCTTCTAGCGATGCTGTAGATGGTGCGCTTTTCAGCGCCAGAGTCACTATTGATTTAATTAGTTAGATCAAAAGCAAGATTGGGCTGGAGTTTACCAGTCGATTCGGAGGAGTCGGTGACAGCTAGCGGGCAGTCGCGGCTAGGCAGCTTTGCCGAGACATCAAGCAATCAACCATTCTCCAAATTCCCGCTCCGAGATCAGTAATTCCATGAACTATGACAACGGCAACAATATGCACGGGGAAACTCAGTCCGCTCTCCACCGATGCATGTTTTTGTGCCGAGGACCTGTAATTAATACGCATGTATGTGGTCTTGGCTGGTTTCTGTTCCGGCACTGAGGCGTCTTGATTCTATACATGCTACGTAACAGGTACCTCGCGTTGATAGACGGGGAGCTCCGTTTTCGTCTCTCCTTATGTTCGTTAATTGAGATGCCAGTCCACTCGCAAGATTAACGCCCACTCTTCAAGTCTGCACTGAAAAGTACGCTGGCTGGTGCTTTCGGAGGCTGTGTTCTAACACAATAGCTCTTCGCGCAACCATGGACCTTCTTCGTCTCGGGACCGTCGTCATCACTGGCGCGGCAGCAGGTACGTCTCACATCTACTCTAGTGAACATTGTGATCAAGGGGATGATCAACTCACGGATAGCATGTTCTCAGACGCGGAGTCCGTCATTGCCTGCTTGTTTGCCCAGTACGGCTGCAAACAAATATACCTTGGGGGTTCTCGGACTGCAACCCTCGACGAGTGCCGGCGCAAGATCCTGGCTGTCCACCCTTCAGTCCAGGTATTTGTGAGGAAGCTTGACCAGTCGGATGAAGGAGACGTCGACACTTTCTTCGCGTCGGTCGTGCAGTCCTTCACCCGGATCGACTTCGCCGTCAATCTGGTCTGCCAGGATCGAGAGCCTCAAGCAACCGTCGACATCTCGGCGGAGGACTACGCCCGGAGCTATACGGTCTATCAGAGAGGGGTGCGTCGTGATTTATCCTCCTATTAGTCAACTGATAATCCCACCATGCCCAAGGTCCCTCGTCGACTACTCACTTGTTGCTTGCTTGCTTACTACTACTTGTTCGCATGCTAATCTATCGACATGGAATCGTAGGCTTTTCTGATCCAGCGGGCCCTTCTCCGGCAGCTTCTCAAGCAAGAAATGTTGCCCGGCTTCGGCAGTCGAGGCAGCATCGTCAATGTCGTTGAACTCGGTGCTACGGCGTCCTTGGCTGACCGCCCGCTCGCGGCTGCCGTAGCCAACGCGATAGTCGGCCTAAGCAAGACCGATGCCTTTGACTACGCAACGGACGCGATCCGGATCAATTGCATTGCGGCAGACGAGGCATTGAAGCTGCAGAAGGGGATTGGAGTGGGCGAGAAAGCGCTGTTGCGCAGCATGGAAGGCATGAGGAGCGTTGCCAATGCCACGGCGTGGCTCTCGTCGCCGGGCTCGGGATGGCTGACCGGCTTGGTCGTCCCTGTGGACAAAGGTCGCAATCTTAACTGTGTTTGGTAAGCACAGGATGGGATGGGACAGGCTCGGATCAAGGTAATCAATTCATGAATCTATATCTAGCCAGCATTACCAAGCTCAACACACAATGGTCAGTGAAAGACATCCTTCTCCACGTATGACGGTGCACCAAGCCAAGACTCCCCTGGATGATGCCTTTCACAAGGATTCATTTGCAGGAGTGTAGCGATCATCATGACATGTCTCCGCGACTCTAATTACTGACAAAGTAGTTCACCGCTATCGGGCTGCCCAAGTTGGCCTTGTTCTCCCAATCATCCAGCGCAAACCGCATTCGAGCCACATTGCTATATTCCTTCCCGCCAGGAGGTGCATGCTTGGTGGCATCGAATCCTCCGGGCTGCTCGTAGAGTAGGAAGACATATCGATGAGGTGAACTGCCCGGTGGCGGACCTGGACCGACGTAGTTTGCAACAAATGGGGCACTCGAGGTCAAGACATTTGACTCAGCGGGAGCTTTGAAGCCCGGCTGAATCCAGTGCAGGATGGGCGAAAGCATGTTGAAGCTCGGATACGGACCGTCGAGATCGATGCAAATCACCATGTATGTCGCCGCACGGGAAGGGACCGTAAGTGCCAGCGTCGGAGAAAGTTTGGCATCTGTCGGGTTCATCAGTCATACAACTCCCTCACACGCTCGAAGACAGTGACAGCGGGTACGTATGCATACCTGAGCGAGGAACGTATTGGCCTGGCTCCAAAACCTTGCCGTCATAGCTCAGTTCGAGAATCTTGGATTTGTCGCTCGTGACGACGTCGAGGTATCGCTTGATCTTCTCGTCGATGGCCATGGTGACATGCTCTGCTCAGGACAAGCAGTCGACGCCGGTGTAAGTAGGCACTCGCGTAGAAGCAAACCCGTACACGTGAACTCGGCTAGTCACGGCGACATCTTGGTTGATTCATTGACACCACCTTGTCTGTCCCACTCCCTGGTAGCCTAATGATGTCGGACTTAACGGCATTCTGAATCAAGTCCATACAAACTGAGGAACGGGTTGGCTCTTCAAAGTGCCGACATTTGTGGCCGGGCATGCCGTAGGCTGCTGGAAGACGCTCCCCCGAATAGGCGCACGGCACGGAAGAGAGCAGGTGTTTCGAGTGCTGATCCACAGGCGGAAGGGTCTGCACGAGCAGCGAGTTGACAACGCCATTGCGAGGGGTGAATTTGGAATCCGGTGCAAGCGAGTGGCGCCGGGTACCCAGTTGGTCCAGGCAGGGCATAACAGGGGCACCACAGACTGGGAAAAGGGCGAAGGTTGGAGCGGAATCCATTCCAGAAGGTCTTCGGGCCGTCGGCCTTGAGACAGATATCGCAAGTCGACACTCTGATTGTGGGCCAGAGTATCGTTACCCTGTCTGTGTAAGCTTCTGTGATCGTGGTCTGCCAGCTTGCCGATTCTCTCCCCGGATACCGCACCTTCCCCAGTTGGGTAATTGAATGTCTGACGACTGTCAGTAGGGACAATTGTTACAAAAACATACAAATACGGTAACATAACCCGCCCCTTTTTGTCTGCTCAACCCCCTTCAACCAAGTCTCAAACTACCGAATTTTGTTCCTTCCCACCCTTCTGCGTCCGTGCCAACTCATCAACTGTTGACCTTTTTGTCGGGGCCCGACTACGACCTCTGCCCGCTGTAGCTCAGTCTTCCAACTGTGGCAGGCACAATGAAGGTGGTACACGGCGCTGAGATGAGCTATACCAGCAGCGGCTTGAAGCACCGGCCCGGAGCTCCATTGTTCAAGTTCTTGCTGCTGGGCGAAGAGAATACGCCTGATAATTTCCTTCTCATGCTGGCGAGACAAGAACGCTTCTACTCTCCGCGCCATCATCACAATTTCGAGCAGTTCCGCTATGCATACAAGGGCGATATCACGCTAGGTGAAGGTGAAGACTGGCTCTTGAAAGAGGGAGAAGTCGCATACTTCCCCGAAGGCGCATGGTATGGCCCTCAGAATGATGGGGACGCTGTGAAGGAGGTGCTTGTGCTGCAATTTGGCGGCCCCAGCGGACAAGGCTTCCTGAGCTTTGGCCAGCTGAAAGCGATCCAGGACGGCATGGACGCCCAGGGTCTTGGGAAGTTCGAGGGAGGAAAGTTCGTCCCGGCCAGCGATCCTTCCAAAGCCATTGATGGATACGAAGCGCTCTGGGAGAACAAACACAGCCGGAAGCTGGAGTATCCAGTTGCGAGATACAAGCATCCGTTGCTGATCGACTCCCAGGCTTTCTCCTGGCGGAAACTTGACCAAGAAGCACGTGGAAACGTCCTAGTCAAGCCTCTGGGGGTCTTCTCTGATGGCTGTGTTTCTGCACAATTCCTCCGTGCTGAAAAGGGAGGTTTGAGACTGCCTGAAAAGCAGGCTATACAGTTGCTCTTCGTCCGTAGCGGCACAGCCATGGTCAATGGAATGGAAGTACGGGAACAATCAGCGGCGCAATTGATGGTTGGAGAAGGTGCGGAGATAGCAGCGGACGACACGGCGGTGGAAATACTCCACTTTACCCTGCCTTCGCGCTTCGATTGAGCAAAAAGGACGGAAAGAGTTCTGTATAGGTTGTTAATGGATGAGATCGTGTGCCGCTGTGCCAGGCTTACCTGCAATCGTAAGAATGCCCGGAGATGTGCCTCTTGCCGTCTAGTAATCTAGATCGATCCAGATCCGGGTGCCAACTTGCACAGCGTTTGACAAACCCATGGAGCCCAAGGGAAATCTTCCGCGTCATGTCCCGTACTCGGTGCGGGGGCGGTGCATCCAAAGCCGGATGATGAGCTAGGTCCATAAGCGTCAAGCTAACAAGAGGCTGGTCACTCTCCGGATATGGCCCATGCATATGTACGGGGTAATCATACATAGCGAGACTCCCTCCCCCTTGTTCTCAGTTGGGGACATCCACGAAGCATTCACACGTTTTCTTGGCGAGAAGCTCTCCTTCGCGTTGCATATAGTCGCCTTTCGTATCCTATATCAGAAAGGTCAGCCGCTCCGGGTGTTGCTCGGATACTCCTCTTCCTCATCATCGAATTGTTATTGTCTCGAGGCAGCGCCACTAATCGAGGGAACAAGTTGCTTTCCTCGAATGGCCTCGACCAGTGGACGACCGTGGGGCCTGGTGAGATTCGCACGAAGTCGTACTTTCGGCCGTGCAGCGAGGCTGTTCGCCTCGCGCAGAAGTGTCTTCCTGTAGGAGCGACCACATCCGGACCTTGTCGGCATTGCACTAATGTCTCCCGGCCAGGCAGAGATCGTTCACCACCGCCACAGCGCGCAATTATGCAGAGCCATATAAAGCCATAGGTGGTTCTGCAGGGGCTGTATCCCAAACGCGAGGTGTCGACGGCAAGAACAACTCGGTTGTCACCGAGGCATGCGATCTCCTTGTGGTAGGCTCCGGGGGAGCAGGCATGTCGGCTGCTCTGACTGCTCAGCACTTGGGCCTCAGCGTCATTGTGGCAGAGAAGGAAGAGCAGTACGGCGGTGCCACTGCTCGCTCCGGTGGCTGGCTCTGGGTTCCTGGGAGCAGTATGGCCAAGGCTGCCGGCATTCGCGACAGTGTCGACGAGGCGCTCACCTATATTGGCCACGAGGCCGGACCGTACTTCAACAAGGCTCGCGCCAAAGCCTACGTTGAGACAGCACCGGAGATGCTTGACTTCGTCGTCGAAAACACTCCCGTGCGCTTCGAGCTGTTCACCGGCATGCCTGACTACCACCCCAACTCACCGGGCGCGAGTCCCGGCGGCCGCTGTGTGTATACAAAGGCATGGAATTCCCGTCCTATGGGCAACGAGCTGAGTCGCCTCCGGCAACCGTTACAGTCCATGACTGCGTTCGGCATGCAAATTGGCAACGAGGACCTGGCGACCTTTGTGACAGCCGGCCGAAAACTCTCATCCTTCTTCCGTGTCATGCAATTACTTTTGGGAAACACGGTCGATCGATTCCATGGAAGACCACCGTCACGCATCACCAGTGGGCGCGCGCTGATCGGCGGCCTTGCTCAGGCGGCTACCTCCAAAGGGACCCAGATATGGACGAACACTCCTGTCCGTCGACTCCTGCTGGAGAATGGGCGCGTGAGTGGCGCTCTCTTAGAACGAAACGGTCGCCACGTCAACCTGCTGGCCCGGCGAGGTGTCGTTCTCGCTACAGGAGGCTTCGCACACGATACGCAATTGCGAAATCAGTTGCTGAAGGACTCGATGACAGACGTGGGCACCAACCAGGTGGCCTGGGGTTTGCTACCGTTCGGCGTCACAGGCGACGGAATCCGGATGGCTAACGGCGCAGGTGCTCGATTCGATGACAAGGTAACGGAGCCGATTGCATACTCTCCAGTCACGAGGATATTCAACGCTGAAGGCGACCTTTCCCTTTTTCCGGTCTTCGTTGGGCGTGCAAAGCCCGGCCAGATCTGCGTCACCCGCAGCGGGAGACGGTTTATCAGCGAAGGCTGCAACTATCATGCTTGGGGAGAAGCACTAGTCAAAGCCACAAAGGACGAAGATGAAACTGTGGCCTGGTTTGTCTGCGATAAACCGTCGCTCCAGCTATATCGTATGGCCGCAGCGCCGCCCTGGCCGATGCCTTTCGGCCACCTGGTCCGCTCGGGATATCTGAAACAAGGGAACACCGTCCGCGAGCTTGCCGAGAATGCAGGCATTGATCCAGACGGATTGGAAGACACGGTGGGCCAATTCAACGTCCACGCGCGAGAAGGGAGAGATCCAGAATTTGGTCGTGGTGAAAACGTGTACGACCTCGCGAACGGTGATCCGGACCACAGACCGAATCCTTGCTTAGGCCCTCTTGATCGAGGCCCATTCTTCGCAATCAAGGCTACCGCGGGATGTGGTAGCACCCACGCTGGGCTGTCTACCGATGAGAACGCATGCGTACTTCGTCCTGACGGGTCTGTTGTTGACGGCCTGTATGCCGTGGGTAATGATGCAGTCGCTATCACTGGGGGCAAAATAATCGCTGGTGGCATAACCATCGGTCCAGCCATGACTTTCGGCTATCTGGCTGCTCGTCATGCCGCTCGGAGTACTGTACAGTAGCTGCAAGATTGGCCGCTCAACAGGCAGCAGCGACTGAGGGCTCACTGTAAGGCGAAGATAGACGATAGACTGGTCGTTCGATACCATCGGCTCGTAGGAAATTGAGGCAACCGCGTAAATGTAGGAAACCTACCGGGCTCCATGATGCCCTTCCGAAACGGAGGAAGTATGGCCGAATAAGGGCCCAGAATGGGGTCTTCAGCGTGTTTGCTCAGTAAGTTGGGTCAGAGTGGTTAGAGTGCGTTCAGTAATGGTCAGTTAAAGCTCAATGATGTTCGCTCCAAGCTCAGTCATGATCAATTGAAGCTCAATGAAAGCTCACTCGAAGCTCGGTTAAAGCTCGATTAAAGCCCAGCTTAAAGCGGCCCTCGTTGCCCCACCTGGTTCAAATCCCATGGCAGTTTGGGATTTTTGCCATCTAGAAATGCAGGGACAGTCACAGATGTGGCATTTGTCAATCACTGGCGCATATGTCAACAGCCTCCCATCCGCGCCATCCCTCCCTGAACGCACCTCCGCATCTCCGCATCTCTACAGTCACACGGTGTGACGCTATTCATGCCGTCAGCCACGCGGTGTTGATCCAGAGCGCGTCCTGTCAGTCCTTGCTACGTGAGTGTGAGCGACTCGCACATGACTTCGGAGACATCTTAAGCCATGCACGCGGTCAATCTTGTAGCGTCTTCAACTCAAGTGGCATGGAAATTTGACGCGGCCCAGGCGGTAATACCTCGTGCAGGCTTCACCTCATCACCGCAAGCTGCAGCGATTACCTGACGCGACGTCATTCAACGTGTCACTCGAGATGCGGAGGCTCCCCGCATGTTGTCGAGGCAAGCGAGGTTACTTCGATTAATGCTTGTAGTGCTTGTACGAGTACTACCATGCGTCGGGGTGTTGATCAACCGAACTGTCGTTGTCGTGGATTGGACGGATGACCACCTCTGGCAGTAGCTTCTTGCTCGAGATGGCAGGTCTCTGTCAAGGCTCTATACTAGACTACAGGTGTGCATTGCCGTCCGCGCCGACGTCGGCTGGATAAATGGAATTCATCTCCACAGTACTCACATATAAAGTCGCCGCAATGGGCTTGCGGGATGCATTCAGTCGCGTCCAGGAAGTCTTCGAGAACGCTAGCAAAATGCTATTCCTCGCTCTGTGGTCGGGTTTGCTAGCTTTGACAGCTCAAGGTGTGGCCCAAGACTATGGCACTTCTCCACCGGTCTACCCCAGCCCTCCCACAGCTGGAATCGGCTGGGATGCAGCATTCGCGCAAGCCGAGGCATTTGTTTCTAATCTAACGTTAGAAGAGAAAGCTCAAATGGTGACTGGAACCACTGGTCCCTGTGTTGGCAACATTGGCGGTATTCCCCGCGTCGGCTTCGAAGGGATATGCATGCAAGATGGACCTCTGGCAATTCGACAGGCGACCTATGCATCGGTCTTCTCAGCAGGTCTGACAGCGGCGGCATCCTGGGACAGAGGTCTCATCTTCACACGTGGCCTGTACATGGCAGCAGAGTTCAAAGGTAAAGGTAGCCATGTTGCCCTTGGCCCAGTTGTCGGACCTCTGGGTCGCTCCGGCTATGGCGGACGTGGATGGGAAGGCTTCTCACCCGACCCATACCTGACAGGTGTGGCGGCGGAACAGACAATCTGGGGAATGCAGCAGGCAGGCGTGCAGACTTCTCTCAAGCATTATATAGGCAACGAACAGGAGACGCAGCGGAACCCGGACCTGTCGATCAGTAACACCACCATAGAAGCGGTATCCTCCAACATCGATGACCGTACTATGCACGAGCTATATCTCTGGCCATTTGCAAATGGCGTCCGGGCCGGGACTGCTTCAATCATGTGCTCCTACAACAGGCTTAACGGCTCTTACGGTTGCCAAAACTCTAAGACTCTCAATGGCCTGCTCAAGACGGAGCTGGGCTTCCAAGGTTACGTCGTGTCGGATTGGCAGGCCACCCACGCGGGCGTCGATGCCATCAATGCTGGTCTTGACATGGATATGCCAGGTAAGTCTACCATTTTCAAGTCAAATCTACACAACATGCTGAATGTATAGGACCCGTCGGTGGTTCCCAGAACGCCTCATTCTTCGGAGGAAACGTTACACAGGCAGTCAACAACGGGACACTCAATCAGGACCGAGTTGATGATATGGTGAGGCGGATCATGACTCCTTACTTCCACCTAAAGCAGAATGAATACCCACCAATCGACGGGTACGAGCCCACCCTGAACTCAAGATATCCACCGTACCAATATCCATTCACCTTGGGCGCCTCGAATGTCGACGTCCGAGATAACCACGCTCAGTCGATCCGGGAACTTGGCGCAGCAGGGACAGTGTTGTTGAAGAACACCAACAATACACTGCCTCTAAAAGCCCCGAGGACGATTGGTGTGTTTGGAAACGATGCTGGCGACGTGGTTGATGGGTTGTACTTCTCAGGAGCGCCCTTCCAGCAGCCACAGGGCTATGGTAAGAAGATCACGATATTATCCTGTCCCCTGCTGCCTTGCTAAGTTCTTCTCCCAGAGTATGGTACCCTTCCTGTTGCTGGTGGTAGCGGAACCGGGCGGCTCTCTTACCTCGTCACTCCGCTCGACGCGATCAAAGCCCGGGCAGCTCGAGACGGCTCTCTCGTTCGATACATTCTGAACAACACCTTGACCACGCAGCCAGGTGCACTGCGCACCATCGCGCCAGTACCGGAAGTCTGCTTCGTCTTTCTCAAGTCCTGGGCATCAGAGGGCTCAGATAGAGTGTCACTGGAGGCGAACTGGAACAGCACCGCCGTTGTCAACGCCGTCGCAGCAACTTGCAAGAATACCATTGTCATCACCCACTCGGCGGGCCTGAACGTAATGCCGTGGGCAAATAACCCGAACGTGACGGCTATCCTCGCGGCGCATCTTCCGGGCCAAGAATCGGGCAATTCAATCGTCGACGTCCTTTATGGTGTCGTCAACCCGAGCGGCAAACTTCCCTACACCATCGCTCTCAATGAATCCGACTACCGCTTCGCCGACATTACCAACTCCACCGAGTTGCAGCAGACGGAAGACCCGAACGCGTGGCAATCCAATTTCACCGAGGCCCTCCTGATTGACTACCGCCACTTCGACTACTATAACCAATCTGTGCTGTATGAGTTCGGCTTCGGTCTTTCGTACACCACGTTCGATATGTCCACCCTCGACATTGAGCCCGCGGTGCCTAGCTTGGAGATCAGCCCGTTGCCGGACGCAGTCCCTATCGTCCCGGGAGGGAACCCGACGCTCTGGCAGGTCCTCTACACGGTCAATATCACGGTCACGAACACGGGCGACGTCGCCGGCGCGAGTGTTCCCCAGGTGTACCTTGCCCTGCCGCAGATAGCGAATTCCGTTCCCACGCCGAAGAACGTATTACGCGGCTTCGACAAGATCACTCTTCAGCCGGGCCAGTCGCAGACGGTCAACTTCCCATTGACGAGAAGGGACCTGAGCTACTGGGATGTCAACATGCAGGAGTGGGTGATTGCCAGCGGGACCGTCGGAGTCAACGTGGGCTTCAGTTCTAGAGACATTAGGCTGACGGACCAGTTTGTGGTTGTTCAGGAAGGTTGAAAAGGACGTGCACGTCTCCTGATACCAGGAGCTTGTCAATTGTCAATGGTTCGCCTAGAGTGCCTTGGGGGTTCTAGAGCAATGTGCAAGGGTGAGTGGAGCCAATGAACAACGTCTGACTTTGAATGGGGAATTTAATTTATCGATAACCATTACTCCTATCCTACAGCGGAGGCAGCGCTTCCCTACAGACAGGACAAACAAGCCTGAGATTCATCCAGCCCTCCAGACAATCGGCATGGAAAATGTGCCTGCACGGCGTGACCATGTAGTTTCTCTGCTCCAACCAGGCTGTCCCCGTGCCTCGACCAAGTGCATGATCTGCTTTTGACAAGACCGGAACGTCGATCTCATTCATGCAGATGGCGCAGTCAAACACTTTTCGTGTCCTGTCGTCCTTGTCTTTGGCTTCGGATGCCGAGGCCAACAGGCCAATAGACATTCCTCCAGCCTCGACCTCGTCCTCACGGAGGAGAGGATGGTAGTCATAGGCGGGCGGGCACCAGGAATTGCGGACCAGAAGACGCGGACCGAGAAGGTGTTGGATGAGAAGAATCGCGACCTGCAGCCATAGCCAGGCCAGTAGTACAAGCGCAGTAGTCGGACTGGTGTCGATGTTAAGGATGTTTCGGTCCTCGAAGTACCAGTAAAGGATGGGCACTGCCCGAAGGATGCTGGTCCCCACGACGTATTCCCAGCTCAGAGCCTTACGGCAGTTACGCATCGTGTTACGGTATATCTGCGGCCACCAGAAGGAGAAGTAGCAGAATACCAGAAGATTGGCATAGCCCGATCGCAGGCCCCGGGGCCATGACATGGCCCAGAGTGAGAAGAACATGAGTAAAACAAGCGAGAAGTAGAATCTGCTATAGATGGCGGCGAAAGATGCACGTGGACTAGCGATCTCGGCAGGCACCGGGTTATCCTGATCGGACGGAATAATGATGGGTGTCGCACCTTCGGGTCGCGGAGCTGTTACTGGAAGTGGTAGTCCGACAGTCCCACCAGCGCTTGTAGGAGCCGGTGCTGAGGCGGGAGCGGCTGTCGGCATCGGCGTCGTAATTGGAGCTGTTCGCTGCTGCCGCGCTTGCTCGGCACGTTGAGGGTCGCCGACCTGTACTGTCCATATATCGAAGACGAATTTCACCTCCAAGAAGGCAACGTGGACGCAGGACAGATATGCGGCGGCCGCGACCATCAGGAAAGCCGATGCATCTACCATGAGCAGAGCAATAAGAGCGAAAAGAAGTAGCCCATCTCCTAGCGCAGCAATGACAATACTTTGGTAAGCAATTCGACTTCGAGTTGAGGGAGTGGCGGCTTTCTCCATTTGCCGTTTGAGAAGCGCAATTTGTAGCCCAATGGACAGCACAAAGGCGAACAGCAAACGCTGAGCGAGGGTCCAATATGCCTCAATCTTGGGTCCCGAGATGGTCGGAGATAGCAGAATGTAGCCGCAGTCGGGCGAGAAAATGACGGCTGAGTAGGCGAGCAATGGAGGTTGACCTACTGGAGCGCCCTCTGGCCGAACAAGCTCTTGTTCGACTCGATGTATAAAGTCGGTCGCTTTGAGGTTGTCGGTATCCCGAAAGCGATACGGAATCGGCTGCATCCAGATGATGAGTTCACATTGGGGCGCGAAGGCTAGGCCATCAGCTCCATCATCAAAGACCTTCTCCCAGTTACTGTGCACAGTCTCGTTCATGACAGGTATTGACAGGTCGAATGAAGCAGCGTCGGGTGCGAAGTGAGGAAGGGCTGGTAAGGCATCGAACTTGGAGCTGGTGGTAGTCATGATGATCATGCCGGATGGGAAATGGACTCCTTGCAATTTTGCTTGCCACCCATTCCCGGGAGATGAGTCGGTCGACAGGGCGAGTTCTGCTTTGATAGCAGCGCCTTCATGACTCAGTCGATCTTGAGAGTCAAACAGAGATAGGCTGACTTCGCCTTTCGGTTCGGTAACATTCCTCTCAAACCAGTCCGAGAGGTAGTCCTTTTTTGGATCTACGGCTGTCAGGTTGAGCGCAGGCGAGATGCTTGGGATGTCATTTCTAAGAAACTGGCCTCGAAGTCCGCCAGTGACTCGCTCGTAGATCGGTAAGTCTGCGGTTGGGTCAATTCCTTTCCAGTTGGTTTCGAATTGGCTCCGACTGAGCTGTTGAGCGAGAGCCAGAGAGTCCCATTGATAGCCGTCGGCTTTTCGAAAGCCGGTGAGATTCAGCCAGCTATGGGATTTGGGGTTGAGTTGGCCGTATGATGAGTTGGCCAATACGTCTGCTTCAGCCTGCTGTTGTTCTTTTATGGAGTCAGCCTCGAACTGCCGGAATCTTCGCGCGGGTTGCTCGGGCGTCAAGAAGATGAAGAGCAGTAATACAATGAGTAGCACAACTCGTGGACCCTCCATCCACTGAATTGCACCTTTCTGCGACTCATCGCAGAGAATTCGATGATATGATAGGAGATCAAGTGGGAAAGGTGATAACTTACTGCCATATCGCCTGCTTTGGTGACAAACGGAGAATCACTTTCCCCGCAAACCGGCGCGTTGCCCTCCCCCTCCTCAACCCCTGTTTATGTATGAAAGTCAGACCACCCCCAACGACATGGTCTCCCTACTCGTACGTTACAAGCACTCATTCGAGGCACAGACGGATTGTCGCATTCCATACCGCGCTCATGCTGCCTGCGCTCTGTAGCGCAATCTGCCTTCATGGCTGACACAATGCCCATACCACTTCCTCCTCGGACGCCGACACCACCTCCCGATGAGCCGTCCTCGCCTCAGAAACTCCTAGCATTCGATCCGAACGCGCCATTTGACCCAAACACGCTTTCCCCGCACACATACGAATCTGAGCGTATGTCTTCAACCGGAGCCTCGTACTTCTCGACTTCGACACCAGAAAGGCAGCGTACAGGTGGGAACAGCAACGGAGCAGGCCCCTTCAACTTCCAGCCGTCAGCGCTGGCTAAGTCCCCTGTGATCAAATCTGTTCGTGATTCTCTCAGGATACTGTAGGCTGTCCCGGTGCATCGCAAGATTGCTGACTTGTCTCCCGTGCGCAAGCAGAATATTGGTCAGAGACGAGGCCACAAGTACAAGCATAGCAGTGTCTCGCACCAAATCTTCCTCGAACCCCCTTCTCGACCGCCTCTAGCTCTACCGAATTCTCTCCCTATCCCGACCTTTGCTGAGTGTCGAGCGAGCATGACGAAGGATCAGAAAGTGCGATTCTACTGGAGCATATGTCACATGGCTGTTGCAGGGTACACGGCGTCGAACTCGCACGGCTCATCGGCAATGGAAGCCCTGTCACATCTGATATTCTACGACTCTCTTGGCGCTCTATTGTGCGTCTTCGTTGAGGTGCTGTCAAACTTTGAGGTATGGGGTCGGTCTAGCGTACGACATCCTTTTGGTCTACAGCGCATGGAAGTCATTGCGGGTTTTGCTCTGTCGGTGCTACTGATTTTCTTCGGCTTCGACCTGATTTCCCACAATGCAAAACACGCTCTGGAAGGCATTGGTCACGAACCTCATCACCCTCATACCCACGAACGAGTCACAGCTGGCACCGTGGATGTGACCGCCATCCTGGCGCTTGTCGCGACATTAATATCTGCAGTCGGCCTGAAAAACCATGCGCGGATAGGCAAAGCGATGCGGTTTGCCGCCATGGAGAACCTGCCTTCCCTTCTCAGCAATCCATCTCACTTTCTGACCCTCTCCTGCTCGGCAACTGTAATTTTGCTTCCTCTCCTGGACCTCCATACCTACGAGTGGGTCGATAAGATAGTCTCGTTGAGCATCGCCTTCTCGATGCTCTTCCTGGGCTTCCATCTGGGACGAAATGTCGGCTCCATGCTCCTCATGTCGCTACCTTCAAAATCCAACACCGACCTGTCAGAGGTTGTGGAAGCAATCGAGTCAGATCCCTTGGTGCGAGCAGTCGAGCAAGCCAAGTTCTGGCAAGCCCATTACGGGATGGGTATGGCCAATCTGCGACTGCGAGTGGTTGGCAGCGAAGAGAGTCTCGTTAAGCTTAGGGAAAAGATTACGAGCATCGTCCGCAACAAATTGAGTGGCGGATATGGCCTGGGAAGCAATGGGCAGAAGTGGGAAGTGAGTGTACAATTCAAGGTCGAATTCGAGACCGCAATGAGTGCCAGCCATAGCCATTTCATGAGTCCCTCCAGCTGGGTGGTGACGGCTTGATAGGAGACTGGGCTCAGCAAAGCAGGACAGGAACTGTATACATATGTACAAGTATTCGAACGGGTTAACGACTTTATTATGTCGAGACACGACAAGCCCTTTTCATCATGTCTTGGTAATCTGTATCGGCCACCATCTCGTCCCTGTTTGTCTGAGTCGACGGCATTGTATTGGATGCCACTTGGATTTTCTCGTCCGCGTTGAAAGGGACACATGCAGTCCACGCTGGAGAACTCAATGTTCTAGGGTAGCCTTCCGAACGGCCGTGCTGGATAACCCGGATTACATTTCGGGGCCGACTGGACCACATCTTTGTCAGGCGAGCAGTTCGACCGTGATAAAGATATACATGCGTCCCCCGAGCCAGACTTCCATAAGTCTTAACAACACCATGCTCATGTCCCACGCATTTTGACAGTCAGGATAGCTTGCTTGAGAATGGCCCCCTCCATGGGCACGGTTTCAGCAGCGCCAACTTCGTCGATCTTCTCTCTGACTGCCTGCAGCAAAGCCTGCGCTTCTTCCGACGAAGCTCTCCTCTGGTGCCGTTTGTTTGCCAGCAGAAGCTCCACCTTTTTGCCCTTCTTGAGGAACTCCTGCATCTGCTTCATCTTCAGCTGCAGATCGTTGGCACTAATGGCCCAGTTCAGCTCCAGCTGTTTCGGCCTCTTGTCCTTCTCCAGGCGCTTCTGATTGCGCTTCTGGTCTTCCTGACGGTTGATCTTCTGAATCAGCTCCATGCGCGAAACGACCTGCACGATTGGTATCTGACCATCGTCCGGTTTGTTCATTTGTAGGACATATTGATTGGAGCGGTCGATCGAGTCCAGCAGCTGATCAAGCCACTGGGGGTCTGACAGCGGGGCACCTGGAGTTTTCACCTTGACTTTAAGTGCTGCGATCTTCTCGTTGAGTGGGAATTCGGAGATCTTGTCGTCGATTGTCTTGATTTGAATCTTGCCTGCAACCCGTCGCTGGTCGATCACAAGTCTGGGAGTCGTGCTAAAGCATCGGCTCGAAGCAGCTGGCGCCGCAGTCCGCAGCAGCGGCCGGGCGATTTGAAGCACGAGAGACTGCCGCATCCAAGAACGTCGATGGAGGTAGATGGGAGTAAGTCGTGGAACAAGAGCTCGCGCGACTTCGACTCAAGGGGAGAGGGTCTGCGAAGTTTAAAGCGGCGTGCTCCGGAGTGGCGCATCAGGTCACCCGACAGCAAATGAACAACATTTCAATTTCTCCGCAGCAGGATGTCGCGCTGAACTGCTCTGAGCTCACGTGCCGCTCACTCAGCGCCCGCCGCTTTTCAACAGCTCTCCCCCCTCCGAGAGAAATCTGGACCCTGAATATGCAGCCCATCTAGTGACTTTTACGGAGTACAGCTTCTTACACTTCCCCTGAGTGTGTATGCCGATGTGCGCGAGAGCTTTTAAGCTGCGAAAAGGTCTTGGACTGGCAACAAATACTATATAGCCTTTACCTGCTGTGGCTCGAGGTTTCAGCACCAGCAGAAAGTCGAGAATACATGGTCTCATGGTATTGGTATCGCGACTGTGACCGACCGCGCTTAACATTCGGACGCGGCAGGACCGTGTACGGTTTTAGCGTTTGGGAGATAGGCAAACATTTACATAGGCGGCGACGCCTGTTTCCCAGCCTTTTCAAGTATCTCGTCTAGATGAGGTTTCCATCTCTGACATATAATTCGATCGGTGCCCCCTCTTCTCAGGCTTGTAACGTTGAATCCTTTCCATGTCAACTCTTCTACTTTGAGTCACGGACACTTCCGAAGGATATTTGGGGTCTGAATTTCACGACGCAATCTTCCAACTCCGACTACAAGCATCGTCTCGGAAGCTTCCGAGCACAGTCACTTCTCACAATGCCACCTGGCCAGCTGTAGTGGTTATATGGCTAGCTTCATTTATCGGCTTTGTGTGCGTAGTGATCCAGCTGGTCGTCCTCAATCGTGTCATTAGAGGTGCGGCACAACGCTATCTGGATTTCGCTTCGGCTTGGTACCTCCTGTCCATACCCATGAATCTCGTCCCAGTTTCGAGAACGATCATGAATCTATTTACCGCCGTTCTCTACCTGGTTGCAATTGCAGTGGGAGCTTCTCAGGCTGGAACGCGCAACGGACGCACAAACACAAGCTGGTCTTGTTCGATAGTAATCTTGTAAGTCAGGCAACCTACCCCGACTTGAACTAGAATGGAGCCTCAAACGAACGGTTCTATGATCATCGAACCGGTGTCTTCATGAATATTAAATCTCGTGTCTTTTGAACGACGGAGGACGACCAAAGCGGCTCGACTAGTCTTCCAGATTCTCTCTAATCTTGCATCTGAATGGATTACCGCGACCTCTCCCCCTCCTAGAGCCAGCCCTCCAGTTGACATAGATCACCCTTCTTGACCTCAACAGCAGATGCGAAATATAGGCGACAGTGCCATCTTGTGCCTTGCGACCTGCCAGCACGGCTGACGAAGGCTCTGTTGAGGTGATTGTTGAAAGCTCGTTGATGGACATTCGGAATAACATGTGGAAACAGAGTCTGGTGAAAGGTCAGGGCAAACCGGCAGACGTCGTTGGCCTCGAAGGCGCAGTTGCCCATCTCTTAGGTAGGAAGATGAACCGCATACAAAAGTATTCATAAAATGTCACAGGAATGCTGAAAATGCTGGGAATTACCTGCGATATTCCACTTACGTAGATAGATAGTTGTGATTCGTGTAATATGGCGTTTGCAAAATCGCACGACCTAATTCCAGGTGCGAGCTGAGTGTGCCACAGATTCAGCACACATGGCCGTCGAGGAGCTAACAGAATAGCAACTCGATACTCGGACCGTCCCTGAACTCGCTCGAGAGGAGTATATCGTGTTTGTTGAGGGACCGAATGACTGTTGATGGACCGGTACCGATGAACAGAGCAGATTCACCGACAAGTAGGACTTGTCTCCCCTAACGCAGGACAGCTTGTGATACCCAGTTGCGGACACGTTATAGGACCACCTATTGTTGTCAAACGGTATCGTACAGTCGCCGTGCAGGGAGCCTGCTTACGTGGTATTCCCTTCGGTCCGCAGATCGTCGTTGTCGCACGTCTCATAGCTCTTCACAATCTCCTGGCCACCGGCTCTTCCGCATTCCTCTCTGCATGTTTCCCGGTCTATTGCTGAAAGTCAAAATCGTATTCGATGGGAGGCCCGGGTTTCGAAGGTCTACGACGGTGGAAGTCCTGTACCAAGTCATCTGCACCTGGGAGAAGGTCGAAGGGTGAACGCCGTTCAGGCCCCTACGTTCTGTTACGACTGCGCTCAAGGACTATGCATCGGCTTGTTGGCTCCATCCATTACGGTCAGATGATTGGTCACCTTGTAGGTTTGCTCTGCTGTGTCGGGCGCAAACCTGTCAACGCGGCTCCTTTCGAATCGCTGCCGTGGCCGTTGTCTCAAAATATGCCTTGCAGCAAGGCAGATCCCGGGCTCGGTGACAATCCCATAGCCAGTCTGATGCAGCCATGTCTTGGTTTCGGAAGGTTGTTGAGCAGCTGAAATCACATGGGTTCCAGTCAGATAAGTGAGGGATTCATAAGACCGAGTAGATATCGTAGTAGTGAGTGCGACCTTAGGTCGCTGTGGTCAAAAAATCAGATGATTCTGAGGAGCCCGCCCCAAGAATCACCGACGACGACAACTACCACAGTATTGAAGGCAGAACTCCATCTGAGGATGGAATATACTCGGCCTTCTGTCGCTGTTCGTAGTCAGTAGACGTCCAAGGTCTGCCATCATGGGAAAAATTTAGTTACTCACAACTCTATCGCTGCTTTTGCTTGCGATCACTACTTGGTTTGATAGGAGTTTATAGGCGCAAGGGGTTAGGAGGCTTACGACTACAGGACCAATCACTCATGCTGATGAAGGGTTATCACGCAAGCGTGGGCGCCTGCAGTGACAAGCTACACAGTACGGGTGAGTGCTCACCCGACGCCGCAAGCCGGGGGTGAGTACAGGGCGGCATCACCTTCGGCCATATTCGGGGTGAGTTGGGGGCAGTTGCGACAGATCTCCGCAGTTTCTACAGTAGTTACTCCTGGACGCCGCATTTGAGGTTCGAGTACGTTCAAAAATCCTACTGTAATGTGTTGCTTCCGTTCTACCTCGCTCGCTTTGTCCTCTTCCCGAGTCCATGTCCTCTTCACCAAAACCGCTTGACCGAGCTGGCATCTGGTCGTACGTTCCTTTTACTTCCACACCTCGCCGTCGTTCAATCGGTAGCGGACTGCCTCGTACCACGACGAACACCGCCAACGGTCGGCCGTGGAATCCCTCTGCCGCAAAGTCAGATACACACTTCCTCGCCTCTGGCAGGAGCCAGTCTCACATCCTGGAGTCCGTACAGAACGCCTGGATGACTCAAAGTCGCCAGGCCAAGTATGTCAGGACCGGTGGCATCCTTGCTCTCATCGTCCTGTTATATTGGTTCATGTCCGCTGGGAGCACGCCCGTCCAAAATGTCTATACACCTACGACGTCTCCTACGTCGCGATGTACAAAACCGCACGATCCTACAAAGCCCCTGGTGCAATACGCAATTATGATAGATGCGGGCAGTACCGGGAGCAGAATACATGTCTACAAATTCAACAACTGCGGGCCTACGCCTGAGTTGGAGAATGAGGACTTCAAGATGACTGAGCCAAAGCCAGGCGGCTCGGGTTTGAGTTCGTTCAAGACCGACACTGAGGGCGCAGCTAAAAGCCTTGATCCTTTGATGGAGGTCGCGATGAAATCGGTCCCGGATGAGTACAAGTCATGCACGCCGATCGCAGTCAAAGCGACTGCAGGCCTCCGGTTGTTGGGCGAAGACATGAGTCTTAAGATCCTGGAGGCTGTCAGGACCAGACTCGAGACACAATACCCTTTCGCCGTGGTATCTCGGGAGAAGAATGGCGTAGAAATCATGAAGGGGGAGGATGAAGGGGTGTTCGCCTGGATCACCACCAATTACCTCCTGGGCAAAATTGGAGGTCCTGATGAGAGTCCCACGGCAGCCGTGTTCGACCTAGGCGGCGGCTCTACTCAGATCGTCTTCCAACCGACTTTTAAGAAGAGTCCACACGGAGGCATGCCCCAGACAATGGAGGAAGGCGATCACAAGTACAAGCTGAAGTTCGGAGGCCGGGAGTTCGAGCTCTACCAGCATTCCCACTTGGGCTACGGCCTAATGTCTGCCCGAAAGGCATTGCACCAACTCGTCCTCGACCGGATGCACAAGCAGAATCCTGGTTCGAGAGCTTGGCTTTCCAAACCGATACCCAACAGCTGCATCTTACCTGGAACACAAAAGAAGGTCACTGTTGAAATGCCTGCGGACCATGAACTCGCAGGTGAACACGAGGTTGTCATGGAGGGCCCTGTCGACGCGATCCCGGCCCAATGTCGCGCTCTCGCAGAAGCAATTTTGTACAAGGACAAAGCATGCAATTTGGCGCCCTGCTCGTTCAATGGCGTCCACCAGCCGCCGCTCGAGAAAACGTTTGCGAGGGAAGACATCTTTATCTTTTCGTACTTCTACGACCGTGCCCACGAGCTTGGCATGCCCGAGTCATTCACCCTGCGCGAACTGCAGGATCTCACTGCCAAGGCCTGTGGCGGCGAGAAGACTTGGGACGCCTTTGCTGGAATAGAGGGTGCCATTGACGGCCTCAAGGAGCGCCCCGAGACTTGCTTGGATTTGAACTTTATGTCTGCGCTATTGCACACGGGATACGAAATGCCCATTGACCGCGAAGTCAAGATCGCCAAGAAAATCAAGGGCAATGAGCTGGGTTGGTGCCTAGGCGCCAGTCTACCTCTGCTGGAGAAGGAGAGTGGCTGGGAGTGCCGGATCCGAGAAGTCTCGTAGTACGACGTTATGAATGTGCTGCGAGGAGGCATGGGTGGGTGCCCACGCGCATGGCGTCGGCGAGGTCAAATGAGGACAATGGTTGTATTGATACCCTTACAGAAACCGTGGGCAGGATTGAAGTGCAATATTTCAGGGGCGCTGGGGCGGAAACGTGATAAGAAGCAGGGACTGTAGCCGCACGGAATGTAATGCATCGACATGGGTTCGGACAGAACATGAATTCTGATCGAGACAGTATCGCCATGCTATCTCTGTGCCATCCCACCCATCGATAGAGCTCTGGGAGTGATCGTTGTGAATGGGGAGCACTCCGAGTCTAATGTAATGGACATTCTCTAACCGTCGTGGTATCCTTCTCATGCCTTCGCCAACGCTATTCTGTGTAATGGTTTACTTGCAGACCGCTTTGTATCCGTGTACCTCGCTCGATCAAAAACCTCCCTTGCCCAATAACTCCTCGCACACCTCGTTGAGTAGCGGCTCGGCTTTGAGTTCGGCGCTCTCCCCCAGCTGTGTCAAGGTATCGCTGAGATCCATGGCTCGGCATAGATCCCAGAGCATATCGTCCGCAGGGGCAGCGTATAGAAGCATACCCAGTGCTAGGAGCAGAGCATGCAGAGTGTCTTTAAGATTTCCCGCAGACGACGATGTTGGTGGAGAAAGCGACGACAAGGACGTGATGCTCTCGACCAGAGCAGCTGCTAGGTCATCGCTTACGGCCGTCTCGCTCTCAGAATCCTGGCTGCTGGGATTCGTCTGAGCATGCATTCGTGCGTTGTGCCTATAACTCGCTAGATTGTACACCAACGCCGCAGCCATGGCTCTGGCATTCAAATGCGGGCTGAGAAGACATTGCGCCGCAAGCAATTCAATCTTCTCCTTCAGGGCTGGGATATCACGGTGAGATGCATCTGAATCGGACCGAAAGAGTTGCTCCTGGAAGACATTGGAAGAAAACAGGTTGCATGCAAGTTGCAGGCTAACGGACTGGATATTGTAGGGTGCGTTCGTGAAGTCGCTGTCCTGGGCGGATCCCAGTAGCGTCGAGAGCGTCGAGCACTCGTGCTCCGTGACGAGGAAACTAGCCACACGCGAGTCGCTCGCGGCGATGCGAACAAGATCAATGAGCGCGAAGTGCGACCCCTGCGGCAGGTCGCCAGACTTGGACTTGACGTAGGTGGTGAAATCATGTATGTTGAGCAGCGCAGCTTCGGTCGCGCCCTTTGCATCTCGCGTCTTGATGAACTCCACAAGAGCTTGCACAGACTTGTCTTGCGAAAAGGACGCCCCAAGCTTGGCGAGCAATTTCTCCAACGGCGGTGTCTTGGTGTAGAGTGTTGGTCTCTCGATGATCCGCTGGAAGGTCGGCAGCCTCAACTTTGCGTGCTGGTGTTGTGGTGGCTTGGCCATTTGTAACAACAGCCGGACATTTCCCCTCAACCGAGTTGGATCCGCCCCGGCCCATTCGTCCTGCTTCTGTCCCTTTAGGAAAGTGATGAATGTAGGTGTAGCGCGGACGCCGTACCGCTGGGCAACGGCGTAGGCAGATGGCGATGCTGATATGTCTATTTTGATCAGCTTTGCGCCAGAAGAAGTGCCTGCTGCGGCAGCCAACTCATCATATGTTGGGTAGCAGATTTTGCAGGGTGGACAGGTTGCGGAGGTGAAGAAGATGACTGCGCACGACTGAGAGGCAGACGAGAGAAGTTTGCCGAGTTCCGAGAGACTTGTAATGTTGTGGACGTGACCTGGCGCGTCTGGTGGCGGTTGGGCATTGATGATCGCTACGGGTACGATCGCTTTTTGCGCGGACCCGTTGGCAATTGAGGGAGGATAGTCCCCGTTCCGCATCGCCTGAGATGCCGGTTTCGAGATTGATCTTCTTCTCGTGGCATTTTCGCCGGACACTGCATCAGGGGCTTGAGTCATTGTGCGCATGGACTGATCGAGTTGACCGCGAAGCATCTGGCCCATGGGCGTCCTCAAAAACGTTTCGGGCAGATTCTTGATCTCGTCTGGAATGCTCTCGCCCACAAGGAACATGGCGAGGTCTTGCGTAAAGTTGTTGCAATTGTGCAGGAATAGGTCGTACGACTCCGGAGTGTAAATCTCTGCGAGGGACTCGATGTATTCCTCCACGACGTCCACGGGCAGGTCTGTCTTACCCATGTTTACAATCTTCATGGGTTGACCATGGTGCGTTGAGCCCGGGATTTTCCTGTGAATCCCCTGACCGAAGAAGTACTCGACATTATTGAAGACAATTGCCGTGTGATAGATTGCATCGATCTGGACCCCGGTGATCATCTTGGAATACTGCCGTGCCATCCCCCGTGAAAGGTCATAGACGTAGAGTTGGACCTCCATGGCTCTTGTGCAGTCGAAGCTGCTTCTGCTCTGGCCACCTCGTCAAGGAAGAGGAGAGAGATGTTGGCCATGAAGACATGAAGATCCAGGCAGCCAAAAAATACGTCAGCCACAACTCAAAAATGTGGCGTCACTTCACCTTCATTCTGGTAAATCGCCCTTCGGAACCTACGATCACATTTGTTTCGACGAAGCAAACCTCAACCTGTGCCGACGTCACAATGGTAATTGTCATGCTGGGTGATCTCGTTGCTCCTTAACCTTGCGCTCGAGATGCCGCCGCGCAAGCCGCCAGCCAAGGGCAAGGGCCCGCCCCCAAAACCAGCCCCAACTTCAAAACCGCGACGGTCAAAGCTAGCCAAGGACAACGACATCACGGCGGAAGAAGAGGCAGAGATCAAGGAAGCATGGAATCTGTTTCGGCTGGAGGATGTCGAGGGCTACGAAGGCGAAAAGGAAGGTGTTCTTCGGACGAGCAATGTGCAGCATGTCATGCGGTAAGTTATGTTTGGGATCAGACAATCGGACATGTCTGCCAGTCCTTATGATGATGGCCCGTCTAATTCATCTTGCGTAGAGCACAGGGCCTGGCTCCCAAAAACGAGGCAGATATGCGAGAATTCATCGAGACGCTTGACCCAGAGTCGGAGGGCTACGTAACATATCCGCATCTCCTCGCTCTCTGCGCAATACAACTGAAATCCAAGACCGACGAGACCAAGGTGGAAGAAGTCGAGACCGCATTCAACCTCTTCCATCCCGGTCAAGGTAACGGCGGTGAGGAACCAGTGATACGGTTGCAGGATCTGCGAGCAGTGGCGAAAGTACTGAAAGAAGACGTCAGTGACGACGTGCTTAGAGCGATGATCCTGGAGGCAAACGGAGGGAAGGGCGTCGGGTCTGGCGTCAACATGGAGGATTTCCAAGCTGTGCTGACCCGAGCAGGGGTGTTTCAGTAGTTCTCGCATGGGCGCTTTGTGTTCACGAAGAGGCACACCAACGCCCAATGAGACCTGTAAAGGAGGAAGATGAAGACGACTGTCTCCACGGAAATCAGACCGCGACTCGGTTTCGAGCCACGACAGTAGAGACCCGTGGAAGTCCCGCGACCAGATCTGTGTCTGGCCAGGATCGAGACCGAGTACTGCTCTAGCTTCCCTGTCCACACTGGCTCGTTGTGGGTGCAAAACGAAACGGCCAGCTCTAGCATAGATAGAAGCAGTGCGACGAATTCAATTACACATTCAGGTTTCGTGAAAGTCGCCTCAGCATTCTCGGCATGACCTGAGCCTGATCCCAAGCGGCAGATTGTGGTCACAAGACTCTGTGAGAGTCGACGGGCGTGGAATATACAGATGAAAAGAATGAAAAATGGTGAAGTGAGCTACGAGATTTCGCAGCACTACAGGTAATTAGGTGGATGCCCCGCGATGAATTGTGCAGGCCTTTTCTTGGACTAGCTAGCCTGTGAGCTCCCCTCGGGAGAGCTCTTTTCCGCGCCGCACCTGGCCCTTCCGTGCCTCCCCAACCGCCATCTTCCGCATGGCCAGCGTCTAATGAAAACACTCTGAAGGCGACAAGCACAGATTGAGCCTCATCTCAAACACGATTGCAACTCTTCCTTCCTAGAAGCTATTTCTTCCCTTGCTGGGAACCGCGGTTTCGACCATTTCCACACGTACGTCTACAATGTCTTGCTTGACCCGAATTGAAGTCAATGACCAATGGGTGCCATGCTACTTCATAGTTTCATATTGCAAACTCTGCGCGCCCGAGGATGCTACAGTACTCGCCGTCTTGGACGAGCGTAAAAATGACCTCCTCTGGCCCCATCCGCCGCTGAAGCTACGAGTTACGTACTAGGCCTACAATCTTCAAGCACAGGCGCCAGCTACCTGCCGGTAGTGCTGTCGATATCGAGGCTTTGTGTTTCGTCAGGCGTCCCGACCCTCCCGTCTCAGCGTCTTGGCCCTCTGCAAACCACTGGCTAGTTCAAGGCAGCTATCGAACGCGGGTAGCCGCATCGGACCAGCAGTGGTTCGTCCAGGGTGTCCTGCAGGTTGTTGTCTCAACCTGTACTCCGTAGGCTGTGTCCCCTTGAGTTCGCGCCGGGGGCCAACTTCTCCTCGCCCGCCGCCTATCCTTTGCAGGAGTGTAGGCAATCCGCCAATCGAAATGCAGAGACGGGCTTTTTGGTTCGGAATCATGCAACGCGCCCGGTCTAGTAATAGCCAGCCCCAGATTGCTCAAGCATTGTTGGGTGATTGTGGCAAGGTGCGAAACAGCGAAGCATGAACGCGACGGCATGCACAAAGGTGCACAGCTATCGACATCTTTCTTTCTTGACCGAATGATGCCCTTCATGCGCGCGACAACACTTCCTATTACCCATTTGACGGCCTTTCCTGGATCGAGGTCACATCTTCGACAGCATGTTGGACGGGGGTCGACGAGCTTCGGATCAAGCGCCACTGTCAGAAGCCTTTCAGGGCTTCTCGATACCGCGGAAAGCAGTACATGTAACAGACTCAAATCTACTTTCTCCGGCGACCTCGATCGCCTCGTTGCAGTCGCAACAGGCGAACACCTCTTCTCAAACTTCCCAGCGAAAACCGGATGAGGAAGCCTTTAACAAGGCGCATTTACAGCATAAGCCATGGCGATCGAGGTCGTTACAAAGGCGAACGCTACTGGCTTTTGCTGGTACTTTCATCGCTCTCTTGGCTGCCATCGAGGCTATCATACAGGTGTCCCACAACAACAAAGGCCTAGCAAATGCTGATGAGAATGCCTACTATCTTTGGACCTATGGGCCAGTTGCTAGTAAGTACATCCGCGTACCATTCCAGAGCATGTATTGATCTTCGCTCATAGTTTTAACGGTGACACTCGCGTTCTGGTCTCGGATCGAATACAGATCGAAGCAACTCGCGCCGTATATTCTGCTGAACAGCGACCCTGCTTCCACTCATCAGGCTGTTCATCTCGACTACGTCTCTCCCATCGCACCTACGACAATTTCTCAGGCCGTACGAAACTGTAACGTCTTGGTCGCCTTAGCTTCGGTATCCTCACTTCTGGTTACTCTGCTCATCGTCGTCTCCACCAGTCTTCTCGGCTTGAGATCCTTCCAGCTGGATCAAACGGGCATTAAGATGGCCGTCTCTGATTCATTCGTGAAGAGTGTGTCATCCTTACCTGATAGCCCTGTTTCTCAAATGCCCTTCTATGTCTATGATGCCATCAACAACCTCACCCTGAAGTATCCCGCCGGGACTACGGCGTCATTCGCATACCAAAACTTTACTTCAGCCGACCCATCAGCCGCCGACACACTAACTGCTGAAGTTGACGGATTCTCTGCAACTCTCACCTGCGAACCAACTATGCTCCATTTCGGTGGTCTTTCGCTAAATGTACCTACCGGTGGACAGCCGTACAGCAGCTACGCACCTTTTGATGATGTTTCCAATGTTACAGTCAGTTTAGGCGGCTGCGAGGCGAAATTGACACCGCCTTTATATACGACGGCAATCGGAGTGAAACAAACCTTTGGACAGTTTCTCAAAGTAGCGTGTGCCGATGGTGGAGATGAAGAAGACTCGCAGCGCATCCTGATATACACAATGGAGCTGATGATCAACTCCTCAGCATCCCCGGATGAATATCACCGGACGTACTACTACAGTATTACCCGCTCAACTCAACTCCTATGCAGACCGTCATACAGCCTCCCTCGTCTCAGTGTCACAATTGACCGAGCCAGCGGCGAACATACTGCAGCTACTTTGGTAGATTCTTCTCCGGTCATCGATGGTGGAAAGATTACTGGTCTGAGTGCTTGGAATTTGACAGATTTGATCCTGGATGCGGTGGCAGTGATTTCGCCTTACAACAGTGACGACTATTGGGGTCCAGTGGTCAAGCTCGCACGACAGTCTGGCATCAAGATCACCGACGAGGATATGTTCGACATATCGATTTTGCAAGCCCTATTCCCACCGTTCTTCGCTTCGGTTTCCGCCCAGGTTGCCAAAGAATCTTTCATGAGATCTTCGCAGGATGTCATCCTCGGGGCCTCAACCACTGCACGCACACGGTTGACAGTCCGGTCGCTTTCGGCTCGCATCATGGAGGCCACTCTTGTCGTCCTTGCTGTGGCTGCAGTCATCATGGCCGTATTCTGCCCTCGGACGGTCTCGATTCCATGCGATCCAGGATCCATTGCTGGCACAGCATCGGTCTTCTCATTGAACCAACCACTTTTGGAGCATATGAAGAACGACGTTCCTCCAGAGAAGACCCAACTGGCACAGCAGTCATGGCGGCCTCTAGTGCTAAAGCCCTTGGCTCGCAGCCTCGGCTTGGTCACCATTGCGGCTGTTGTTGTTGTGCTCGAGACCCTGTTGCAAGTGTCGCGGAAGCACAGTGGCATCGTCAACGTCAACCTAAACCAGTATATTCACTATACGTGGTCCTACATTCCCGCTTTAATGATGGTCATCATCAAGCTGTTCGCTCTGTCACTTGATTTCAATACGAGGCTGATGGCTCCATTTTCGCGACTAAGGCGGGGCGGAACCTACAAAAACGCCCTGAACGTCAGTTATTTGAAGCATCTTGCACCCGCAGCCATCGTCTCCTCGGTCCGAGCAAGACAGTTCGCCGTCACCGCAACGACGCTCATGGCGCTCATTGGTGGGCTCCTTACGATTGTTGTGAGCGGCGTATACGACGTAGCACAAATACCAACCCAATCTCCAGTTCAAGTACAGCGTCAAGACTCATTCCGATCGGTCGAGAACCTTACCCTGGATATTACCAGCGATGATAAAGGAGGGATGCTTGGGGCCCTAATTCTTGACCAAAACCTGTCATACCCCAAGTGGACGTACGACGAGTATGTTTTCCCCAAGCTGGAAACGGTACGTGACACCAGCGACCTGGAGCTTGGCGATTTCATTGATACCACTGTGTCCGCCTTGCATGCCCAACTGCATTGTAGATACTTGACAGGCCCCGAGGTAAATGCTTCGGTGAATTGGACAGAAGGTGGAAAACTCAATGTTGTGAAACCCCCGGCCCTCGCAACCTACGTCAATACACAATCAGACATCTACCTGGGAGGCCTCGACCCAGTCGTGGAGGGCGGAGTTTTTGGCACCGCGGATTGGTCAGGAGTCGGGAACGGAATAGGCGATCCGCCGGAGTACGCATATATCTGGGGATCCTTGAGCGGCCGAGAGATCGACCACATTGTCATCCTCATGTGCGACGAAGACATCCACACCATCGATGTCTCTGCCCGGTTCTCACTGCCAAGCTTCTCCATCGACTCAGGCGTCCCGCCCGTTCCAGTCGTAGCCACGTCGAAGTGGTTCACGAATCTCTTCCTCCTTGAGCCTTACTCAGGCCAGTTACCGAGGGAACCTGACGGCCCATTTCCACAGGATGAGTTCTTCACCCTATTGGTAGAAGGTAGTGGCGGCATCGAAGTGTCGGATCTTAAAGAGCCCTCGAAAATCGACAAGATTGTGGACACGATCAAGCACTTCCACGGCATCGTACGGGCTCAGCAATACAACATCGTCCTGCGGCAAGCTCCAGGTCAGAACGAAACACTTGCGACCCTCCGATTCCCGAGCACGATGACCAGCAACAGTCGGAGCAGACTTATCCAGCATGCAGTGTCGACGCGTGTCTTGGAAGGCATGCTTCTCGCAATGCTTGTCCTTGGGGCGGCTGCTACATTCATGATGAAGACAAGAGACGTGTTGCTCGAAAGCCCCTGCACCATTGCCGCCATGGCACGCTTGCTGGCTCAGTCAAGCATTCTCGAGGGCAGATCAGGGTCCGAATCCACACAAGATTTCTCACCTAGCGAATCTCTAGCCGAGGCCGAATCGTCCGAGGGCCGCATATTCAGGCTTGATTGGTTTGACTGGAGAGGAGACAGTCAGGAGAAAACGAGAGTTTTCACGATCCGGGCCGTGGATTCGGTCGAACTCCCGACGAGGGTTGCTGACCAGCCGCCTAAGGAGGCGATTCCAGCCACGGCGACTGCGCGAGATTATTCTCTAGTAGCAACACACGATGCTCACCCTAGCTTCCACTCGGAGGATTTGGACCGAGACAGAGATGAGGAGCGTGGGGATAACGCGATCCCTGCAGTTACAAGTGGACGAGATGGCGACCACAGAGCGGAGACGGATTCTTTGGTTCGAACAGGATACCAAGGCTAGATCGGCAAAGATTCGGCATGGGCATCAATGATTTCGCTTCCCACGCAGCAGGTCATGTATGGCACTCGTGAGGAATCTACCCTCGCTCCATTCTGCATTGATCAAGTGCTTGACACATCATGTCTTCGCCGTACCCAGCATGATCTTCCACCCTCGCGCCCTTGCTCCAACAATTACCATCATGTGCATGTTCGTCTTGCAGAGAATGTATCCTCGGATCCTCGAAGCTCGATTGTGGCTAGGCAAGAATCCTTTTGGCTCTGAAAGACCGAGCGCAGTAAGAGCGAGCTGAACCCGAACCATCAAAAGCCCATGTGAACCGTCAGAACTGGAGGTGCTAAAATACGTCGCGAAAGACACCTCAATACCTGTACGTCGGCTCCGTCCAGCCCTCCGACTTTACGGAAAGCTGAATATTGAGACGGGTTGGGTCCCAGGGCCCAAGGAGCCTGGGTCGGGGAGCTGATCGATTCCATCGAAGTTGATCTCTCGAGTGTATGGAGCGCCGCAACTTTCCACTAAACACAGTACTGCTGGTTACGAGCACCTCCGCTCCAAGGCGGACACCTCTCATCAAAGATGGGACCGACTGCTGGAGGACCTCCCGCCTACATGACGAGAATAAGCCATACGATCTTTCACTCGATTCTGAACAAGTGTACATCCCATCTGCGGCTCAGATGGCATGGTGTCGGCTCGAAGTGGAGATTATGATGAGCCACAGTTCAGACAATATCCAGCGAGTCCATCCTCCAGATCTCGACATGCTGGACGTCCTTCTCTTCAATTCGCTTCAATCGTCGCCGGTACACAGCGGATGTCTTATTTTGGCTGTCCGTGCCACCCTCTATATACCCATCGTCAGTTCTTGCAACGGCTTCTTCCAGAGCCGGTCCGAGCTCCCAGATCTTCCAGCCAAACCCGATATACCTCAGCTTGACGAATTTCGCAGTCTGTGGGCTCGGACCACCGCTTCTTGCAGCGAGACTAGTAGACATTTGCTCCTCGTGAAGGTGATCTGGTAGGTTGACGAAGTTCTCGTAGGCTTCTACATTTTTCGTGCCTTCCTCACCACACGCTTCCTGGCCCAGCGGAGCAAGTACACGGATGGCCCATAACTCGCTGAGCCTCGGTACAAGGAGCCTCAGCGCTTCGGCCTGTGAATCTCCAAGGCAGTCTAGGGCTGCGGCGAGCTGTGTCAGATTCGGACAAGACCGGATAAGTCGGGCTGTGATTGCCGTGGGAAGCGGCCAGCGTGCAGGGAGTATGAGGTGCTTGAGTGTCGGACCGCAGACATTGCAGATATTGTCTAGATACAGGTCGCGAAGGGAGATTGAAGCCGTGGCCGTGGCCGATACGGCTCGAACAGGTGTGGCTCTCGAGGAACGGACGTCGTCGGTAGCTGCTTTGTAGAATGGCAATGAGTCGGCCGACTTCGGCGAGATCTCATTGTGGATGTTCACAGGTGGCCCTTCGGTTCGATGCTGCTTATGTCGTGCATTGATAAGATAGAGCTTCTCCAAACCCACGAACTTGCCCAAGTCTTGTGCGTGCCTCCTGTGTAGTTGGTCGACCCTCATGCTTTTCGGTCTCGGAGCATGCTCCTCAGCCTTGACTATCATATGCCATGTTCGATCGATGAAATGCGTGGCATTGACGAGACCGGAACGGTCGTCCACCACCGGGGCGTCCTCGTCCGGGCCAAACGTGTTCACAGTGGTGAAATGCTCTATTCCGGTGGTGTCCACTGCATGGAGACACTCGGTGGGGTCGGCACTGTTCAGTAGATTGTACACCCCCATACTCTTCAGGCGGAGTTTTCTCTTGGCAGCAATGTTCTTCCGGAAGAAGTGTGTGAGGATCACAGAGGGTTCGCCTTGTTCACGCATGCGTGGAGAAAAATGCATGACCAGGTTCTCAAGCCTCGTGCCATGGAGCAGAAGAGTGGATATGTCATCGGGATAACACAACGGGTCGTAATGCGTGAAGATCAACGATCTCAGTTTCGGCAAAGGAGGGATTTCATACGAGGGTTGAGGAGATCTGTTGGAAGGGAAACGAATCCACAGTGACTCTAACCGCTCGAGCTTCGCCAGCCCGGCGTGGACATTCGGCTGTATCCGTACATTCAGATCCCAGCGGAACTTCTCGAGGTGTGTGCACTGATCAAGGACCGCGCGGACAGCGATGTTCAAGATCATGGTGCTCTCCGATATCCGACCAACTCTTGCATGTTCGTTCACGTCTGCAGAGCTGAATTCTCCCTCTAGGCTCAGCGACCGCACCAGACTCGAGACGTTCCTTGTGACCAGCGCATTCAATCCCATCGCGAAGGGGCTTGCGCTCCCAAATCCCTCCGGCACATCCTCCTTGTAGCGAATGGTGCTGTATGATTTCAACGTGACATTTTTCCACAAGTGCGGCAGAGTCATGTACCAGAGAACGCGAGAGGTGCGACATAGTCGAGCCAGCGAGGCAACGTCATCGTCAAGGAAGGAAATGATATGTGCGACGACTGTCAAAGGGATCGAATCGACGCCAAAGGCGCCCTCAGCTTCCGGACCATTGCGGTATAGATGACTGGCACGGAAGGTCATAATGCGGCCACATCGAGAAATCGTGGCACGGGTCTGCACTGTCGCTTACGCCTCCGCACGCATAGCCGAGACCTCGCTGGGACTCAGGCAGGAGGTACGACTCCGAGGGCATCGATAAGGCAGCGGAAGGCGCACGTACGGTCGACGTGACTCGAGTAGCACAAGCTCACATGCTCAGGCAGAACAATTTCATATACCTAGTCAGACAGGCTGCATGTGCACCCGAAGTGGTCCGCCGTACAGTTACTGCGCACCACTGCGACGGGAGGTGTAGTGTGCCTCCGAGCGTACATCGCCCACAGGTGAAACGGCCGCGGACTTGATGTTGCCCGGGCTGATGGACAGTGCTATTTCACTCCTACAAGATAACGTGGAAGATGAGAGTGGGTACGAAGAGAACCCCTAGCAGTAGGTCCTGGCATCGTACTGTCCCGGAGGTCTGGGTGTGGCGCATGGCAACCGATCTGGAGGACGCATGCTATCAAATTAATGAGACTACTGTTCCGGAGTAGATCCTGTGCCCCCTGTATCTCGTCCATCACTATCCGAGGCTTGGTCGTGCGTCAGATTCTGGGATGACTTATGAGGAGCCTGTGCCGCTTGGACAGATCGTGAAGATGAACGACGACTAATCCCAGACGCCGGGTGTTCCCTTTCAACGTCTGCGCTTGGCTGGGCTGGAGCCCGAGCAGCCGGGCTTGCTACTGCGCCCTGGGTTGGGATCTCACTGCCAGTCTCGTTAGACGTATCTTCCGCAATCGGGGCAACCGCTGGAGGGCGCGCGTAGATCGCGGACCTCGGCGAAGTCGGGTGAGAGGCATCAATCACTCGGCTCGGTCTGGGGTCACTCTCGGAGATGATCAGCGAACCTCTAGACGTATATACCTGCTGAGGAGAGTGAGCCTGGCCGGCATTCGAGGCCGAGTGGCGCGAGACCACAGCATCCGGCCGCACAGGTACCGAGATTGACGGGGCGTCTAGATGTGCGTCATCCGGAGACCAGGTTCGACCGTTCGTGGGTGCCGGAATGAAGACCACCTGGGCCGAGACCTGGTGTCTTCCATAAAATGCCTGCCCCGGTAATGCTGGATCCGCATTTGCCGTTCGGACAGAGCCTTCCTCAATCGGGAGACCTTGGACATCATCAGGAGACCAGGTCCGTTCATTACTCTTCGGCGCCGGTATGACCGTGATAGGCAGGGGAGCGGCGGCTGTATTGCCTCGGGCACCAAATCGCTCTCTTTGCGTAGACGCAAACGCTCCCAACCGATCTCGGAGATTTAGCGTGCGATCAATGGGGGACCGCCGTACGCCACTAGCATTTTGGGCATCAGCAACCTCCGCTGGCGGTTCAGACCTGCGTCTTTTGAATGGATTCTGGACAGCTTGCCACAGGTTACGGCCTTGCGACGCCTTCAATGTACGGGCCACAGGTTGCAGTGCCAATTCCTTATCTGCACCAGCTGGAGAGGAGCTGGAATCGTCTGAATCTTTGGGGCCGTCACCACTGCCGGGGCCGCTTCCTTCACGACGCAGCTCTGATTGTGGATTTGGCGATGGACTTGCGGGATTGTGGTACCGTACAGCATAGACGGTGCTGGTAGCACTTCCGGTATCGCTTCGATTGGGAGGCGTCGTTGTTTGCTGAGGTATCACAAATTGAGAACCGGAGATGGCGTGGCCGGCTGCGCCCATAGCATCCGCGCCGGTAGTAATACCGTCTGGTGGCACTCTCTTCCTCCGTTTGCGTAGTGGAAGCCGACCACGAACCCGTCGATACCGAGATGCCATTCTTTCACTTATGCCCTTGCCCCCACCACTACCGTGTTCTGGTCCAAGGTCTCCGCGCCAGCTCGCATCTTCTGATGGAGTCATGTCCAGCATTTCGTCCCCGTCGAAAATTTCACGTCCCAGAATGCCGTCCTTTCTTTCATCCCGTTCCAGAGACTCGATTCTCTCCACCCATTCCCAGACGACGACACTCGCAGCTGCGGCGCCAACCCATCGTATATATTCACCCCAGCCCGCCAGGTCCGGCTGCGATATATCGAGAATGAAGAATACCACCGGGATAACCACCGAAATAAGCGATAGCAGTGCGACCAAACATATATTCTTCATTTTCGGGTGCCAGAACGCGAACCGCCTTTTCGACAGACAATAGTAAACCACGCAGGACGCATAGATCAGAGAGATGGCCAGTTCAAACAGGTAGTTGAGGGCGGGAATAGCGTCCGAGAAACTCCTGGGTCGTGTCCTGGGGCTGCCACTGACGAAAGAGTCTAAGATGCTGAAAATGGTGTCAAAACTGACCATGGCGAAACCAAGCCACTTGATGGTAACCTTCTCCTTATGCCGCGGAAATAGTCGTATCAAGGTCTGTACTTGAGCAAGCCACAAGAAAGTATCGGATATGACCCGAATTATCCGGATTTCCAGGCTGTCCACGACATTGTCAACTAGCTGACTCGAGTCGATGTAGCCTTGATTGTATTGCGTTTCGGCGACATTGAAGGTGTCGGCGGTCGCAATCGTAAGAGAAATGGCCACAGTGACCGTCGCGATCTTCTGGAGGAGAGGTCTTCGCCCCACACCCACCACAGATGATGAGCCATAAGATCCTGTTATTATGCCGCGTCGGCCGAGGAATCGCGCGCCTCCACCTGGCCCTCCGAGATAGAACGTCCTTGGTGTGATAAAGATGAGAATGACGAGGATGTAGCTGATGACCGTCGCGGTGGCAAGGGCAAATATCTGGGGGGATATGGAGGCATAGAAGGGATTGGAGAAGCCGACGACGGACGAGTTACCAGTTGTATCAGGGCTTATGATAGGATCCGGGTTCTCGCAAGGCAATTTAAAGGTGACCCTGGCGTGGAGGGTGGTCGTGGTATCATCGTCGAAGATGAATATGCCTGTCTGCTCTTAGCATGTTTCCTTCTCCGACGACATCCTGCGCAAACCTCCACTTGGCAGAATCAAAGGCGTGCACCATGCGTCCGGAACCGTCTGGGTCGCAGCCGGTGTGCTCAATTGCCCCCATAGTTGGCGAACAGTGATCGAAGCATCGTTGGACATGCCGCGGCTACCGTTGAGGTTGTACAGCTCCAGTAAGCGGCTCCGGGTACCACATTGTCAATGCTCCGAGACTCGGGAGAGTCGTCGAGGACTGCGGACGCGCGGCGGACTTGGTCATACGACACACATGAAATGGGTTGGCCAGTCTTCAACTCTTCTCTGTGGGCGGGGCAGAGGTTTACACGAGGTACTCGAACATGTAGAGAGTAGTCGACGGTATAGAGGGGAAGCAGAGTGTCCGAGTTAACTAGGTGGGTGTTGATGGCATTGAGTTGAGTGCAGCAGCAACTTAACCTCGTACTGTGTAGTCGGTGGAGAGGGTGGAGCAGGTGCTGCACGTGCCTCGCCAAATAGTCGATGAGATTTGTGGGGCGGGCCGGAAGATTGTTTATGCGCGGTTTCATGCACTGAAATCTTCTCAGTGGCTATGCAGCGCTCCAGACGTGGCATCCCAGCTAACAGGGAAAGGGCATGCTTGTTGGGATCTCCGAATGCTACATATGGAGCTGACTGCGCATCGCAAGTCCAGCGTCACGATCCCCACGCTTTCTACGCGCTTACCCTGTTACCGGTGTTACGGTTGTGATCATAATTCATCATTCAACCGTCCGTCAATGATCCCAATACCTTCGGATCGCTATACACGAGTCTACCCGCGCCGCGAGGCAAGGAATCCGATCGTCCATCAAATTGCCAACGAGGTGGGTAGAAGGAAATAGGAGCCATTTCCTCCTCGTTCGGTGCGTCCCCTTCACACATTGCCAAAACCATATGTCTGACTGCCATTCCACTGCATCTGGCTGTAGTTGCGGTTAGTAATGGCCTCCAGCAAATCCCTCCCGCCTAAGGTTGGGCCGATGCCCCCAAATCCTTGGTCAACCGTGGCTTCATCGCCTCCCCACAGGTTGTCAAGGGGGAGAGCGAGCCAATCACCTCCGGCAAGGTCTATTCCCGAGCCCATGTTGACATCGTCTGGCAATGGAAAGTCAATGTCGTGATCTCCAAAGTTTGGTGGTGGCACGAAAGTCTGCGAGTCGAGGTCGGCCATGGACTTCGCCTGAATGCCAGCCAGGGGGTCAGGCCCTGTTCCGTAGAATTCAAGCTTTGGTTGCGCGGAATTGGTGGCCACAATCTGTTGTGGTGGTTGATCATTGACCCCATCGTGACCATGGGGAGAGGGCGGACCAGATTGCTCTCGACTTGGGCCGGCTGAGCCGGTGCCAGGGATTTGGACTCGAATCAAGGTCTGTTTCACGTTACCTAGTATGTTCTGCACTAACCGAGAGGTGGATGAAGCTAGGTGGACGTCGTCGACGACTTGCTCAGACATGAGATCTGTGATCTTCTCGAGTCTCTGCAGGCATTTACGCACTAGTTCTTCGTGGATCCCCAGGCTGAAGCGCTGTAACACAATGGATTAGTCGCCGGAAAAAGTTCTCAAGTATGGCAAGTGCTCCACTTACCTTCAACGTGAACATCATCCCGGACAAGCTGCGGAGATATGTGCGCACAGGAGCGTTCCTGAGAAAGCCCTGGGCGGCAAGGCCGTCGATGACAAGATCCAATATGTTGAGAGCAGCCTCTGTCACTTCGTCGATGAAAGGCTTGTTCTCTTCGGAGATCCTGGCAAGCGTCGCTCTCCGCATGGTCGCACCTCCCTCTACCCAGGACTCGACCACCTTTTGCAAACCCAAGGAATTGATGTACAGCCGGGCGTATTCATACTCCATGAGCAAAATGCATTGCATGACGGGGTGAATGTGGACCTTTTGTCTTTCCATCTCATTCTTCCAACTATGCAGCAATGGCGTGAAGGTGGCAATAGATTCCTTGTATCGGCCACTCGCTGTGAGCTCCCTGGTGAACTGGTGAGACGAGAAGATTTCCCGATTAGCTTGGTTCATGATCCTAGCAATATGCACCCAGCATCCTTGCATGAGGTCGATTGGATGATCTTGGTTTCGGCTTGTCTTGTCCCAGACCGTGTCAGATTCCCATTGATCGACGTTGAGCGACGATTGGACACCCATGCGACCACTAGTCTGAGCAACGTAGACAAGTACGAGATGTCGGACACGTCTTTTCCGTGCACACTCGGACTCAGGCCCATGATCATGGCGACAGTTGAAGTGGTTCGTGTCGAAGACACCAAGCTCAAATGCAAGGCTCTGAGCGAGCCCGAGGATCATCCATGACATCTTGTCGGACCTCCAGGCCGGTTCGAGCCAGCTAGCGTAGGGGAGATTGTCATAGTCTCTAGTACCGAGCCGCTCCTCTGATTGCCCACCTAACTTGGAGTGGCCATCGATCGGCATGAGCAAACTGCGGTCGAGAAGACCATTTTCTTCATCCCCAGGTGGGAAATGTAGAGCGCGTGGCTGCCAATCGGTGAGTAGCAGGAGGGCTTCAATGGTGCCCAGAGTTCGTAGGCTGCCTTGCCAGGTGAGCTGACCAGTATTAGTTTCCTGGATTTTTGCGGTACTCCCGCCCCCACAGAATCCTCCGCCAAATTGTTCCTGACCCCAGAGAAGTCGTTCCACCTGCCGACGAAGGTGAGTCCACAGCTTGTCGTGTATTTGGTAAGACCGAGATACTGCCGCATTCCCGGACAGTGGCATGTGACGCGAAGCGATAGCCAAGATTGCGAGAGCCATGATGGGCTCATCAGCGAGCAGCGCATGATGTTTGACGGGTGACCTAAAATCAGGAAAGACGACCGGAGTCATAGGAGCCAAGTTGGCGTAGAAGTACTCGACGTACTGCATGGCTTCCCAAGCAGTGAACCAGCCATTGCGAACAAAGCGCATCTGAGACCACGTCTTCATACCAGCTTCTTGCTCGGCCTGCTCTGCCGGCGACAGACCAACAGCGTTAGGCTCCTCGGGCCCGCCGTGTCCCAGACTTGATATTGTCTTCTTGCGTGCGCCGCGGTCAGACAATGGGCTCGCCTCGTCACCCGGGGCGGCGCTTTCAAAGACATGAGCCGCGTCGACCAGAGCCATGAGACTGTCCTGCGAAGTTGACACTTGGGCACCTAATGTTGCAGCGGCGGCCTGACTGTGCAGGTGAATATCGGCGCTGGGTTTGTTGCTTGCTGGGCTGGTATACATAGAAGAGCCCTGCACACGGTGATGGTCGTTGCGGGGTTGCGAAGTAATCGAAGCCCGGGAATTATTAGGCATGTGAGGCGACCAAGACCGTCGTGGAAACCCATTTGTCGCAGGGAGCGCCGCAGGTTGTTGGGAATCTTTGGCAAGACCATAGTGGGATGCGCCATTATTCACTGACGCCTGTACGCTGCCAGAGGGGGTAGGAACATCTCTTGCTGTGCCGTCCAGCCGCTTTTGCTTCTTCCGGGTGGGTGCAAATTCACATTGGAGGCGCTCGCGCAGGCATCGCCGGCAAGGAGGTTCGGCCGGCGCATCGACACCTGCAACATCCTTCGTTAGTGACATGACGGAAGATCAACCCTTGTGTCACTTACTGCCTAAATCGCATTTCACTTTCCGTGACCTGCAGTTTTGACACGCTTGATAGCCTCGCCGATGCGGCTTGCCGTGAATACCATGACCATCTCCAGGTTCCGGGGAAGAGCTCGCCTTGTAAGCATGAACATTGCTCAAGTCGTTGGCAGGCAGTTGTTGGGCAGTAAAAGCCATCACAGGCCAGTGACCGGGGGGAGAACTGGACGTAGGTTGGAATGCTGGGGTGGTTGTGACGCCGAGATAACCGTCCGCAGCTGAGCATCCGAGCGGAGAGGGCTCAGGCTGTGGCTGTGGCTGTGGCTGAAACCATTCCTGGAAGGCACCCAGGAAGGGTCCGAGTCCCGCTGCCGGAATGCCACTAGCCATGTTCGGCTGTGGCGGTGCAACTCTACAAGTTAGTGGATTGAAGCCTCCATTCTCAACTGCCTTCGGCGGGTATAAGTCGAAGTTCTCACAGAGGTTGACGAGTGAGGAAAGTGCAGTCGCTTCGTCCAGTGGATTGTACAATGGATCGTCCGCGCTGCCCGGCGACCAGAGGAGGTCCTGGAATGCCCCGAAATCCATGCTTGCGTGGGGCTTGCGAAATGGTACCGAGGTGGTCCTGACCTAGGTACATGGTAATAGTACCACATTCTTGTATATCTCGCGACAGCGGATCAATTGAATCGCCGATGGAAATGCGCACTTATGGTGAATATAGTGACTGTGCAGACGTCACCCCACCGTTAGCCGCGTTCACGCGGACATTTACTACGGTAATAGGAGTTTGCGAGGTGCAAGGACATGGTCTGAGGAAACCTAAGGACGAACCGACGACCTGTAAGATGACACCGCTTTATCGTCAATTGAGTAATTTATTGTCGATACTCACTTGCGCGGCAGTGGGGAGAAGCCCTGTCTGTATGTTAGTCCTCTTGTTGGTGATGTTGTTACAAAAGGATCAGTCTCTTTCTCTTTGTTGCCAACAACACTGCCATTTATCTTCATGCCGGTGAGATCCCCCGGGAGACTCTGAATACTGTCTTCGCTAGTACGCCGCAAGATATCTGGGGTTAAGCGGCCACCCAACAAACCCCTGACGCCGCCAGCTTTTCGTGCCGGCATTTCTCCGGTTCCAGCGGTCAACACATAAAGCAAGTACTTGAGGTTGGGAAGCGTATGCCTGATGTCAAGCACTCGCAGACCTTGCCGATTCATAAGAAACTCAATGTCTTTGTTCAACAAAAAGACGGCATACTCGAACTTGTAAGGAACTGTTGTTGGATGCAGTGGGTATTTGCGCTGACTCAGTCCAATCGAAATCGGGTCAAATATAAAGGAGGTCGAAGCAGAAGGCTCCAGAGCATAGGGCAGGAAGATGGACAGGTAAAGGGCCAGTTGATGCACCAACTGAGCGACGAATCCAAGCGCTGCGGCGATTTCGTCTCGATTGGTGTCGTTGTAGACCGAGTTGGGAAGATGGATGCCGCGGATGGTGAATTGGAGGGTTCGGTTCTTGAGCGGCTCGATGGGAAATATGGTCATGAGAGACTCACAAATCCGCCTGATCTGGCCACTAGAATCTGCTTCGATTCGCTTCAGTCGACCTTCTAATTCTTTAGACTTCCTGTTTCCGGCTTCGATCAACGCTAGGGCCTTCTCCTGGGCTTCGCGTCCTGACACGAGAGCCTGCTTGCGCTGTTCCAGGGAGTGCTGCAAGTCTTCCCGCTTCTTCTTGAGTTGTCGTAATTGTTTCTGCTCTGCAACCAACGCAGCCTTGACCTGAGGACCGTCGTCATCAACTTCGGGTTGTGCGGTGTCATCAACAGTAAGGACACGGGCTTCTGCAAGGATCCTGTTGATGTCCTGCTCAAGTTGTGACCGCACTTTGACAGCATCCTGTAGACACTCATCCAGATTCGCAAGCTGCATCAGAGCATCGAAAGTCGAGCCAGGCTTAGTAGTGCCAGCTCTGTGATCAACAGCATGCTCAGCAGTCGGATGCGGTTCGGCGGGCAGATCCGTGAAGCTGGTGTAAATCCCATCCGACAGATGCAAAAGGATACAGTTCTGAGGCAACGGATGATGGAAGTCCTCCAAGCTTCGTCCGACGAATTGTAAAGATCTCAGATTCAATTCCAGCTCGACGAGTAGACAGTAATTTTCAGTCTTTGAAGGCCGTGCCCAGACGCGAACGGTACAGTCGTCAGTCCTCGAGATCCGAACACCGCTATCGTCCAAGTCGAAGAATGCAAAGCTCGGATTCATTGATTTCTCTATCACCTCACTGATATAGACTGGCTCAGAAATGCCAGCACAATGGATAGAGACCCAGGTATCAGCCAATCGTTTAACAACAATATCTTCCAGCTTCGACTGTCGCACGCGCGGACTTGTTGTGGCCCAATGCAGAGTACTCCTTCTGCGCATCTTGGCCCCACTAGGCCTGCTCTGTTGCTTTTCGCTCCTCTCAAAGGGGGTGCCTGCTTTGTGCGAGCCGCTGGGAGTGGCAGCCTCATCGATCGCGGCGGCAAGGCTAGTAAAGGAGCGCGAGTGTGTCAGTGGGCCCGCTTCCTCTTGCAATGCACGCCTGGCTGGGGAAACCAGGTTGTATGGCGCATCATCATCCGTCGTCGTCTTGCCCTTCCCTTTGGAACTCGTTTGCGTTACATGGAGGTTGCGCAGGGAGATTCCGTGCAAATGCCGCAGCCGGCGATTCTACCGCAATATTAGTAGGACTGCGTGCTTCACCCGGGGGGCAGTGCTCACCCAGGAATAGAGGAATGGCCGTTCATGAACCTTCGCATGAACTGCGGCATCATCTCCATGTTCGGCCATTGCTTGCAGTGCTGAGCCGGCACATCGCGGTGGCACGACACGAAGATCTGCTGCGCGGGTCTGTAGGCAAGATTGCGTGTGCTGAAGGAGCCAATGAGGATGTTATCAAAGTGCGAGGGAATTAGACTCTACACCTGGTGTCGTAGAGTCTCGTCGCCAACAACTGTCCAGTAATGTTTGCCTCTAGCCAATGACGGAGACAATTGGCGGATCGCGGAGAATTGCAGCGTCATACTAATTACCCGGAGTTTTTCCGCGTCGTGAGACTCACGAAAAGTGAACTGCTGCTGCTTCTTCTTCTCTCCGGACTGTTGCTCGGACTCGGCAACTCAGAGATGGTGTAAAAAGAGAGCCATTGCATTGTACGTTCGACGGCGGTATTCACAGTCGAATTAAGCGTGCGAGGTGTACCAAAGCTCTTGAAAGCGGAGCCCTCCACTCTCACAGTCGCAACTGAAACCCTCACATACCGGTTTCACAGCACAGATGGGTACCCTCATGCGGTTGCTAATGACAATGCAAAAATCTGGGCTCGCTTTTGTTGGGGTTCAGCTGACGCTGGAGATGTGGTAGGTACACTTTGCCATGCCGGTGTCGAGGCCTGGCAGCCTTGTCAAGACCTCCTGGACTGCGGTAACACAACCCCGCTAATTATATTCCACACTCACCAGTCAGGGATCTCCCATTAATGCCTGTGTTACACTGGCAGCTGGCCTGAACCATTGCTCAGGCGGTCGCTAGTCTCCAAATCAAGCCATAAGTTATACCAAACAGCAAGCCTCGGTCCACACCCAAACGGCCGGGAACCCCTACCCCTTTCCCGATTGATCGCATCTTGGGACTTTCTGGTATGGGAATATTTCCCTTACCCAATGAGAAATATCTTATGCACACCTCTTCGGGACGATTCTGTCATCGATTCAAGACCTGTTCATCTTCTCGATCAAAGCATCATCGCCGGGACGACCTGTTCCTTCTTACATACTCAGGTGCTCGACGCATTCCGTCCTCTACAATGCGGTCGAAACCTGAGACAGTTGCTATGACAGCAGTCTACCGCACGTCTAATTTCATTGCATTTCCCACATACGGAAGAGTGTCAAAACACTTTGTTGAACATGGCCGCTCTCACCATGCCCCAGGTCGCCGTCCCAGGTCCTGATGAAAGGCATACATAAATGTCGTGGACACCACATTTGCATCGACAGTTAAGGCCTCATTCTTCTTTCTTCGCGGTATACAAGAAGCTCACCTGAGTCACTCTCTCCTTCTCTCTCGTGGATCCTTTTTTTCATTTCTGTTATCCTTGGCTTCTCCAACCACAGAGCACTCTTCTTCAGCATGAAAATCTCCTCGACAACCTTCATCGTGCTGGCCGCTAGCGGACAGGCACTCGGCTCATGGAATAACTGGCTGAGGGACGTCACTGTGACAGAGACCGTGACAAGGGCTATTCAATACTGTCCTTGCAATGGTGAGGAGCAGGTCGTCACTCCAGTACCTCGGAGCGAGGGCGTACAACACTTTCAAAAGCCCGGGCCGCCTTTTGTGCCATTTGGACCGCCCTTCGCTCCGAGACCCGGGAAGCTTTTCCCCAATACAGGTCCCAACAACGAGCCATGGGCCAACTGGTTTGGCCCTTCCACCACGAAGTCGCTCAATCCGTCGACCACGTTAACCTCTTCGGGGCTTCTCAGCCCGTCTTCGAGTGCTGGATCTTTTGGCGGATCGACCAGCTCTAGACCTAACGGCTACCCCACCGGTTCAAACTCGAGCACTTCCCTGTCATCTTCCCCATCAACGACGAGTAGTCGTGAGGGCGGCGGTCCAATCGGGGCATCCACGTCAGGCTCTTCCGCCATCTCGACTTCAACAAGCATCAGCCTCAGCAGCAACGCTGCCACGACGGTATCTTCCACCAGTGTAAGCAGTAGCCTCGGACCAGTTGGAGGCTCAAGCACAACATCTCCCTCAACTACCCTGACTACGTCGTCTAATACGAGCAGCAGTAGCGCCAGCTCGGTGGGAGTTAGTCCTACGAGCTCTTCAATTCCCAGCAGTTTCTCAACGAGCTTTACCTCAGGCTCCTCTTCCATCACATCTACCAGCAGTTCGACATATTCTGGCCCGGCCTCCACAAGCAATTCCCTTGGAACCTCATCCACCACCGAGTCACCCGCTCCTACAACCTCTCTGTTGACGACCACGAGCGGCGCCACCACGGCGACTACGTCCTCCTCCTCTTCCACCACTACCACCAATGCCGCACCTGTCGCTGTTGTGACGACTGACGTGAGCTCATTTAGCCCCGTCGACGCCATTCTGGAAGCACACAACATTCATCGAGTGAATCACACAGCTGCTAACTTGACTTGGTCTGAGAACTTGGCCAGCATCGCAGCGGATATCGCTGCCACTTGTGTCTACGCCCACAATACGTAGGTGACTCCTCTTTCGCACAATTGTGCAGCCTTGGTCGGGGAAAGGCTAACCCTTTGTTTTGAACCAGCACCGCTGGCGGAGGAGGTTATGGGCAGAATATTGGTGCCGGGTATACGCCCAATCTAGTGCCTTCTATGATTGGCAACAGCATGTACAACACGGAGATGCCAAACTATCCGCTACCCTACGGAGAGGACAACGCCGACCTGTCCAACTTCAACGACTGGGGCCACTTTTCACAGATAGTGTGGAAAGACACGCGTGAGGTTGGCTGCGCGACCCAATATTGCCCGGTCGGATTGGCAAATACCGGGTCTGGCACCAGCCCGTACTTCACAGTTTGCAACTATAGCCCAGCTGGTATGACTCCTGTCCACCTCATTCGTGCCAAAGTGTACTGATTTGCGATCAGGCAATATCCAAGGCCAGTACAGTCGAGTTGGCGCTCCTCAGGGCCAGCCCATCACGGTAATATTGCCCAACTGATGAGCCGATGTGATCGGGTACGGTTATTCACGCGTCTCGTCGCACATTGTGACATCAGACTTCGACGCAGGATGAATGGGAGAGGCCAAGGAGTGGTTCCGGCAACAGGTTGCTGAAGTCCGTCGACGGACAGATTACTCGAAGCTATCCCGGGTCAGCGGTTGCGAACTATCTGATTATAGTGTTCTTGAAAGAGTGTGCTTCTAGGTGCCAGGTGCATCTTGGACTTCCATTCTATACAGTTGTTTCTGGATAGCCACATTTGCAAACAGGATTCAATCATTTCGAAAATTGTTCAAATTCTTCGGGTGAAGGGAAGCTTTTCTGCCAAAGAAAAGTATCCAGCACGAGTGCCAGCAGATCATGAGTCGAAGACAACTCCAGGCGCCGTGCTTGATGCGATACTGATTCGTCCCACATGATTCCTGCTCTCAGTCGCTACTTTCGTAAACTGTCAAGGCGGGCTTGCAAGTCGTCGTCTTCGCCTCCTCCGCCTATGGCCTGGGCGACCCGGCCTTCCGGTACAGCTGCTTTCTGGATCCCTGTCGGAGTTTCCCCCAGCTAACAACTTCATTAGCAGCAAGAATGAAGGAGTAGCGCAACGACTTACAGCATTGTTGAGATCGACGCCGATCTCGTCGAGTACTTGGTTTACCACTTCCTCGCCTTCCTCTTCATCTTCGAGCCCTGTAACATCGTCGATGGCATCGTCCATCATCTCCTGGCGCTGGTCCATGATGTCGTTCTCACGCTCAAACTCCATTGCGATGCGCTGGAGTGCCGGCAAGTTCATCTGGCGGTTCATGCTGCCTAGAAGCATCGTAGCCCCTTTCATGGACTGCATCATTTGCTCGTTGCTCCGGACGGTCTGCAGAGAGCACGGTCAGCCGCAGACAGTCATGGTATAAACAGAAGACAACAGCATACTTGTATCCTCAGGCTAATGGCCTGCAGTTGTGTCCTCATCTGGTAGAATTTCTGGATATACCGCCTTGTCCGAACCAGGTCCTTCGCCTGGATCTTGCATGCGCCAATCTGACCGTTCTTTGCGCTCTTCTTGATATCTGCCACGAGCTTCTTCTCCTGGTTCTCTAGCTTGACCCGCTCGCGGTCGAGTTCCCTTTGCGTCTTCTCGAGGGCACGTTGATGTTTGCGCAGACGTTCTGCCGGCGTCATTCGCTTGCCGAAGGCCCATTCTATGATCTGGTGGTGGTCATTAGTGGGGGGTGATCTGGGCGGCTGGAGGGATACAGATGGCTCACATTCATGGCGAAGAGAGTGACAGGACCCGGAGAGAGCCTTGTGGAGTTTCAATCGCTGTCAATATCCAATCTATCACGACGTATAGTCAGAGTGCCGCCGGTGTCCTGCTGCGGCGGGAGTGTATTGACTGTTGCTTTGGAGCCTCCAGAGCCGCCAATGACGTTGCGGGCCGGAACAATGTCGGGACAGCTGTTGGCTCGATGTAATTGGTCAGGCCACGTGCCAGGCTCGTCCGGTCACTCATTCCGCTTCACCTGCAATTCTTGTGCTAGCGACTGACGTGACAACGTCCGCAATTTATTCTTCGCCGATCCTCTATGAACATCGCTATGGATATGAATGTCTCCGTTGACCCGCTGAAAGCCACCGTTCCCAGCTGCACGTAATCGCGCCCGCCTCAATAATGAGCTATACCAGCAATGCCGCAGGCGAAGGGTCCTCGCGCCCGAACCAAGATGCTGTACCCAACAACTACTTCGAGCATGACGACGTCGCATCGCCTGCGCCCTCCTACCGGCCCCAATACATGACTGTTGGCAACGGCGCGCAGCCATCCCATGCCGCTGCTCTGATGGAACAACTGGAACGAGACTCGGGGTATGGCAGCATGCCTGGTGACGTGCAGCAATCCGGTGGCGAGATGCGCGCTTGGGAGGACGAGTTACTACGGGACAGACCGACACCTGCACATACCCCTCAGGTTGCTGGACAACCTGCTACCATATCGGAGACGGAGAAACGAGCCCTCGCAAGCCATGTTCATCAACTCTATTACAACCAGAATCGTGTGGCCCTCGCGAAGGCAATTTCGCAAACCGTCGAACTCCTTAAGCAGCTGCAGGTGATGAATACGCAATGGCCAGCGCATTACCCTGCCGTACAGAGACCTGAAAGCACAACAGAACCTTCCAGACCGGGCATGCCACATGCCCAATCTACACGGGATGCGACCGACATGTCGCGGCAGATATTTCTCAAAAAGACTGCACATGATCGGCCAGCGGCCCTGAGAAGAGCAGGCACTTCAATAGGGGAGGACACCACGGGAGAATCAAGTTCGCAGGTACAGGCCCGGAAAACGCCTGAGCCCCGACTCATCACACCACAGATCGCCCAAGAGTTTTCCATTCTCAAACTTGACCTGAAAGTCGGTGCGTTGTCCCAGACGGAATTGGTGCACTCGCTGGAAAAGAAGTCAATAGCGTCGCTCTTGGACGGGAAGATCAGTCAGAGCGTCCGCCATCTGTTGGCTCTCCGAGATCGGATAGAGGATACCTCGAGCAAGGTGTTAGTGACGGGCGATCTGAATGCCGGGAAGTCGACATTCTGCAATGCCCTCCTGCGGCGGAAGGTCCTACCCGAGGATCAACAACCCTGTACGAGTATATTCTGCGAAGTGTTGGACGCTAGGGACAATGGCGGGATTGAGGAGGTGCATGCAGTGCACAAAGATACCATCTACGACCGGAACGACGAAAGCACCTATGACTCGTACTCGTTAGACGAACTCGACAGGATCGTGATCGACAACGATCGCTACATGCAGTGCAAAGTCTACATCAAGGATGTCCGGTCCATCGACCAATCACTGTTGAACAACGGTGTGGTTGATATTGCGCTCATCGACGCACCGGGCTTGAATTCAGACTCGGTCAAGACAACAGCAGTGTTTGCGCGACAGGAAGAAATTGACGTTGTGGTGTTTGTGGTATCGGCCGCCAACCATTTCACACTTTCTGCCAAGGAATTCATCTGGCAAGCTGCCCATGAGAAAGCCTATATCTTCATGGTGGTAAATGGTTTTGATAATATCCGCGACAAGGAAAGGTGTCAGAAGATGATTCTTGAGCAACTGCAAAAACTCAGCCCACAAACGTTCAAGGAGGCGCAAGAGCTGGTACACTTCGTTTCCAGCAATGCTGTTCCCATGGTGCCTTCTTTACTGCCGCCCGGAGGCGATGGTGGCGGCGGTGGTTCAGGCCCTTCACCGCCCGATGACGATGATGACGGAGGCAAAGGCAAAGGCAAGGACAAGGAGAAAATCCGAGACTTCGAAGTCCTGGAAAGTGCTCTGCGGAGATTCGTACTTGAGAAGAGAGCAAGGTCGAAGTTGGCGCCCGCGAAGACGTACTTGATGAACTGCCTGGGCGATATGAACGTTCTTGCCACAGTGAACCGCGATGTGGCGCACTCCGAACTCGAGCGAGTATCCAAAGAGCTTTCCGAGATCGTCCCAGAATTCGAAGAGAAGCAAAAGCAGCGAGTGGCAGTGTCGGAGCAAGTCGAAAAGGAGATCGACTCGACCTCAACTGAGGTGTACAACCACACCCGCTCAACACTAACTACTACCATTGCCAACGTCGGGAAGCAAGACCACGGTGTCGAGTACCCTGGCCTGTTCTCGGCATTCCAATATGCAGAGGACCTCCGGGTAGCCATGCTTGACCAAATTTCTGCTGCCGTTGCAAGCTGTGAGAACTACGGACGAGCGAGGACAATTCAGGGAGTAAGCATGATCAAGTCCCTAGGACTGTTACATGTCGGCGACAGCTACGAGAACCTCAACTTTGCAGCGGACAAAATGTTCCAACGGAGGAAGGATGCTCTGGTCAGGTCCGTTGACACAGATGTGGAGATCTGGGATTTCTTCGACGTAGCCGGTCTGTGGGAGCGGCAAGAGAAGACGGTCGGCACAGGTCTGGCCCTCACTGTTGCTGGAACTCTAGGCACCAGGGTCGTGGGAGGTGTTGGCTGGATCGATGGGGCCTTTGGCGCGGCCAAGATCATCGGTAGTCGGAATTTGAGGCGACTTGCCTTGCCCGGCATGGTCGCGGCTGGTAAGTTGTGCCCGTCTCCCCGCTCAGTATCAAGATTGTGGCTCACAGATTTTGCTAGCTTTGTTGACGGTAGCTTACATTCTCTCTACCATTCCGCAAACACTCCCTCCTCGACTCGCTCAAAAGCTTTCAGTCACCCTTGCCGAAATGGACTACACCCACAGCAATGCCCATCGAATCGCCTCGGAAGTGCGGCGCGTCCTGCGCTATCCGGCTCAAAATCTTACAGCGGACCTCGCGAACACTGTCGAGGAACTGAGACAGAAGAAGGAAGACGTCACCAAGACGAAGAGAGAGAGTGAAGTCGCACGAAAGTACTTCACCAACCTTGTTCGGGACTCGGACGAAGCGAGACGAAGAATTTCAGCGATCGACTTGGAAGGAGGGCCACCAGGCGCGGTGGGAGCGTATGCTCCTGGGCGACTCTGAGCCTTGCAGGGACGCAAATGCGCAAGAGGCAGCAATTGGGGAGAGCATTAATGTGGTGCTGGGATTGACGACTTGATGGATATGAGCGCGCGATTTCCTCCACTTGGCCATTCATTCGGACTTCTTGTACAAACTCACCTTCTCGGGACAGCGGGAAAAATAATATCAGTGCAACCATCTATCCTTCCGTATCGCGCGCACCACAGAAACGCCACGCAACGGCGACCATACTCAATCGCGACCTACTAACAAAGTATATAACTAAGTTGGGTAACTAAACACCGGAGCTTGTGGTGCTTGGATTCCTTGCCCGAAATGATCGCTTGGCGTGTGAGGAGAATCCTCAATGTTGTCTGTGTCTGTCATAGCTCGGTGTCTGCACAGCCTTGAACATCACGTCTCATCAATGATATGCGGGTGCCTACGAGGGGCGCCAGAAAATGTGCGGAAGCAAGGAATAAGCGAGACCAGCCTCGACATCGACGTCATGGGCGACGCGTTCACCACGCACTCTCTCACTGATCTAATACTCCGTACGGAGTCCTTGTACCTACTTGGTGTTCCAAGTACTGTCCCGGCGATATTGATGTTGAAGAGCGTTGGTTGCCACGACTGACTGTATCACCACCGAGTTCACCTCCCTGAGTAAATCGCTCTTAATGATAACAGTCCAAGTTGAAGCACTCGTTCAACACTACCAATTCAATTCACCTAAACAAGCAACTCACTCTTACCACGGCTCACGTGGAAGCACTCCGAAACCGCAACATCTCAATTCAACCTCTACTCGCAATGGCCAACCCTTACCAGAATCCCAATCCCAACCCCAATCTTCCAGCTGAACTTCCCGCCGAACTTCCAGCTGAAATTCCAGCACAGAGTGCACCACAACACCTCAGCACAAATCCTACTACCGAGCAGCCACTGAACATGCAATCGGGGTATAATACCGGATATCAATCGCAGGAGCAGTACCCTCCGCCGCAGCCGCAACAGCCAGGACCGCAACACCTCAGCACAGGTCCCGCTATCGAGCAGCCATTGAACATGCAATCAAAGCATGACGCCAGATATCAATCGCAGGAGCAGTACCCTCCACCTCCGCCGCAACCGCCTCAAGCACAACACCTCGGTCCGGAGCCCGCTACCGAGAAGCCACTGAACATGCCTGCAGGGTATGGCACTGGATATCAACCGCAACAACAGTACCCTCCACCACCGCCGCAACCACCTGAACCACAACAGATGCCAGTGCCTGCCCCAGGCCACGAGCCTCCTCCTCCAGCTCTGCCGCAAAGACCTGCTCAAGGAGGGTTTGGCGTTGACGCCCCAGCCCCCGCTCATGTGCAACCTCCACCCTACAATCCAGCAGACTACGCTCATGGTCAACAGCATCAAAGTTACCAACAATTCCAGCCTCCCCCACAGCGGATCAAGCAGACCTTTCCAGAGGATGACAACCCTTCCAACCCGATTCATTACATCCGTGATCCTCACAAACTGATCGGATATCTGGTGCCCTTTCCGCGGCCGGTTCTGCCAGAGGTTGACCCCGCGACCATCCCCAAGCGCTTCATGATCTACACCCCTCCGCCGCCTCCACTCAGCAAGCCCGCCGAAGGTGGAAAGGAAGCCAAGCTACACAAGGTGCAGCGGAAGTGGCAGGAAGAAGTGCGGTCCGCAAAGACTAGCACGGCCAAGACCGCCAGCTGGAAGGGCGTGAAGTCCAAGGCCACGCGCGGCATCGACTGGGCGATCCACAAGACCACGTCCTCGAATCTGGACTTCCTGGGCCGTGTCTCACCTGGACCTCAATCCGACACGGAGAAGGACCACAGCGACAACGAGGGCCCCGACACGCACAAGACCGTGGACGTGGAGGAGATGGTCCTGATCTACCCGCCCGCCATGCAGCTCACGAACGAGCAGATGCGCGAGGAGTTTGTGAACACGATGCTGCGCACAAAGTCCAAGGCGCAGCGCGACACGGTCGTCGCCACGGGACTGATGCCCGTGGCCTACGGGATCGACATCCTCGCGACCTTCATCTGGCCGTTCGGCGGGCTCGGCGAGATCGACACCGTCTGGGCGTATTCGAGTTTCCGCGGGGCCAAGACCGCGCGCAGCGTCACCAAGCGGCTCACGAGCTCGACGCACGCCAGCCCCAACCACGAGGACGAGGCCAACAAGTTGCGGCTCACGTTCACGCACTCGCAGCGCATCGAAGTCCTGCGCAAGTATCTCGACGCGGAATGCCACAAGGTCGATCCGAAACTGTTCCCGCATTACGAGACCTCGCCGACAGAGAGCGACGTGTTGGAGGCCATCGGGTGGGCGCCCAGCCGGGACACAGAGAACACGAACTGGGAGGACGAGCACTGGGAAATGCAGGAGGTCAAGGAGGATCTGAAGCGCGTGTTCAAAAAGGCCGCGAGTGAGTGGAGAAAGTGGTGCAAGTTGTTGGCTGAGAAGCCGGAGAAGGCGATGAAGAAGTAGCCTGATCTATGAGCGAAGTATGGCGGCATTGTACGCCGAAGCACGGATATATTTCCTACAAGTGGCAAGTGGGCAAGAATGAAGCGTTCTCAACAGGCTTAAAAGCTGTCCTTCTTCTCACGCGTCTTATGAATTGCGCTCTTTGATATAACGTGGTCTCTGCCTGAACGATCCTGTTTTTTCGTCCACTTGCGTCTGCATATTTGGGTACATTGGACGTCGTGCTGGGTGTAGCTATAAATCTTTTGCTTATTTTTCCTCTACGCGAGGCTATCATTGGAGTTGGAAAGGAAATGCTGATGCTCAACTTCAAGTTAAGCCTGATCTCAGACGTGTGTCACACGGCTGTGAGGCTCCACCAAGGCTCGATTCGTCCCAAGTAGCGGCTGGTATCATCACCTGAAATATAAGCTTTTGTTGGGAGAGAACTCATGTCATCAGAGAGATGGTCGAAGATTTCAGGTGATACATAACGATTGCAAGACAAAACAGCAGAAACGCCTTCCAAATATTGTATAGTGTCCGCTCCCAAACAGAAAACATAGCGCCAGGATCCACCCCCGACGTCTGGTTGCAGAGAAAAATCGAGAGCAGAGAATCCCACGACCAGCTTGACGAAATTCCATGCTAAGAGTCCGCGATTGACCAGATGAGAAACTCTAACCTGAAATTCGATCTTGAGTTCCAAAGTCCCCTGTAGCCTTGTCGACATCCATTGAATGAGGAAATGCATCCTGTATGCCTCTATATACTGGTGCAAAACCCAGCAGGAATGCCGCAACCCGTTGCAGTCAGTGATTGGCCGCAAGTTACCACAGTCATGGTGAGGCTGAAAACATCGTCTGCGGCATTGTCCACTTGAGCTGTCACGGTCGCTGATGCGGCGTTCAGCGCGGAATTCTGAGACTGAATGATTGATATGAGGGCATCGACCTGCTCGTTCTGGGTGGAACATGCCGCGCAATTCTTCGAGTCACCTTGGAGCTTGGCTCCAACCCAAGCTGAGACCAAACCGGTTGCTCCGCCTGTTACTCTTCGTCAGGGTCACTCTGGAATGATATGTGGAGGACAAGTACTCACCAGCGGCAAGCTGAGCAATGAAAGGGTTGTTGTTCAGGAAGTCGTTTACTGAAACACCGGCTTTGAGAGCCGCTTGCCCCGCGCTCGCAAAGTAAGGACCTGCAAATTGCCCTACCGTAGCCACGCCATTCCCTGTCACTCTAATTGCGGACTTGCATGTGGTAAAGGTAGAGCAGAGAGCCTCGGACAAGTTGCGTTCTTCTAGATCCTTTGCCTCGGAGTCTCCGCCATTGTCGGTACTCATTTCAGTAGTGTTTCTTGCATGTAAAACATCATCCCATGTGTGAGGCAGGATTCCAATGTACCCAGTGGCATGAATCTGCTGCCACTTGTACTCGATGCCATCAAAGGTGGCTATCATACCGTGGTAGAGTATCGGTGAACTGGGATGGGGTTCTTGAAAAGTTGTGTTCTGGAAGTGTCTTCGGCGTTGTGCTGGTGGACGCCTCGTTGGGGCGCGCGAACCTAGTGGATTGCTTGAGATGACCTGGAAGGAATTGTATGCCCCAACAGCGCCATTATCAACGGTGACACATCCGTCATCGGCACGAGTGATCTCGGTCCCTGGAGAGCAGTCATCTGAACTGTAGAATTGGACCGTGGTCAAGTCGTCCACAGCCCCAGTTGACTGAATAACAGCTCCCTCGGCGAGTCCTCTTCAAACAGTTAGCTATCCTGACCTCGAACCTTGGGTGTTGTCCACGGAATAGCTCACGAATACTCTTGTCGACAGCCTTGTCCTTCTCCGCCGATCCACGTCCCCACATTCTGACCGGCACAATTGGAACCCTTGTAGAACGATATCTTGAAAGCCGTCGCATTCAAGACAAAGTGACATAGAAGGGTAAGGAGGACACCAGGGATCGCCATACCTGGATGGTGGTCGTGACGCGATCAAAGGGCACAAGATGGAGGATTGGCAGACAGCGGGCGTTAGATCAGTCTGATGACTCTGGTCTTTGCTTTGGATAGCATCTTCTTCGACCTGAGGGAAATGGATCGACTTATATGGCACAGTTGCGCTTCCTCGTCCTTAATGAACGCCATATGAAAGATACTGTGAAGGGGGAAGCCATCGGTCGAGACATCTCTGCGCCTCAAAGATCTGGCCTCATAGAATGTCCAGCGGTTCGGTAAGTAGTGTCTGTGGTATGGAGAGAGGTCTGCGAGGAGTAAAACCACAGCTCAGCCTACCGCGACCGAGTATGCACCCACGTAAGCCATATCTTGAGAGCAGATCACGAGATTCTTTTATCGTCAGTTCATGGCCATCTTCTGATGGCCGGACGAATAGCCATGACTATTAGATTGACCATCATGAAGCCGTCGATCCTGACCTTTGGTGTACTTGAGCGGCATGATCCTTCGGCATGGAGCCGTCATTATTGAGAACTCGGTCTGGCACGGACAGTCAGTACAAGAGATCCAAGCTTTAATTGTCCTGGGTTGCCTTCAGCATCCATAGGAAATAGTGCAAAGATGATTATGAGCAGAAGCGGAAGTGTCGACGAGTAGAGAGCACACAGTCCACCAAGTGATTCGCCGTACAGTATTTGAGGATTCCGCCTCGGCGCCTGCTGCTGTATCTTGTGGCGCTTGCCGCCCAACAAGGCAGAAGCAAGGCAGACGTGCAGGGGCGATCAGGCTGATAGATACTACGCGACGAGTATGCCGCAATGACCTTCTCTGGCCTTTGTAAGCTGGGTATATGGGGGTTGATGGCGGCAATAAGTGCCCAGGGTCCTTTCACCTGTCGAACTGGCAACCCGACTGCACTTCCCTCTACTTCGTGGTGCTTCCACTTCTTTCATCCCGTTTCAGTCATACAACGTCGATTGCTCCTCATCTCTTCCCTACAGTCTCGCCATAAGGCACTCAACCGACTTTGGAGAAGCGACGATGCAGCAACAGGCTGTTACCTGTGCACCCGAGCCCGACACATCTACCAATGCTGTTCTCTGGATTGGGGTGATCTATCCCTTCTTCATCCTTGTCCTTTCTATCATCTGCCAGACAATAATGAGCAGCCTTATCGAGAGTATTCCGATTGCTGAAAGCGCTTCTTCAAACACCGAAGTAGATCGCTCCAGCATTGGATGGAATGTCGACAGCAAAGGCCACTCGAACGGTCCACCAAAGGAGGGTAGGGACGTTGCAAGACCGGAATCGGCCATGGAAGCCACGGAAACCCCTCGCAGAGCGTCTGACTATAAACAGCCATTGCTGAAAACAGAGACACCACTAGAATCCACCCCTTTTGATGGAGCAGGGAAACAAGCCTCCAGCACACACACATCACAAATTATGCAAGCAAGCATACTGCACACATTGTCGATCTTGGTGACGCATCGACTGGGAATGCTCGTGATCAAATATGTGCACGAGACACAAAACCCCATTGAGAAGGCCATTGCAATGATCGTATTCTTTTTCGCAACCTTTTTGGCCTTATTATCATTCGCCAAAATCGAACTTGGACGGGCTGTCTCCACACGAGGATACCGTGAAGCCAGTGGGAGTCGACCACCTCCCGACAGATTGGATTCCTTGGGCGTCTTCATGGTCTTGTGCTTTTGCTCATTGTTGATTCCATGGACTAGGCTGTTGATAGCCTGGTTTTGGACAGGGTTTTGACAGGCACCCTGTGTTTTGGATTTCCCGGGACCGGAACAACACAGATACTAGGACACGGAACGGGTGGTTGTGGCTACCGATTTTCTACACATTGCGAGTAGGGTCAAACGCTTTGACGGAGAGTGTCAAGCTGGCCGTGCTTGGGTTCCAAAGAAAGAACAAGTACATTTCATGTTCAAAAGTCTTGAATACTCAGTGTCCATAATCTTCTCGGTGGTTGGTGGACTAGTTCACGGGCTCCGCATGAGGTCTCGCTGCGTGGAGACAAGAACGAGGGCAATGGGCGAGATAGCCTGCCTAGAGCGGCGAAAGTAATACGAATCCACATCCAAAAGATGAACGATCGAGCGTTTTGTTCGTTAATCATTGCACTATCTGAAAAGTGCTATTGCTCTAGCCTGCCTAAAGTCCAGGACATCGGTAACTCGGTCCCAAGACTGGACCAATGTTCCAAGCAGGTATTCCACGTTTCCAATCCCAAGAACACATTTTGTACATTCTTGAGATCATCGATCCTCATACAGACTGATGACCTCGCAGCTCACAGCCGAGACAATGTTGATTCTCCCATATTCGCCAACAACCTTCCAAACCTCAGAGCTGAGACAGTGTTGGTTTCCCGCATTTGCCACCGACCTTACCCGCGTCAATACTCCATGTCCTTGTGGTGAATGTGGTATACCCATCCCGTAAACCTGTGGGCTCTTGCAATGACGATCTCTCCGTGCGTGAGCTCCGTCCCAGGAATGCATCCCCGTTGATCCTGCTTCTTGGAAGTCACCTCCACGACCGCAGCAGCTGCTTTGCGCATGAGATCCTCTCCAACGCCTTGATACCCGTCCTTGCGGAACGGCAGGATATTCACCTTGGACTTGGCTTTCCCTGTCACCAGGGTACTCAGAATGAACATCACAACCATGGGGAGACCTCGTTCTTGTCTGGGCACTGTTCCGTAGAGGTCTTGCATCTGCGTCGCCACTGCGTCTCGGACGGAGAAAAGGACCCGCGTGCACAGGCGGTGCATCATCATGTAATCGAGCGAGAGCTCGAGAGATTCCCCCTCCAGAGATCGGCGCAGCTTACAGAGAGCACCTGCGGGGCTGATGTCTGGGGTGACAGCGCGGCGGGCCTTTTTCGACGCTTTCGGCTCTCGTGGTAAATCCTTGGGGATCGCAATGTCACACATGAGCGCCTCCTCGCCCTCCAAAGCTCCCACCATGGCTTTCCGCTTGCTCGTGCCCAGGACGTCCAGTAACTCTTGTGCACTGAGATTCTTCCGGTCTTGCTGGAAGCAGTACTGCATGAAGAACGCGTCGGAAACGGGAGTTCGCTTCTCCAAGACCCTATGTCCGTTCGCTTTGAGGGCAATGTTATGGGGTCTCCTACGATTCCGGGCGAAGTTGGTGACGGAAAAGCCAAGGACGGCCAAGGAAAAGCGCTTGTAGTAATCGTCTGTGCTTTTGGGAGCCGCACCTGCGTACATGTTCGATTCATCCTGTGCCCTGTGGACAAATTCCATGTCTCGCCACCGACCTTGCATATACCCTTCCTGAATCAAAGCATTGTGCAGATGAGCACAAGTCAGGATCGAGTCGGAGCGGCAATTGACAAATTCGAGGGCGAGATGGCGGTACAAGGCTTTGATGGCGTAGAGCTTGATCCCACACGAGATGGGATTCATCTTCAGGTACCGGAATGCTTCTATATGCTGGCCGTGAAAGAGATTTGTCACATCGCGAGCCCCCTGTATGAGATCTTCCTCGCACATGTCGTGGATCACTTCAGTCAAGTACGAGAATGCATCAGCGAACGGGTGGAATGGTCCGTCCGATCCATTCTGATGATTCTCGGTCTGCTCTGCCATGGAGGATACTATCATTTTACCGACGTCATGAAGTAGCTCGAAACCTGTGCTAACGTCGTTATGCAGCATATGGTGAATGTCAAGGAAGACTCGAGTGGCGAAAACGAGCCACAACGGTACTTTGGCTGACCAAAACATGTCGAGAAAGCCTCGGAGTCAATTCGTCAACGTGCGAGTCGCCGTGTACGTGCTGGCCTCCCATATAGACCATGATGTCTGAAAAGACATCGCGAAGAAGGCGGCGGTCTTCCAAGAACCTCTGTTGTTCCGTCGTGGTTGAGTTATCAGACTCGGCTCGGTAGGTGTCTGGCGACTCGTTAACCACGGTCTCCATACATCCAATTTCCAGGAAATGTCTCAGATGCTTGTAGGTCGACCACAAGAAGGCTTTTGGTGCGGCCTCGTGCGTTGCAAACTCGAAGTGATCGTCGCTCAGGTCAGTGTACTCTGGCAAATCTCTCAGGTTTTGACAGAGGATAGCATGCTGGCTCTGCAAAAGCAATTCGGGGTCTTCATATCCAGCAAGCTCTTCCATGTCTCCTTCCAAGCGACAGGCCAACTCAAAAGCTGTATTAGATGTCAAGGCAACCGTGGTAAGGTCAAGGTCACCTGTGTGATAACTCCTCCAGCATTCTAAAATCACTTCACGCACTTGTTGCATATCACGAAGCAGACACACAAACGCAACAGATGCCTCAAGAGAGTCTGTGGGTTGTTCTGCCTCGCAGCACAGATCTGGCACGACTCGCGGTGTTTCCATTTGCGGATCTTGGCCCAGATTGTCACCGTCGTTGTCTTGTTCGGTCGTCGACGAACCATCTGACGATAGGCAATTGAACGTATTGGTGAAGTTGAAGCCAGACGTGTCATAAGACTTGGCGGCTCCTTGTCGTCTGGGGTCACCCTGCGTCTTCTCAATGACAAGGTGCCCTAAAGTCTGTTGCACACTAACCAGGATGTCCACAAAGTGAGCGTGACGTGAATCCGATTCCAGATCCGTAGAGGGTCGAGAGGGCCCTGAATATTGCGGGTCCGCCAGAGCCTTGCTGACCTTTCTACGTAGAGATATGGCTCGTTCAATCACTCTGGTGAAGTGTTCCGGAACTTTCACAGGAGGTCTATTGAATGACGATATCTGCTCGGCCATTGGAAGGAAGTCTTTGATCGCGATTGTGTAGGGAGTGCCTGATGCCGCATCTTCTTGGTTCTTCAGGTCTGCTGCGTCGCGTCTTGCAAGGGTCCTTGCTCTTCCTTTCAGCTTCTTTTGTGTCTTGACAGGCACTGTTTTGGGGGGCTCCTGGTTCGTCACATAGCCGCATTGTTTCGCGGTAGTGTCGAGCCAATGGGCGACATAGTCCGTGTCCGCTTTGTACCGCTTGTAGCTGGTGAATAGACAGTCGTGCAACATGCTTTCTTAGGTTCCGCTGCCACAGGCTTGTCGCAATGAACGTCCGAGTCCTATGCGACGAGAGGAGGAGATGCTGGAGACCGAGATAGGCTGGAGAGCAGGATATGCAGGTATCGGTGGGTTGGAAACTCGGTCTCTAGATCCTGGAGCTCAGAGAAGTGGTGGTAGAATCAAAGCCTGGACAACATGGCCGGAGTGAGTTCGAAAGAAGGCTGAAAGAACAACGAGTTCCATGGGCGCAGTAAGGTGGCTGTCACCCAGGGTACGGTACAAACAACTGCTTCCTCAACTTCTTGCATTACACGTGATTTTGTGTGAAGGAGACTTGCCATGACAACTTGCAAAGGTTCACAACGGCCCCAAGAAGCAGTGACCCTGGCTGAAAGAGACCTCCGACACAATAGCAGCTTGAATGCCATACCTCTATGGCTGCTGCAGCAGTAAGTGTTGACACTGACCACCTACCAGGATATATTTCATATAAGATCCACAAAGGCGAGACACAACCCCGTTAACTCCATGGGGAAGCCAAGGAGTGGACGATCTGTCACGATCAATGCACTGAGATTGACTCGGCTTGTGTGCTTCGAGGACGGAGGAGCCCGGGATTACACCCAACCCCATCGGAGCTCTGTCGAAGAGATGTGCTTCGGGATCAATCTGTAGACAATGGTGCTGCCCTCACTGTAAGCAGACCATTCAATCCACACGTGCGAAGGTCATGACTTGCTAACAATCTGACCGTGGCGATCCTCCGGGAGAAACTGTACGCAGGTTGTAACGGAAGATACACGTCGATGATTTGAGGACAATTGCCCTTGATCCCAGGTGGCGAGTGTGGAGGACGCGGAAATATGCGACGTCTTGATTGGCAACACGAGCTGGACTCTCTTGGACCTGCGTGGAATTCGAAAGACGTGCCCTTCACATCTTGGAAGAAAGAGGCATCAAATGGTCTGTCTCCTCCATGTCGATCGCTTTGATTTAGCATACACCGAGAGTGGCCGAGTGACTCCGTTGCCATGTGGTGGACGAGGTTGTTGGGCGTTGTCATCCTTGACATGTTGAAAAGTCCTCCCTGACGCCAACTGCTTTGTTGCATAGGCAAGCAGTGAGCCAGCGTCCGGAATTGTCAACAGAGCATAGCCATACCACGGGAACAACCGCCACCGCGGCGGGCTCTTTCAGCAACATAGGATTGCTGACCATGAAAGAGTTCGGGTTGAATAGAAAGCAGACAAGACGCCCATGGAGCGACGTACGCAGAGGCCGAATGTCCCTTCCAATATCTGAGTGGCGATCACAGAAGACCATTCACCACATTGCAAAAAATATGCCGCCCTCCAGACCGCGCCGCTCAAAATGGATTCTGGGGAAGATGTGCAGTCAGCAAGACGGAGAAAATGGTCGTGGCCCGCTGTTGGAACTTGTGCTGTACTCCACGCGGCGTTAGCTACGTCGACTCGGGCCTAGTCTCGGCGTCATTGAAGGCCGAGAGGCCTATCCTTCACAGTAGACTCACTTGAGCCCTGGGATCCATCGTCGATGGAATTTTTATGCTTCCTTTGGCCACTGCGAGATCAACACCAGATGCGAGTTTGATGTCGGGAGCAAACTATTCGGCCGAATGTTCTGCAACGACCCCCAAACAACCAAACTAGCCAGAAAGAGTCAGGGCTAATTAGCTTCAAGCTCTCGCTTCTTGGCGATGAGGATGTCTGTGGGGAGGACGAGGGGAGGACGACGAGGTGCATCCCTTTGCTGTAGTGTGCTGCGGGCCCCACGATCACTGGACACGGTGCATACTGTGGTAGGGACAAGTACTGTACCTACCTGGTGGGTAGTGCTGCCTTGTGAGCCTGTGTGCTGTGTACGTGGCTTTTAGGCAGCCGCTACGGGCACTGAGGACGAACTGAGGAGCAAATCTAGGCTGACGACTGGCGACTGGCGACTGGCGACTGACGTCGGCGTGCCACAATCGGTGCCGCATCCCTGTTGCTGCTGCTGCCGATTCTGATGTTGGCGCTCACTTTCCCCTCCCCCACAGCTTCACAGTCTCGCCCATTTCCCATTGCCCATCGCCCATCGCCCATCGCCCATCGCCCATCGCCCATCGCCCATCGCCCATCTTTATCCTTATTCAGGCAGGCGAAGACGAAGGAGAGGAGCAAAAGCACTGCCACATTCATCACCACCTCGGCCAGCAACTGACTCCATATCCCAGCCTGCCATTCTACCACCGCTCTGCTTCTACCACTGCTCTGCTCCTACCACTGACCAGCCAGCCTCAACCACTCGTGATCGGCCTCCCACACTCGCACAGAACAATCTAGTCTTGGTCATCCTTTGCTTGGGCGCATCCTTAGATTCAGAGGCCTTTTCCTCTTCCCGGCCACTACTAATACACTGCGGAACTACTGTTACTGTTCTGTTGCCACTCAGCGACGTTGCACCCGCAGCTCACTACGCCCCGCCTTCTGCCTCGACTAGAGCGACTCCTTCGCGCCCGCCAATCGAGCCCTCAGCGACGCTCCAGGAGCTTGCGCAGTCTTCAAGCTGGCGGGCACCACCGATCGGAGGACCTCCACTGGAGGGTTTCTCAATCGCGTTTTTGGAGGCAAGAAAGAGAAGGATGCAGACACGGACAACGCCCCCCCTCGGATCAGCACTGACAGCAACCACACTACCCCCACCTCCCCTGGTGGCAGCATTACAGTCAACACGAATGACCTGAGCCCCAAAGGCGAGAGCAGGAAACCGGCAGAAGACGCCGCTCCCTCCCCAACGGCCGACTCGAAGAAGCGCCGGAGTAGTAGTGCTAAAGCCAAAGAGATCTTCACCCAAGCCAAAAACTCGCTGATCCATGGCGACAGGGACGGTCCTCAGACGCCCATGCAGAAACTCTCCAAGACAGATCCTGCCCTCAGCGTGCCCCAGGGCTCACTGAACAACTCGGCCGGCGAGTCGCAGCCGACTCCCAATTCCTCTTTCCTGGTAGGTGTGACGGAAGACAAAAACAAAAAATGCCGTCGCACTATGGAGGACACTCATGCATATCTCTACAACTTCCTTGGCACTCCTGCCCCTGTACTGGCCTCGGCCGATAGCTCCCTCTCGAAAAAGAGCTCGCGGGAAGACAAGAACAGCCTGACCACGATCCCTTCAGATTCTGGGCAGCATGTCGTCGAGACAGATAATGGGTATTTTGCCATCTTTGATGGACACGCAGGTACCTTTGCTGCAGAATGGTGTGGAAAGAAGCTGCATGTCCTCCTGGAAGATCTAATGCGCAAATACCCGAATACGCCGGTACCGGAACTGCTCGATCAAACATACACCTCCGCTGACAACCAGCTGGAGAAATTGCCGCTCAAGAACAGTGGGTGCACTGCCATTACTGCCGTCTTGAGGTGGGAAGACCGAGTGCCTACCAACCACTCCGCTACAGGGTCGCAAGCCATTGCATCCCTGGCAGCAGCGGCTGCTAAGGAAGCAGAAAAGAACGAGAAGAGTAGCGAAGTGTCAAAGGATGCCAAAGACTCGACTCCTCGATCAAACTCCACGGCTGAGGCGGCGGCCGCAGCTATCCAAGAAGCCAAGCAGAAAGCCACCCGGCAAAGAGTGCTATACACCGCTAATGTTGGTGATGCTCGCATCGTGCTATGTCGGAATGGAAAGGCTCTCCGCCTGTCATATGACCACAAAGGTATGGATGAAAATGAGGGGCGAAGGATATCAAAAGCTGGTGGTTTGATCTTGAACAACCGAGTGAATGGGGTGTTGGCTGTGACACGAGCGTTGGGCGACTCGTATCTAAAAGACCTGGTCACTGGGCATCCCTATACGACTGAGACGGTGATTCAACCTGATCAAGATGAGTTCTTGATCCTGGCCTGTGATGGGGTAAGTCTAATTGTCCAGCCTACCTGGACTCATGCTAATCCGAGTAGCTATGGGATGTCTGCTCAGATCAGGAGGCAGTCGACCTCATTCGCAATATCCAGGATCCGCAAGCCGCCTCCAAGATCCTCGTCGATCACGCCTTGGCGCGTTTCTCCACGGACAATCTATCAGTCATGGTTGTTCGCTTCGATCCGCAGAAGCTGCAAACGAACACGAAGATGGACATTGGAGTCGAAACAGATGCCAACAAAGACAAACTAGCTATCAGTGAAGTGGAAATGATTGTTGGCGAAGCCCGACGAAATTCTGGCATTGCGCAGGAAGGCGTTGTTTCGGATCAGGACTCGGAAGAGCTGATGCAAACAGTGATCAAGGAACAGGAAAACGAGGACCAGGAAGCGGGCCCCGAATATACGCCAGAGGGCAGACCCGAAGCCGAGAGGATATTGTCCGAAAAGAAGACAGAGCAAGTACAGAACGGAAGCTGAGTATGGTCGACAAGTCGATTCGTCTGAGGGATTGTGTTGTGTGAGGCGAGGCCCATTTTTGGAAGCAGATGAGAAAGACGATCTTGGCCGATCGGGCAAAATGTCCATATGAGTCTGTCTGGGATTTGCATCAGGCGGCTCTTGATCCGTCGGCATGCAGTGGACCTCAATCATGCCAGCTCTTGGATCGAGCGAATCTCTTCAGATCGGTTGGATCGTACTTGAAAGATCAGCAACATTGGATTGGCACGGACAGACCATCGGATGGTTCGAGAGATCAGTTCATAGATGGATGGTGATATGTTAAAGGCATCACCGGGTCATAAAGGGCTCGTCCATATGCGGCCTTATTCCATGGTGGTGTTGTGCATTTGATTTATGCAAATTCCCGATGTTTGTTAAGCAACCAGCCAGCCAGCCAGCGAACTTTCATGTCATATGCTTTTCTTGGCCCGTCTGTATACATGTCCGTGATGAGATTGATTCGACGCCGTTGTCCACATGTGTGCCTTGACAGCCATAGTTTGTGGTGAACATGACCATCTTAGAAAGGACGGGAATAGCCATAAAGATCATGGCTGCTGGTCGGTCGTGGCATCCGACTGGATGTGGTGTGCTGGACCAGGTTGAACACGGGGCGCATTCAGGAGATTCGTAGATAACGAACGGCGTACCTTCAGTGTGAGTGTAAGCATTCGACCACACTCCTTGGCTGTTTCTTCCATCTTTTGGAGGCGTGTGAAGTTTAGTCTTCCACAAGCGAGGTATCGCTGATAAAGCACCAATGGTGATACTGCTTCTTACCTCGTACGGGCCCCGATTTCTGTGACCGGACTCGGAAGCGCCCCCGCTTTCCCTTTGCGCAGCTTCGTCATGCAGTGCGGACCGTGAGCTTCGGAGGCCGTCATCGTCATTCCCAGCCTTTGAGCCTATGAGTTAGCATACTGTGATGGGCTTATGGAAGGTCGCGTGTGAAGCTGAAGTTGAAGTTGCGAAAGGGAATGATACGTACCACGTGCATTTAGAGAGCCCAACGCCCCTTACCGGCCCTATCTGGTGCTATCTGCGCTTATCAGGATCCCTGGGCTCTCAGTGGCCGGATGGGAGCTTAACATTAAAGCGGCCCACCTCCCGGAGCTTGCTGCATTGTTACGTATCCTTCCAAAGTATTTTGCAGCGGCAAAATTACTGACCCTAATCTTGCTCAACAACATCCTTTTTGCCTCACTCAATTCTCTTGTTGTGCGCTCCCCTCTCCTTTCCTAGCTCTTCCCTGTCGTGATGGTCTCGACAGAGTCGCCTTGAGCCCTTGACCCCGAAAAAGTCGACCGACATGGCGGGCAAACTACCTTTACGCATGATGCCAGGCGTCCCAATGGTGTCATACAGGCCGCTGTCAATGCGAGCTCTTTCAACTTGCCCCAGGTCGAACTTGTCAGTCGCAAGTGCTTTGAAGCCATCTCCATTACTCCCTCGACCTTTGGTTTCACAACCATTCCGCCGTTCCTACGCCGATGCTCCCAAAGTCGAGTTGTCTCCGACACCCAAACCCCGGCGACGGTTCAGATTCCTTCGCTGGGCATGGCGATTGACCTACCTCTCCGTTCTCGCTAGTGTGGGATACGTCAGCTATCAGGTCTATGACCTTCACCATCCTCCAGATCAAACCGACCCCGATCCGAGCAAGAAAAATCTTGTCATTCTTGGTCTGCTGCTATCTTGGATAAGTGCCCTTCCGAGCTAACGCGTTGCAGGTACCGGTTGGGGCACTGTATCTCTACTGAAGAAGCTGGACACCGAAAACTACAATGTTGTCGTCGTTTCGCCACGCAACTACTTCCTCTTCACCCCTCTGCTTCCCTCCTGCACCGTCGGCACCATCGAACACAGGTCTATCATGGAGCCCATTCGAAACATCCTGCGACACAAAAAGGCAAATGTCAAGTACTATGAAGCCGAGGCTACCAAAATCGACTATGAGAAGAGAATCGTGTACGCCAAAGACGAGTCAGAGATCAAGGGTGACGTAATGGAGACAGAGATACCCTTCGATATGCTGGTTATCGGTGTCGGCGCTGAAAACGCTACCTTCGGAATCCCCGGTGTTCGCGAACATGCTTGCTTCCTGAAAGAAGTCAACGATGCTCAGAAGATCCGCAAGCAGATCATGGATTGCGTCGAAACTGCGTCTTTCAAGGATCAGTCTCCAGACGAGATCAGGCGCCTTTTGCACATGGTCGTTGTTGGAGGTGGTCCCACAGGTGTTGAATTCGCCGGCGAACTCCAAGATTTCTTCATGGAAGATCTGCAGAAATGGGTGCCGTCGATCAAAGACAGTTTCCACGTCACTCTGGTCGAGGCACTCCCCAACGTTCTGCCCATGTTCAGCAAGCAGTTGATCGAGTACACTGAGTCATCATTCAAGGAAGAACATATTGAGATCCGGACGAAGACGATGGTCAAGAACGTTACCGACAAGTACATAGAGGCAGAAATCCAGAAGCCCGATGGCAGCAAAGGTATCGAGAAGATCCCGTACGGATTGCTTGTCTGGGCGACCGGCAACGCCGTGCGGCCTGTGGTCAAAGACCTCATGTCTCAAATCCCGGCTCAAGCCAAGGCCCGCCGCGGTCTCGAGGTCAACGAATACATGGTCGTGAATGGCGCGGAGAACATCTGGGCTGTTGGTGACTGTGCGGTCGCCAACTATGCTCCTACCGCCCAGGTTGCCGCGCAGGAGGGAGCTTTCCTCGCCCGGCTCTTTAATACCATGGCCAAGACCGACGCGATCGAGGCAGAGATGCGCGAACTGTCCGCTAAGCAAGCCAATGCCAAGCCAGATGAACGCAAGGTCATTCTGGAGGAGATCAACGAGCGACAACGGCAATTGCGCCGCGTCAAGCAGATTGGCGCCTTTAGCTATTCGCACCAAGGATCATTGGCGTACATTGGCGCGGAGAAGGCTGTGGCCGACGTCAGCTGGTTCAGTGGTAACATTGCCTCCGGGGGCACCATGACCTACCTGTTCTGGAAGAGCGCATACCTGAGCATGTGCTTTAGCAGTAAGTTTTTTCCCCTCTCCGTTGGTGGGTGTACCTTTGACTGACAGTTTCTGCGTAGCACGGAACCGTATCCTCGTCTGCTTCGACTGGGTCAAGGCCAAGTTCTTCGGCAGAGATGTGTCGCGGGAGTAGCCGAATGAAGAACGGGAAACAAATGCTGAAGACAGCTGTCTGCGTGTGGTCATATAACAAGGAATGTTTCAGAGGGCAATTGGCTGAAGCGCAATCAGCTGCTTTGCAGCCTTCGTCGAAATTGTATTACTGGCGGCTTCGATACGGAAGATGACGATTGGTGCCCGTTCTGATATAGTGCGCGTGTGCGGGTGCATGCTTGCTTGGGAATCTGTGTGATATGCCAAATGCTACACTTCGAAGTGTGCCTCGAGCAACACGCCTTTTCAGAACTTCTCCGATGCGGCAGCTCCTCAAGTCAAGCTGGCGGAAGAGAGCGTATCATGCTCTGTTCGGCTATCCAGGTACTATGCTATACAAAGTCGAGTTCTCAGTACACAATGCCGTGGCCTTCCTCCAGCTCCTCTGGCCACCAGCGGAGCTATATATCGTAACACTCCCAATGAGAAACGACTGATAAAGAGTATTGCGGCTGAGTGCCGGAACGACGGCCGTAGACCAAATACAGCAATTTCGTGTTACATCCGAGGGCGAACCCTCTGCGAGCGTGTGGTATTCGGCAGACACTCCTCATGGGAAGGAGCATGAGCGCCCCTGCTGTTCCCATCCACGGGCGCCCACATGTAGAGCAGCCGCTCTACCACAGCTTGTCACCTTCTTTCCTCTTGGCAGCCCTGCCACCCACGGCGCTCTCCCTTTTCAGCGCCTTCAGCTGCTCCTCGCTGAGCGGCTCTTTGAAGTATAGACTTGCCATCTCGCCCTCCTTGACCGTGTGGCTCAGATATCCGCGGTGCTTCGCGTCGCGATAGTATTCCAGATCCTTCCTCGAGCTCGGATCCGGCAGTCTATAACGGAAGCCCATGGCCTTGACGCGGTTCTCGATGGCCTCTGCGCCCTCGACGGCCAGGTGCGGGTTGTTCAGCGCCCCGACATCCCAGCGCATCGAAACAAATGGATGCGTGGACCCAGCCTTGATGCGCCGGATCGCCTGCGCGGTGTAGAAGCGCGTGGTGACTGTGCCGCCCAGTGCCTCGACCGCAGCAATTGCTGACCGCGACGCCCTGGACACGACGATATGGATCGGGGTTTTCAGCTCGGAGGCGCCATTGCCCAGTAATTTGACGCCGTCCTTGATCTGGCCAAGCAGACGCGAAGCGCTCAGCTCCTTCAGCGTGATGGGTCGGGAAGCGTCGAGGCGACCTTGGTCGATCCAGGACTGGATCTTGTCCAGGTTGACGGGCGCCATGTCGTTGGCAAATCTAGAGGCGATTCTCCGTCAGTCACGGGTCCAGGTGCCATTTTCGGGTGGCTCGGACTACGACTTACTGGTTGATGAAACCATATTTGCCGTGCACGATGTGTTCGGGTGTTTGGCCTCCATTGAACCCCTCTGGCACTTTGCCGTGTTGCTTCTGCCCGTCTGAGCCCCGACCGGATTTACCTCCTTTGCCCGACGCAGGACCTCGTCCTCTGCGAATCTTGCGGTTGTAGGCCCCAGGCCGGTCGGACAAGGAGGTTAGGATCGAGGCATGCCGTCGCTGGGAGGGTTGAGGTTGATGGCGTAGGAAAGGAAGCAGGAAGGCTGGGATTCCTGAGACCACCGGTGCCGCTGCAACTGGAGTCGATACAGATGGGAGAGTGCCGCACGATAGGGCCTTCAGCCGCAGTGGTAGCCGAGGAGGCATTGCGACTACTGGAGATATTCGTAATGAGCGTCGCCAGCACTGCTGGTGTGTCCCAATGTCGATCCCGAAAAGTTGAAGCTCGAATTGCCCGTGGCTCAGCGGTCCACCGTACTGCCAAGGCTCTAGCGGCAGAATACACCCGCAGTCGTGGATTTCCACCTTCGCTTCAGGTCTGCTACCAGCGCATTGAGATTTCAGTAATTACAGAAACTCAATACGGAGCACAGAGTAGACCCTCGCCAGAGATACTGGGCGAAATCCCCGTTTGCCGGGCGTATCGAGGGCTTTCTACCTTGCCACCCAGTTGACGAACCAGAAGTCATGGCCAGGGTGAAGTTCAGATTAGACCCTCTCATCTTGAAAGAACAAGGCGCACAGTTGGATTCCCTTCTCCCTCTGGCTCTTGTCATCTCTGTTGTTTGAACTGAACATGGCAGTCCGTGAAAGTCCCAAGTACTCCAGCCTAACTCCGCCTAAGCGCGGCAATGCCTACGGCGTAGCGCTGGATAAGGTTACGGGCCCTCGTCCTTTGAGAAGCCAGTTTTACTCTTTTAAGGCAACCCCTGGTGCCCCTGTCCGGATCAGCCTCGCCTGCTACAATACGTATGTAACTACTGTACCTCTCGGCACATGCAGCAACAATAACTCGTACCGACCTTGGGTAACCGCGAGGTTTAGATTACTGTGCCACGATCGACTTTTTGCATGGGGCTGAGTATGGGAGCCAGAGGAGTCAATCGTCTTCCGAAGTGCACCCTGCTTCTACGGCTTCGAAAATGGCTGCAGCCGAGTCTGGGTCTCCGCGGTCACGAGCCTCTGGGTGGAGTTGCATGAGCATTGCGCTCTGCATGGAGGTTGTCTTTCGTTGCTCTGGCTGCTTCCTGGGTGTCTTGTGCCACTGTTACTTATTATTGGCCCAGCTCCAGCGTCATGCTCTTCCGTGCATCAGCTACATCATGTTGAAAATGACTCCTGTCTAGTCCGTCTGCCTGTATATTGTGTAAGTACAGAGATCGCCATCTTATCAGATGGCAAGGACTCGATTGGTGCCACGTTGGAATCCCGGTCGCCAGGGGTTGCATGGCTTGACGCGCCTTGAGACCAAGGAAACGTCACGGAGAGGTCAAAGGGCAGGGGCCATACGGAAAGCTCGTATCCTCAACTCAGTACTGCCGCTTTCCCTCGCGAACCTCGCAAAATCGCCGGCGTTCCAGCCTCACTTGTTCTTCACAGGCGTCGTTATTCCTTCACTTCAGTGTTGACGATCAACTCAGGCTATCAGTAAGGCCTCGCATCTGCGAGAAAAACTTTTCGAGGGGAATTGCTGAAGTTCGTAGAACAATGCCGATTGAGACTCTGTCTATCACCGCGGCTTGCATCAGCCTAATCGCCGATGTGGACGAGTTGACCACCCGCATACGACCGTCCATATCTCGTATGCGGCATACACACCGTGGCTCAGACGCCGTGTTGCAAGAGCTCTCCTCTCTCGGGCTCTGCCTGGAGTCTCTAAAGAGTAATCCAGGCAAGTACAACTAGTATTCCAGAGTCCCACCCCATCTAGTGCAGACCTCTGACACCTTGCCGACTTCAACACAGTGGTCACTTCCCTCCGAGTACCTCAGGCTCTCAAGCACAGGGTCTCGCTCATCCTAGCCAGTACCAGCGAAGTTGTCGCAGACGCGGGCGAAATTCTGCTTAGGATGTCTTCTTCAGATAAATTCGTTAGAACCATGATCTGGGCTAAATATGGCGGCGATGATTTGACAAGATTGAGCCTCCGGCTGGGGTCTCACAACGCTTCGCTAGAGATGGCTCTCGCTCTGTTGGCCTCGTAAGTGACACCGTCAAGCAGCATTTGGTCGTAATCGCCAGACTTAAGGAAAGCAAAGCGATAGATCCAGAACCGCCATTCGAGAGATGAGTCAGCTTGACACAGACCTGAAGCTCGATTCTAGTAACAGCAGCGACAGTCCTAGCAGCCCTGCTATTCCAGGTACAGCACCGCGGGTTGGAACCTTACATGAAATAGAAGTTTTCGACTCCAGAAGCAAGGGGCCCCAAGAATACACCAGCAACAGACTGCCTCAAGGAAGCATCGGTGAGCTTCCACACGAAGCCATCCATCACCTCGCTCAAGACGACGACGCTCCCCCAGACGCTGTGGCCGGCGAAGTGAGCAATCCAAGGGAAATTGAAGAAGTTATAGGATCCGATTTTGCGGACCCACAAGACGCTCTCCCCGAAGTTTTTGGGCTGATTGCCGCCGAGCAGGCGATGACCGAAGGGCACGGCCTCCGGTTCTCGTGCCCGTCGTCCTCCCGTAACACCGGTCAGAACTTCAACGCCCTGGCCGATCTCATGAGACTTGGGTTTGAGATGGGCGTTGGTAGAGCGCCAAGCGACAGCAGCGCCCTACGGACAAGGGATGCCAGCTGGAGCGATGGTGCCTACGATAGTGAGGCAAAGCATCAACCAGATACTCCCCCAAGCAGCCCGACAACGCCAAAAGCTCCACCACTTGCTCCTGCAATACACGTGGTGACCCGTTCTCGGGCACGACATGTATCGTTGGTGGAAGGGAGAGAACATACTCAACGCATCCTTTCAAAGCAGGTTGGGCCACTCTTCAGGATGCCAAACCCACAATTGTCGCCTCCTCCGTCACCAGTTGTGGAAAGGCAGGCGTCAACCGAGACGGGCGCTATCACCAGAAGCGGTGGGTTGAGCTCGCACGTCAAGAAAGCGGTCGACAGGATTGAGCAAAGGAAGAGGGAAGAGAGGTCATAAGTATGGTCACCACAGTAGCCGCAGTCCGACGCTCTGAACCAGACCGGCGAGAGAGTTGATGTCTTTCCTCTCAATGCGACGCCCAGGGGCTCTTGCTCGCCGGCTAACCCAATAGCGAACCCTTATTATTGAGCGTGGTTTAACTTTTCAGTATTTAGCAAGCAATTGCGAGCGTTTACTCTATTCAATTGTGAACCTTTACGGAGTACTCCGTACACTCTCTCAATCCACACTTCCTCGCACTCTGGGGGCTGTGGCTGAGCGTGGCTGGTGATAATATCGAACTAGACCTGATTCGGATATGGTGTGGATTCGTGGTTAGCCACCTGCGCGACTCCGCGCCACTCCAGATTGGCAGCAGCTGCGCCTCCTGAGACCATGGCCTGAACTTTCCTGGTGAGAGACACTCGTCCCCAAGGAACCTCTTGAATTATGGGTCGGCGAGGCTGCGGAGCAGGGTAGGATATCATTGGCATTCTCTTAATTGCATCGCTATCTCTGTCAAACGTGACGGGGATGAGTATGTAATAAAGAGGCCTCTATCCGATGGTTGATTAACACCACACAACATGGGTCCCATTGAGTTCAACAAGAAGCGGATTTTCCTGCTCATTGCCGGTGTCCTTGCCTTCTATATTGTCTTCCATGGTCTCTCCTTCTCGAGTACCGACTTCAGCGATGTCGCCTCACAACTACCTATCCCGAACCACCTGACCCCGACTGAACATAAACTGCCGCCTTCAGCGCCAGATCCAGATGAGATATGGGATCTACCTTCTGAACCGTCGCCGGTACCGGTACCGGTACCGGTACCCGAGGATGCTGTCACACCCGATGCGCCTGTGTCTGCGCCAGCAGTACAACACTTCGATTTGCACCCGATCGCGCAGCTGATGGAGAATGCCGATGCGCAATGGCGAGCCTACGAGAGCGGGGTCTCGACGACATTCAGGCAGACGGTGGAGAAATACAGAAGCAAATATGGCAGACATCCTCCGCCAGGCTTCGCCGAGTGGTACAAATTTGCGCGCAAGAGGAATGTGTTCAACATCGACGACTTTGAGCAGATAATGGATGATCTGCGGCCGTTCTGGGCAATCAACGCCTCCGAGATCCGTATCCGAGCAGCTCATATGTGGGAGAAATTCGACTTTGGGGTCGCAGTCATGCATATCCGCAGTCACAAAGTCGTCAAAGTGGAGAATCCCAGCTGGCGGTCCGAAACGATGGAGAAGGTGATTGAAAAGTTCATCGACCATCTGCCCGATATGGATATTCCCATGAATCGGCTGGATCAGCCACGCGTGGTCGTGCCGTGGGAAGATATGCAACAACATCTAAGAGTCGAGTATGACACCCGGGTGATGCCGCCCGAGGTCATGGATAGCTTCACGAAGGACCAGCCTGAGTTACGCGACATGAGCATTCTTGACAAGGCTGATGATCATTCGACGCGGCTGGATGATGAGTGGTTGTTTGCGCCGGGTAAGCAATACATGAAGATTGCCGCCAAGGGCTGCCCCCCAGAATCTCCCGCGCGATCCAACATGTCCGTTGCGCAGGCGGACAGTCTCTACAAGGAACCCCTTGCAGGTTTTGTTACCAACTTCAACCTGTCAAGTGACTTATGCACCATCGGGCCCACGATCCAGGACATGCACGGGATGTTGTACTCGGCCAGCAGTATCATTGCCTCTCACAAGCTTGTTCCCATCTTCGGTGAATGTAAGGTCAACGTCAACAATGATATCCTCTTCCCCGCCAACATGTACTATCAGCATGATGATCGATATGACTACAACGACAAAGAAGATCTGGATTGGCGCGATAAGCAGGACACCATCGTTTGGCGTGGCGTCACTTCTGGCGGCGTTCAGCTAGCGGATAACTGGGACCGAATGCATCGCCAACGGCTGGTCCGGCTTCTCAATGGAACCTATATGGGTACGGCGGCCAAAGAGGTCACGGTCCTCATGGAGAAGGATACGGGACCGGAGAAGGTCAACACCACGTATGAGCCATATGAGAGATTCCGGCCGTCCAAATTCATCGAACAGCACAGTGACGTTGGATTCACCGAGCCCATGTCCTGTATTCCCAACTGTTCGTTCTACAATGATTACTTCACCTGGGTGCCGCCCGTCTCGCTGACCTCTCAATTCAAGTCGAAGTACCTGATTGATGTGGACGGGCATTCTTTCTCAGGCAGATGGCACGCTTTCTTACAGAGCAAGAGCCTCGGACTCAAAGCCACCATTTTCCGAGAATGGCACGATAGTCGGCTTTTAGCATGGCGACACTTCGTGCCTGTGGATAATCGATACGACGATCTCTACGCTCTTTTGACGTATTTCATCGGCTACGGCAAGCCTTACAAGCAGCACGCCGAGGAAGGCGTGGAGCTCAATCCGCAGGTCTTCATTGCCCCGCACGAGCAAGCGGCCCAAAAGATTGCGAGACAGGGTCGTGAATGGGCGAACAAAGTCCTGAGACGCGAAGATATTGAGGTATATATGTTCCGGCTACTTTTGGAATACGGCCGTTTGATCGATGATAACCGAGATTATATTGGATATTCGGGCGACGGCAGCGAGTTGGATAAGTTCGACGCCGGCGAGGAGAATGATGGGCGATGGGGCATAGGGGGATGGAGGTGAAGCAATTGGATAGCTCCACCACCGTCCATGCAGATTTGTGGACATCAGGGACGACCAACACGGATCACCCTCAGCAATAGCTCGAACCGGGTCCAATACATTTTTCAAGTATTCGGAAGTCGCCGGTAGCACCTCTCCGAGCTTTTGACCTGGACGCTCTGTCAAGACGACGGGCACAAAATGACACGCCACAATGCTAGCCCTTGTCACTCGGATCATATGTCTCGGGAAGCGGAAGGAGAAAAGGCATCGGAGTATCATTCCGGGCATATAAATGCACTGCGCTCACACGAGGAAGCAAATAACGCAGCGCACTTCTTCTACATACCACTATCCAAAGGCCTGTCCCGTTGATTCGCACGCCCACGAAAGAAGCGCAGCACCGGCTCCGCGAACAGCACGATGCCGCGTGGAATGCTTCACAACACCCGAATGCGGCGAGCAATGGCGTTTTTGAGACACAGTTGGAGAATATGCGGCGCAAGATGCTCTAATTAGGCATAGAGAGCCAGCTTATACCGTCGCACAGGCAGACCTCCTCCAAGCATACTAGCACCACTTTTCACACCGTGTCACAGCTCACTTTTTCAACTTCTTCTTCAACCTCTTCTCCGCCCTGACGTCCTTCTTCAATCGAGGGTCCACAATCTTATACCTCCCCTTGACTCCCCGCGGCCGACCCGCAACGCCGCGATTCACACCCCTGGCCACCACCAATCTGGCCTTCTCCTTCGGTTTGCCGCTCTTCTTGGCCGCGCGGGACATCATCCTGGTGATCGCGCTGGCCTTGTCCTTCTCAGACATGCCCTCGTCGTCCAGAAGTAGCGCCGACTTCTTGCGCAGCTTCTCCAGCCGTTGCGCGGCCTTGAACTTCTTGCGCCCCTTGGCTTCCCGCACCTTCTTGATCGGTCGCGCGTTCAAGGCTCGTAGTTTCTCCTTGATGGCCAGGACTGCGGCCTTCGTGATCGGCCGCTGGGGCTTTGAGTGTCTGTCCTCGTCGTCGAGGAACCATTCGGGGAGCCCGTCGACGTCGCGGAACGTGTATTTGTTGAAGTTGTCGTCGAGAAGGTCGCGCGTGGTCTTTTCGCCTTTCGCGAGCGAGTGCGCTAGTGTCATGGCTTCGGCGGTGATGATGTCGATGTCTAAGTGGCCCGAGGGGGTGAGGGGGTCTTCTGGTCGAGGAGTAGAAGCTGTCGTTTCGGGCTCGGAGTCGGCATCGGAATCGTCTGATTCCACCGGCCGTGCTCGCTTCAGGGCGGACTTGACAGGTTTACTCTTTTGCGCGCCTACTGATGCTTTGGTTTGTACGGCGGCGTTGGCGGTGGCGGTGGCGGTGACGGAGGGTTTGGCCTGGTCTGAGGACTCGTCGTCCATCTCAATCGCACTGTCCTTGTCCTTGTCTTTGTCGTCTTCGTCGTCCTCGATGTCCAGGTCCTGGAAGATATCTTGGTCGAAGAACATTGCTGCTTTGTTGGATAGTCCTTCTTGTCTTGGAAGCTCTCTCGTCGAATAGTCGTCCTCTGCGTCGGTTTCTACATCAGTCGGCTCATTGTCTGTTCTGTCTTCTTGATCAGACAAGCCTTCCCACTCGTCTGTCTCTTTCTCCTTTCTGGCCCGCTTGGCTCGGGCTTCTGCATCGGCTTCTTCTCTCCTTTGCTGAAAGGATTCGTACATCATGTCGAGTTCTCGTTCGAGTCGGTCGCCGACTTCGTCATCTTCTTCGCTTTGCGTCTCGACTTCCGAATCCTCTGATGGTCCGTCATCGCCGTCTGCCATCTCTTCGTCCTCGATACGCGGTGGGTCAGTAGCCCTTTGGGCGGTCTTGATGCTGAACATCGATCCCTCTCCTGCCGGGCCGTTCTGCTCCAGCCCAATATCGAACGGCGCGGTCATGTGCATCTGCATCCTGACGATCTCTTTTCTCTTCTTCTCGTTCTCTTTCCGGCGCTCCTTTTTCTTCTCTTTACTATCCTGGTCCCTTAGCCTCTGCAGTTCTTCCTGCATTTTGAGCTCTTCATCCATGGACTCGACCTCGGCGACCTCTTCTCCTTCTTGATCTTTCTCCTCTTCTTTCGCCTGCTGCTTCTTGGCCTTGCTGGACATGCCGAACTTGTCGCGGACCTTCAGGCGCCAACGGAGCAACGTGCGGAATTCCTTTTTCCCCAGGACTTTCAAGTCTGCGCAGCATTGTCTGATTTCGGCAGTCGTCTCGGGTAGTCTGTCAATGGTTGCGAGTGCCAGATCACCGTTCGGAGGCTGCTCGAAACCGAGGGTATTGACCGAGCCAAGAATGGCGATAGGATCTGTCGTGTGAATGAATTCGCTGACGGGCACTTCTTTGTGCTGTGTCCAGTCTCCTTCTTCGTAACCCTCTCGCTTCCTTTTCTTCTTCTCTGGGTTGAACACTTTCGCCTCATTGTTAGGTGTCGGCTCCTGGATTTCTGCGAAGACGTGTTTCGCGTCCAGGAATTTCGGGTCCAGCTTTTTCGGTGCTTTAAACCCCCTGCACACGACAAAGATTTCCGCAGAGACATTTCTTGAGGACGGGGGTTTCGTCGCTTCCACCGATGTGAACAGCTGTTTAAACACCCAGAGCAGCGCATTGTAGTCCTTCGACCGGAAGACTTTTGTAACGAACGTGCCTCCCTCTTTCAAGAACTCAGTTGCCAGCTTCATCGACTGCAGTACCAATTCTGCTTGTGAGAATGCATCCTGCACCCACGCTACACCCACGTTAGGCGCACCGTCGTGCAATACAGTATCCGCTTTCATATGCTTGATGTGCGATCGGATAGTCGCCCGGCATTTGTCTGTAGTGATATCGCTCTGGAAGGTAATGACTCTGGGTATGGGCTTTATGGGTGCCAAGTCGACGCCAATGATCAGGCTCTGCGCAGGCATCGTCTCGGCCGCAACTTGACACCATGATCCGGGTGCGGCGCACAGATCCAGCAGTACTCGACTCTTTTCCAGGAAGCCATATTTCTTGTTCAACTGGATTAGCTTGAAGGCGGCTCGAGCACGGTAGCCCTTCTCTTTGGCCAGCTTGTACCACTTGTCTGCGACATGTCAGTGGAACATTCAGTTGATGGCCAAGCGAAGGAAGTGGCGGGGTGAAACGTACCGAGACGGCCTTTGCCGTGTTTCTTCTGGATCGCCATAGTCAGGGGACGCTCCAAGAAGATCTGAACGGCGTCTTGAGACCTGCTGCTGTTTTGCACGGCCGAGAAGGTGAATGGTCTGCAAAGCGCAACCTCCTACAGACTGTGATCCGGATCTCGATCAGAAAATCCAGCCAAGATTTCGAACTTTCTTGCCGAGGTTGTTCCGACGAGGCTGCAATAATATCCCTTTCCGGGTAACCTTCCGGTTGCTACAATCGACCTCAAGTTTCAATGCCTTGCAGCTGGCAGTTACTCGTACTCAGACTGTGAAAGGGTGGACGGCTGGCGGCGGTTCGTGGACGTCCAGGACAGATGGCGCACCCGTCAGCATCGCGCAGTCTCTTAGGACTGGTGAGGAATTTCAAACGGCTCAATGTTACGGACCCATTGACGGTACGACTGATTCATGTTTCGATGTGATTATCTCGTCTTCTAACCTTTTGGGAAGCAATGTCTTGCACCTTGCCTCGGTCGCAGCTTCGCCACTCAGACAGAATTGCCCATCTCAGAGACGGCCAAAGGCATCGAAGCCGGCATTAATGCCTCGAAAAGCAAACTCGAGACCCCTGCCTCCTCGATCACCACCTCCGCGTCACCAGCAGAAGTCTATGCTCTCGACCACCCTGTCCTGGCAACGCGCTACACCTGGCCTCTGATCGAACCCTCGGGCTATGCCCTCTACAGTCCGAAATACCTTGACGCCCCTCTCCGCCGAGATATCCTCCACCGTGCAGTCATCTACGAAGCCGACATGACCCGCCAAGGCACTGCGTCCACGAAATGGCGGTTCGAGGTCCACGGGTCGAATCGCAAACTATACCAACAGAAGGGGACGGGTCGGGCTCGAGTCCGAGACAAGAAGTCCCCTATAAGGCGAGGCGGTGGCGTCGCTTTCGGACCCAAGCCTCGAGATTTTTCGACGGAACTTCCCGAGAAGGTGTACCAGCAGGCATTTCGCATCGCGCTAAGTTATCGCCTAAGGAAGAACGAGTTGATCATCCTTGACAATAAGATAACCCTGCCCGAGGTCAACACCGCCCGCTTCTTGAACAATATCTTTGAAGCGAACCAATGGGGCCAGGGCCATGGTCGAAGTCTTCTGGTTACGAAGACTGGAGAGAAATACAATCCTCGGCTCTTTGAAGCGATGGGCACGGTCGGTGAACACGGCGAGCTCAAAGACACCGAGGATGTGGACGTCAAGGATTTGTTGACAAGTGGGCGAATAGTTATTGAACGTTCAGCGCTGCTCAAGCTGCTCTGTCGAGCGCATTCATTTGAAAGTGGTGGGTCGTGGTTTACCTTTGGGATGCCCATATACCATGCCAGGGAGAAGTATCCGCACCTGGAGCCGGAGCAAATTGTACAGTATCTATAAAGCAGAGGTATCTGGGCTGTGAATGGTTGCTTGCTGTCTGGCCCGGAATATCCTTTCCTGGCTCTCTTCAAACCACATTCTGATAAGACTGATGGCTTTCCCGTACTGAGGAGCCAAATTGAGAAAGGTTCCTGCCTCTACGGAGTACAATGGTGCGAATGCAACCGACCGCCCATACCCAATTGCCTCCGCCCCCGAGGTCCTGAGTATGCACTGTGATGGGAATCGTCAATAGACTCTTCCCCTAACTCACATGGTCTCTCGGCGCTCCCTGGCGTTAGCCATCCTCCTGTGAGACCCAAATTCGCGTGGCAATTGCACGGCATCAGCCTCTCATCAACATTTGGATGAGGCTGGCTCATTCCCAAAGAATTCTTCGGCGTTTCTGCTGTTGGCAGCCTATGTCCCCACAGCAGGATGCTACAGGAGCTAATCAATAGTTCCAGCAAATGTCTCCGGCTGGTTTCGCCGCCGCCGCTGCCGCTTTTTCTCTCCTTCGCCTTTTGGCCCCTTACGTGGCTTCTGATTCTGCTGTCGGATTCCATATTTGGCTTCATTGTTCCGCACCGTGTCTGTATCCGTCCTTGCTTCCATCGCTCTGGGTGGCTCATCTACCCCATATCTGTATCGATGTTGGACTCGGTCGCTGGACGGCCAGTCGACATGCGGTGTCTCATATCGTCGCTGGCGATAATCTTGTCTCTGACCTCGTTGTCCTCCATGACTGGGTGACCGCGATCTTGGTCTCGAGCGGCCTTTGTGACGTCCACGAGGCCTCGCTGGCTGCAGATCATTGGACGCTAGTGGTGCGGTTGACCGTTCTTCTTGTTTGCTAATTAGTCGACTCTCCGTAGAGAAGAGCGGCGGGTAAGCTTGCCGGTCAAGACTCTCGTCGAATGCTAACGGATGAGAATCACATTGGTCGTCGTTTTCGACGTGGCCCGAAGCGATATCCTGAAGTCGATGCGAGAGCACGTCAAATGTGACAGGGGGTCCATCGCCGACCTCTGCAAAAGCCGGATCGTCTTCAACCCTGGCCCAAAGTACGGTCTGATCGACCGGCCGCGACCATGGACTCTTTTCGTTGTCTCTGCAATTTCGGAGATTTTGAGACGATTACGGGTCGGTGTGCTTTCAAGAGGTCATTCTCGTCCATGGTGGCGCCCAGTGCTTGGATTCTTCGTTCTACAGGTGTGGCTAGATCTGCGCCTTGGAAATCAGGGTCGTCCGGAAAGTCGCGTGCGTCGAGGTCTGTGTCCGAGCCCACGTAGCCGTCCGCCTGCCTATCCCCCTGAGGACCCTTTATTGAGTAAGGAGGACGGAAACCCTCATGAGGTGGAGGGACCGGCAGTTCCCCAAGGTTGTGGATCTGATTCAGAAGGTCCTTGATATAGCGATCGGCATCCCGTAACTTCCCGTTTCGACCAGCAGTGAGCTCACATCGAAGATGTAGCGCCTCAGGATCATGACAGTGCACTCGTTTGAGTTCAAAGTTCTTCTCATGGAGCTGCCGAGTTAAGTTGTCCTTGAGCATAGTTAGATCTTCGAGGCTAGCTGCAAGGGTCTGATTTTCGCTGGTGAGCTTGTTGATGAACTTTTGTTGCTCTGTAATTTGCTCATCTTTCCTCTGGACGATGAGACTTCGGTCACCCAGCAGCGTGTTGAGGTCGTGGTGGTCGCCATTCGGACTTGACCGGGCTCTAGCGGAACAGCGAGGCGGGATCATTCGTGATTGATTGCGCTGGACATGGTCATAGTGTGCGTGAGGTTCTGGGCGTCCCCCACTAACGTATTGGTAGTGTTCTCCGTGTTCGGCTGCTCCAGGGAAATGTACGTCATGTTCCAACCCAGCTGCGCCCCGGATGCGCATGCCATACTGTCTCGGTGGTGGGGAGTTTGGAGCCGGGTGCCTGATAGTCAGTTCATAGCTTGTCAATGGCCAGTCCGCGCAACTTACCAGTCTGGTTGAACCTGTTGGCCATGATAAGATCTCTGATCGCCGCCGCCGTAGTAGCTATCGTCCTCGCGCCATACATTCGTCCTATTGTCCCTAGTAAGGGGCTGGCTGCTACCGAACGCAGTCGCTGCATAATCGGTCGAGTTGCGCCCTTGCTGAAAGGCCATAGAAGTGTAAGGAGCGTGCTGCATCCTACAAAGTCGTCAACTGTCGTTGTGATGGTGCTGTTTTCTCAAGCGGAGGAAGCTAGAGGAATAACTCAAGCCGAGACGCGCGAGACACCCCTGATCGGCTTGAAAGAACAAAAGCATCGAACACGACGTTAGTTAGGGAAGCAGAGTGGGTGTCGCGCAAATGAGGGTCGCAGGCATAGTACAGCTGCCAGTGTCCAGACCATCCACCGCTTTACAGAGCACTTGAAAGGAGTAAAGGTTGTAACAAGAAAGCAGAGACGTGTGATCAAAGGCAAAGGTTGAAATGAGAGTCTTAGAGACCGAGATGTCCGTCACTGACGGATAGGAAACTGGGCTATTGCGCATATTGATACTGCTTGCCGCTTGTACTATCCACCTGATGGAGCTGCGAATGCGAGTTTCTTTGTCTACCAGTCGATCGCTTTCGGCAGAGCTCTAACGGTCCTTTGCATGAGCTGGAAACCAAATACCGGCGTATGGGGATGTCGAGGCACACAGGCAGCGGACAAGCATCTCTTGTTAGGTTTCAATAGAGGAAGACTCAGTTATCAAGCGACAAGATGTTATAGAGATGTCGAGCATGGAATGTGAGCGACGTCCACCACAAGCCCGATAAAAGACGCTGTCTGACAAAAGCTTTACATAGTCTCCACCTCGGACTGGCGTCGACTGGCCACCCTGGCGTCGACTGGCGTCGACTGGGCTTCGAAACACAGGGCACACGTTTCAGTCAGACAGCCACTCTCTCCAGAAGTCGAAGGTTGCCCTTTCGTCACTTTCACTTTTTGGGTGGCGCGCAGATTCTAACCGCATCTCTGTTCGCGCCCATGCCACGTTTGCTAAATCCTTTTCTGTACATTGTTGTAAGCATTCTACGGCATTGAACGCCATGAAACGACACACATGATACGTTAACAGCCTCCGAGGGACTTGTTCTGGCTGTAGACAGGGCCCCGCGCATAGCCCATTCGATCCTTGACGGGCCCTCCCACTACGCGATGCCTGGCCTACCTGGTACGGCACCTATGGATTTTCATGGATAACGTCGCTGATAACGAGCTTCTACAGCCAGCATTGACCTAGATCAGTGCATTGCTCAACTGTACAAAAAGAACCTGCTGGCCGAGTCCCTGATCGAGGCAATATGTGCAAAGGCAAAAGAGATGCTGATGAAAGAGAGCAACGTGGTACACATCTCGGCGCCGGTCACGGTCGTTGGCGACATACATGGCCAGTTCTTTGACATGCTCGAGATCTTCAAAATTGGCGGCTTTTGCCCCGACACCAACTATCTCTTCCTCGGCGACTACGTGGATCGTGGTCTCTTCAGCGTCGAGACGATTTCCCTTCTTGTTTGCTTGAAATTACGATACCCCCATCGCGTTCATCTCATTCGCGGCAATCATGAATCACGAGGCGTTACCCAGTCCTACGGCTTCTATACGGAATGCGCCCGGAAATACGGCAATGCCAACGTTTGGCACTACTTCACAGACATGTTCGACTTCCTCACGTTGAGCGTGGTCATCAACAACCAGATATTCTGCGTCCACGGCGGACTCTCGCCGTCTATACACTCGATCGACCAGATCAAAATCATTGATAGATACCGGGAAATACCACACGAAGGACCCATGGCGGATCTGGTGTGGTCAGACCCTGATCCTGAACGGGACGAGTTTTCGCTGTCCCCAAGAGGCGCCGGATACACGTTCGGCGGAGATGTGGTGAAAAAGTTCCTTCAGGTCAACAGCATGTCTCATATCCTCCGGGCCCACCAGCTGTGCCAAGAAGGATACCAGGTACTGTACGACGATCGCCTCAGCACTGTATGGAGTGCTCCGAATTACTGCTACCGATGTGGAAACCTAGCAAGTGTGCTGGAAGTGAGCGATGCAGGCGATCGCTACTTCAACATCTTCGACGCCGCCCCAGAAAATGATGTGCATCGGAACGAGCAACAACAGCAGCAGCAGCAACAACAGACACAAGGGAAAGACAGCCAAGGTTCTCACATTGAGTATTTTCTCTAGCTCCCCGATCATCTCGGTTGGAAACATCATTGAATGCTTTTGGACAGAGGCTAGCAGAGCCATCCAAATTCAGCGTCGGTGATTCAAGCGCGCATAAGTCGGCATTCTGACAAATCAGCTCCTGCAGCATCCCGTGCCCATATCACCCACAGGCCCTCGAGGCCGATGCAAGGTCCGGTTGTCCATTCAACCCAGTCATTTCCAGTCCTTGGCGATGTCGAATGACCAGTTGAACTCAAGATGGGTGCGATTATCGTCGTCGGCGAATCTGACACTTGCCTCGTAGTGGCCACGAGCCAACATGCCTGAAGGGGCCTCTTCCTCAGAGAATCTCTTGACGTATTCAGGATTGTCGGTCGTGTTTGGCGCGAAGCTGCCGATCATTTCCTGGTCCTTGCCGACTCGTATACCTTTGCGTTTGATGGACTGAATGTACTTAAGACCGGAGAGGACCTCGTTATTGACGGTGAACACGACCTTCATCTGATATGTGGTGCCCTCCTTGATGGTGAACGGATGTTTACTCAAGGAATCGACAGAACCGGGTTGGGTGAGATCAATGGTGATGTCCGGTCGGCCTTTGACTTCCTTTGGCCAGGTCAGTGGTGGTGACTGAGATGTGCCATCAGGGACGACTCACCAGAGCAAGAGATTTGATGATGCATGTGCGAGGGTCGTTAGGATCACCGATGGGTGTACCGCCGCCAAGACCAAGCGATTGCTTGTATCGCTGCATGGCTTCGTCATTTGCGTCTGGCAGGAGAAGTTGTCAGTCAGCTGGTTGGAATGAATGCGCGTGTCCAGAAGTTGTTCCGTAGAGGACCGACCGAGAGTAGCAAAGAACGAGACACCAGCCTTGGCACGTCAGAGGCGCCTGTAGCGCTCTGTATTTTCTCCTACTGAGGCATTGACAGGTATCCCCGAAGCCGTGTCGCGTTTCTATGGGGAAAACGTTGTTTGTTTTGACAGCGGACTCACCCAGTTTATGGTATTCGTCGATTGTCTTCTTCTCCCCCACCTTAAACCCAGGTGTCTGCTCAGCCTGCAAGTCGTCCGCCATAGTTGCAACAGCCGCAAAAGGTTGACCTGAGTGTCTTCCACGCAACTAATTTTTCTCCAATGTTGTTTGGCCACGACCGAGGTTATGTTGTGGACTGAGAGAGTAACGAAAGTTCAGCGACTGTGTTATGTGGAGGGGCACTTGGTACGTACATGAAACATTTCAGCCGCTCACTGGAATTGTTAGTGGCGGCAGGCGGTCAGGGCCGGAAAGACGCTAAGCAGACCCAAAATGGTAAAGCATCCACTACGGTGGGCGAAATCCACCCATGTGGCTTTTCGCGTCGCGTTCACGTCACTCCATTTAATAATCCGCGACTGTCCGCCGCCCACTGCACCCACCGCGCGCCCTGCACGTCTGCTCTGCATAACAATCGTGGTGCAAGGTTTCCGGACGACGTCTTGCAATCATGCCTGGTCGTGTGGCTGAAAAGCCCAAGAAGAGAGTATTGACCGACACGACCAATACTCACAATGTCGTCAAATCCCCACCCTCGGCAAAGAAAAGGAAACTCAACGGCAACAGCGCCAGCGTCTCCTTTCACTCATCGCAGACCGGTCCACATGGCTTCAAGTCAAAGCTGGGCTCGTCCCAGCCCAAGAGTCACTTCGAAACCGAGGTCCTGGAGAAGATGACCCAGGACATTACCGGCCTGAAGGAGAACAACTCAGAGAGAGACCAGCAGTGGGATCGACCCAGCTTGGACCACTTCAACCAGGACACGGATCCCTTGACCTTCCAGCAGATCGAAATTGAAGAGGGCACCCTGCATGGTGGCAAGATGACTCTAAAGATGTTTGGCGTATCAGAGGTAAGTAGCTCGGTATCGTTCAGCAGAGTCGGACTAACCACAGTACAGACTGGACACTCCATCCTCCTCCACGTCACTGACTTCTTGCACTACCTCTACGTTCCAGCCCCGGTGAACTTCCAGCGCTCAGATATCGAAGGTTACAAGGCGTACCTGGAAACGCAACTAGCCCAGCACCAGCCCACAATCCATTCCGTGCAGATGGTGCTTCGCGAGAACCTCTACGGCTTCCAAGGAAACCAGAAGAGCCCGTACCTGAAGATCACCGTATCAGACCCCAAGTATATCAATCGAGTGCGCACCACAATAGAAGGTGGAAACGCCAATTACAAGGGCATGTGGAAGGGTGTCGAGAGCAAGATTTTGACATTTGACAGTATCCAATACGTCCTTCGTTTCATGATCGACACCGGAGTCACTGGGATGTCATGGGTCGAGGTCCCCCCACAGAAGTACCACGTCCTGCCGCAACATGACAGGCAGTCCAATTGTCAGATCGAGGCATATTGCCATTACCGCGATCTCATCGCACATGGGCACGATGGAGAATGGGCCAAAATGGCGCCTCTTCGGATCTTGTCCTTCGACATCGAGTGTGCGGGTCGCAAAGGTGTATTCCCTGAACCGCATATGGATCCTGTCATTCAGATCGCGAACGTGGTCACAAAATACGGAGAATCCAAACCTTTCATACGGAATGTCTTTGTGCTGGATACTTGCAGTTTGATAGTAAACACGCAGATCTATGAGCACGACTCGGAAGCCAAGATGCTGATGGCCTGGAGGGAATTCCTGGACAAGGTCGATCCGGACGTCATTATCGGCTACAATATTGCAAACTTCGACTTCCCCTATCTCCTTGACAGGGCCAAACATCTCAAGCTGTCGAAGTTCCCTTACTGGTCGCGACTGAAGAGCGTTGTCTCTCAGGCAAGGGATACAAACTTTTCGAGCAAGCAGATGGGCAATCGCGATACCAAGGCTACCAATACGAACGGCAGAATCCAGCTGGATTTGTTGCAGCTGGTTCAACGTGACCACCAACTTCGAAGCTACACCCTCAACTCGGTCTGCGCTCATTTCCTGGGTGAGCAGAAAGAGGATGTTCATCACACCATGATCACCGAACTATTCAACGGAACCCCCGACTCGAGACGACGGTTGGCGGTTTACTGTTTGAAGGATGCTTACCTGCCTCAACGGCTTATGGACAAACTCATGTGTCTAGTCAACTACACCGAAATGGCAAGAGTCACGGGAGTTCCATTCAACTACCTCCTAGCACGGGGTCAGCAGGTCAAGTTCATCAGTCAGCTCTTCCGCAAAGCGCTGGAGCAGCAATTGGTCATTCCAAATCTGAGCAACGAAGGCACCGACGAACAGTACGAAGGCGCCACAGTCATTGAGCCCATTCGAGGCTACTACGACGTCCCGGTGGCAACGCTGGATTTCGCTTCTCTGTACCCATCTATCATCCAGGCTCACAATTTATGCTATACGACACTACTAAACAAGAATACCATTGACAAGCTCAATCTCAGAAAGGACGAAGACTACATCGTAACACCCAACGGAGATCTTTTTGCTACAGCAAAAGTTCGAAAAGGACTCCTCACCCAAATTCTAGAAGAGTTACTGGGTGCACGTAAACGCGCGAAAAAGGAGCTCGCTGTCGAAAAAGATCCTTTCAAGAAAGCAGTGCTGAACGGTCGTCAGCTCGCCTTGAAGGTGTCTGCAAACTCGGTCTATGGTATCACGGGAGCCACGGTGGGAAAGCTTCCCTGTCTTGCAATTGCCTCGAGCACAACTTCATATGGCCGTCAAATGATCGAGAAAACGAAGCAAGAAGTGGAAGCGAAGTACACCATCGCTAATGGATATTCGCATGATGCTCAAGTCATCTACGGCGACACTGATTCGGTCATGGTCAAGTTCGGAGAGAAGGATCTGAAGAAGACCATGGAGTTAGGGCAAGAAGCTGCTGAATTCGTGTCCAACAAGTTTATCAAACCCATCAAGCTGGAATTTGAGAAGGTGTATTTCCCCTATTTGCTCATCAACAAGAAGCGGTACGCGGGATTATACTGGACGAATGCAGAAAAGTACGACAAGATGGACAGCAAAGGTATTGAAACCGTGCGTCGAGATAATTGTCGACTTGTCCAGATTGTCATCGAAACGGTCTTGAAGAAGATCCTGATGGATCGTGATCTCGAGGGAGCGCAATCCTACGTCAAAGATACGATCGCCAAGCTCTTACAAAATAAGGTCGATCTCAGCATGCTAGTCATCACGAAAGCACTAAGCAAGAGCGATTACACTGCGAAACAAGCCCACGTCGAACTTGCCGAGAGGATGAAGAAGCGCGACGCTGGTTCAGCGCCGGCTCTAGGTGATCGCGTTGCGTATGTGATGGTGAAAGGAGCCAGTGGGTCCAAAAACTACGAGAACTCGGAGGATCCCATTTTCGTTCTGGAAAACAATGTCCCCATCGACACGCGGTACTACCTAGACAATCAACTGGCCAATCCCTTGAGCAGAATCTTCGAGCCCATCCTCGGGGAGAGAAAAGCTAACTCACTGCTGGCCGGGGATCATACGCGCTCTATCTCGGTTGCAGCTCCTACGGTGGGCGGACTGATGAAATTTGCAAAGAAGACACAAACATGCATGGGATGCAAGAAGCCGCTCGTTGGAAAAGAGGAGTCGAAGGGCGCGGTCTGCGAGAACTGCCGTCCGCGAATTGGCGAGTTGTACACGAAGCATATCAACAAGGTTGGAGAACTGGAGGTCCGATTCTCACGGTTGTGGACGCAGTGTCAAAGATGCCAGGGGAGTATGCACAGCGAAGTGCTGTGTAGCAGTAGGGACTGTCCCATCTTCTACATGCGCATGAAGGCGCGCAAAGAGGTCGAAGAACAGGGTCGAGAACTCGCAAGGTTTGACGTGGATATTGGCGCAATATGGTAGTAACCGAACGACCGGGACCTAAGGAACATGCACAAGGGCTTCGACAAGGATACCCCGTTTGTATTACACGCGAGGTGCAAGTTATGATTAACGGCGAAGGTATTTTGCGCGTCAACGAATGCTTTGGGGAGTCCTCAACCAACCCGAATGAATTCCATTACAGCAACGAGTACCTATGATCTAGTATAACATCTGAAACGTCTTGAGATCGAACTATTGATCTTCCGATGCCAGAAGATGGGAGAAAAGATATCCGGTCTAAGCGCTTGCTGAGGCGGTTACGAGCCGCCAGTGTGAACTTGTACATGCTAGCTGTGCCCCGTCCTCGCCAGCTACTTGCAGTGCCAGACGAACTCAACTCAGCTCACAGTCGACCTGACGGCACAGATCTGTCACGATAGCATCGGATAAGATCAGAACAGAACGTACAGCTCTTGTCAACGACCCTCACTACACGCTCATCCATCGTCACATCACAGTAATTCGAGATGCTAAAGGGGAAAAAAATGACAAAGAGAGACGCCTCGCGCATCCAGTCTACTCAGGTATGTCTTTCTGGACCGTACAAGCCCGAGTTCACACCTGGGCCTTAGCTCGCGTAGCCTCCAAGGGATGTAGGTTTCCAGGTCCCGGCCGGAGTTCCGCAGCCAAGACAGTTGTTCGTGAGCAGGGTATACGCAGAGGCTGAGGGTGACTTTCCTGAAAGGCAAAAGCCGGCCGGGACATGTCCAAGGAAGGGTTCGCCGCCCGAGCTCAAAGCGCTGGGGATCGAAACGAGAATGCGAATGCCAATGCGCGGGATACAAATGCAAGGGGCGGTCCGCAGGGCGCGGAGGGACGGGCGTCCATCGGTGGTGGTGCAGGGGGAGGGAGCTGTACAGTGCAGTGAGGTGCGAGACGGGTGGGCACGGCGCACCGCCGTATGTACTGTATGTTCACGCGCTGTGCTGTACCGACTAGAGCGGCGTAGTATGGCGAAAGTAAATGATTACGGAATGGCGAGACCGAGACGACGAGAGGATCCTTGAAAGAAAGCTAGGTACTCCGTATGTATTCATACGATTCTTCCCGAGCGAAGAGGTCATGTCAAGCAAGCTACCAGGACTGCGGATCGGGGATGATGAACAACGTGTGACCACGCGGACCTGATAATGGCTGTAGCATACCTTTCAGGAATCCTTTCCCTTCGATCCATCCGACTTCCGGTGAAGCAGAGGATAGCTGTGTCTGCTCCACACTGTATCATGGCGTCCGCAAAACCGAGGGCATCCACCCAAGGAAAGGTATCAACCCGCTGCCACCACGCGACCCGCTCGCTTGTTCGACGAGCAAAGAACATCACCTAGTACGTGTGCAGATCCTCGGTCTTGCTCCTCCAGCTGGTTTTGGACGACTGTGAGGCAGAAGGTTCCCACGGTAGTCGATAGAACATCATACTGTTTCACAGGACGATCCGTCTTGGGCAGCACGTCGACCCACGAGCTGCAGAGCTGGGAGTGTCGTCCAAGCTGGTTTAGTTCATCCTTGAGCACATAGTTTTCGATGAACACTCTAAGCCGTGATGTATTTTCGGTGTTGGACGATGCTGAGATCTTAGGGATATTCAGGACGAGTCTGGCCCTGTGCTTGTACTGAGTGCAGTGGGGAGAGACTGTCACACTGCATGCACGGATCAGACACATTCACTGTTCGAGTCGTCTTGCTAAATGCTGGGCGCAAACCCCCCCCAAGCTTTCGCTTCCTGCAACCGTCACAAACTGTTCGCTGCTTGGGACCTCGTAAGATGTATACAGGTGGCGCGACGGCATCGCTGAATTGAGAACGGTCCATTGGCCGCGAGTCACAATCATCGAGGGCTTTCGAGGGTGTTCAACAAGGACTGCGCACCTCGTCGAAGATGCTTGCGAAGAACGGTCAAAGTTCTCAAAGCGACTCTTGGCGGGATGACTTTCTTAGTAACGACCATGTCCAGATTGTCATTGCTTGGATACATACTGAAGCCCGGCACGTGCCAGCGTCATGATGGTAATCTGGTCTTGGCGTCTTCGGCCGGATCGGATGCCTCTACCTTGCAGGACTCAGCAAGGAAGCAAGCATTATCGGCGCCACGTCTTCGACCATACACTGGCTGATGTATGTTTTGGTGATTGAGCCAACGGGCTTGACCATATACCCTCACGGTCAATATCACTTCGGTCTCGCCCTTTACGAGAAATACCCAGTTAGCTCATGGACACTGGAGTGTATCCTCTGGACTGCCCTTATTGGCGCAGCTCAGAGAAACAGTAAGCAGCTCAGTGACACGGATATTGCCCAAGTCTGCCCCCTTCACGCTGTCCTCTCGCTTCTGATGAGTCCGTGGATCTCATCTTTACTCCCTCGTTGCACGTATACATGAGGAGTACGGGTGGGGAGGTTATCTGCCCTTGATGCAATGTGGAGGATTCTGGATCGCGTGCGTTATTCCCGCTGTAACCTTGAGCCAAATTCTCGATAGGGCTGACAGTGATGCTGTCGCAGCAGAGAAGGGCAAGCAGTTGCAAGAATACGGCGCGTTGGGATCGACCTCCCTGGAATCGTAGGCGGATAACAATTGGAAGCTTGGCGCTCGCGGTCCGGACAGGCGTAGAATGAGAGCCATGAGTGGCAGATGTTGAAGAATCCGCGAGAGAGACGAGCCACCACACCCGTTGTTTAGGGCGTTGCTGGCAGCAAAAGGCGATTCAGGCCAGTGTGTTGCGCACGGGGGCATGGTAGTACACCTCTCACGTGTTCGGTCCGAGACTCGATGTGTAAGGAAAGGATAGCTCCTTTTCATCACAGCCCGCCTATCTCAACGGCACTACGCTGGGACGACGCAGACGCCGAGTCGTCGATATGCGAGACCAGCGGTCGTTATGATTTCTGATTTCAAGCCCCATGTCCGTGGGTTGGGTGGGGGAAGAGGAACCTGGAGGGCTCACTATAAATTCCAATACAGTCGTACCAACAGATTCTTATCGTGGCAAACAAGCTCCTCGACCGGTACGAGTCGTCACAAGTCTGGGTCGTCATCCAATTGCAATCTTGACAGCGTACTCACTTCCCCCATGTCGTCCTCGAACTTTGATCCCGTGGTCGACATGCCATCCCAGTCCATTGCACCCACATCGTCGTTAGTGAATTCACGGTTCACCTTCAGTGCCTCCCGCCGAATCTCCATCGCCGCAATTGCCACCCCGAGCGCGTTCCACACATCTTGATCTTTTTGGCTGAAATCCAGTTCAGCGATTATGCGAAGCCTGTCGGGGTTGAAGCTTGTGCCTCCCTCACCCGAGGAATCAGAAGGGCCCGCAGAGGCTTTTTCTCCTTGCAGAGACTCTGGCGTTGGAGGGGCAAACGGACTCAGTGTGACGACAACAAGCACGGCAGAGATAATGACAAGTCCGATCAGAGTCGGCGTTGAGGAATCATCGTCAGCAACCCGAGTCTCGTCTGCGTCTGCCGGATTCAGGCCACGTGTCTCCACGCTATGTTGGACATTTTGGGCCCTTTGATGTCTCTCTGACAACTTCTGTAATTTGGTCGCAACTTCCTCCAGTGTTTGTAGAGTAGACTGACCCTTCCTCCTGGCAGCGACGACGTGAACCGGAATGTATTGCGTCTTCGATCTTGGTCGCAGTCCGACATCAGTCAAAGCCCAGTAAAGGTATCTTTTCACAGACTTTTCCAAAACCCTCTCTCTCCGGACACCAGGACTGACGTGGCTTCTGTCACGCGCATCTTGTCCAGCCTCAAAGAGCCGCCGCAGGGCGTGCCCTGCTCTGAATTGGTTGTCTCTGAGGTTTTGAATCAGTGCTGGATCTGATGAGTTCTCATGTGCGAATACACTGATCGGCAAGGTGTCGAAGTCGATCATCCAGTTCTGTGGCAGGAGAGGCTCGAAGCCGCGATATGCGAGGTGAAAAAACAGCTCGCGTTCGGTCTGTGACCAGATGCCTGAGTTGGCAGGAAGAGTAATTGCAGCAACATGTCTTCTCGCTTCTTCCATCAGGTCATTGTCCACTGGGTCTAGTCTTATCCTTGCTAGAGCAGTGGACACGAACGACGTTGAATCGTCATCGTGAATCCAACTTTGCGAATCCCGCCTTGGCGGTGGGCTGATACGCTGTAGCTGCAGAGTGTCCATCTTTCTGTGTGGTGTTGCTGGAGGAGGCATAAGCGAGCGGTCCAAGCTTGCCTCGAGTCCCGTCCTTTTGGTTGGAAGTTCTGGACTGGAAGCGGAGTGGTTGTCATCCTCATATGGGTCGGAAGTGTCATTCCCCGTCCTTATCGCACGCCTTTTTGGTTGCCGTCCAAACTGTTCTTCCTGATCGGCTTTGCGCTTGATAGAAGGAGACGTGACCTGCCGTAGAGATGGGTCGCGGCGGGAAGTGTCAGCCGAGGGAGGGCTCTTGAGCGAGGCAACCAGATCGGCGAGGTATCGGAAGGGGGAGGCGAAGACAGACTTGGCCATGGCGTCAGAGTCGTCTTGTCGAGCGTGCGAGTTTTGCGGCTTCTGGGTGAGACGACGAGAGGAGGCGGCGGCGGTGAGGCGGCGGTGAGTTCGAAGTGAATTGGGGCCTAGGAGGATTCGAGTGGTGAAGGCCACAGCCCGGCGATGAGTTCAGACAGTGAGCGGTTGGGCGGCCGCAGCCCACTCATAACGAGCATGATGGATGCTGCTGAGATGACCATGCACAGAGATGCGAGACGTGTTTCTGCCGGACACGGCGGTCTGAAGGTCTTGCTTTGTTTGTCAGTGAAGCCGAAGTCCAATTGCCAGAAGTTGGAAGCGAACCAAGGCCGGTTTCAGGGTTTCAGGGCCAGGCTGACGTCGGGCTTTTCGATTGGCTAAGACACGTCGGGCGCCGTACGACCTTACCATATCCGGTCTAGGTTGGGTCTCTTCAAACGCGAAACCACGTGATAAGTCATTGCCCCCGGATCGCCTTCGCCTTCTCCTGCCCCTTCCTTCACCCTCACACTCCGCTCACAGTCGTTCGGTGTCGGCAGAGATCTTCAAGTTCCATGGATGCATCGGAGCTTGAGCTAGATGCAAAACTGTATAAAGCCTCGGGCACTCTTCTTTCCGAACTTCAGCACAAGCTACCATTGTTGTTGTATCATGGTGGAAGGGCGCCTCGAAAATGCGTCCTCGACACCAAATGCACAGAGCTGAGACTACTGGTACGAGTGCAGAAGTGTAAGTCTCTGGTTGGTAGCTAACACGGATCCAGCTTGACAGGTTCCAAGAGTGGCCTCAGCTCCTTGATCCCTGTCTAGCAAATCTTGTTCAACTCCTGAGCGACGTCTTTCTTGCCTATCTTACAACATCACACGATCAATATGGCCCAACCCGAACACGAGGGACAGCCGGGGTCTCTCCCTTGCCACGGGCAATATGCAGCCTTCTGTACTCATTGTGCAAAGTCAGAGGATACAAAGTCATTGTCCGGTTGCTCAACAATGAGCCCAAGTACCTGAAGCTTATGCTTTCCACTTTCCGTGTTTGGGACGTGCCTGGCAAGGGTATGACATGGGAAGAGCGGTATATCATGCTGCTATGGCTCTCCCACCTATTGCTTGCTCCTTTCGAGTTGGCCACCATCTCGGTCCAGGACGGGGAGATCCGTGACGCTACTGTGCCCAGGGAATTGGGGGGCCTGCCTGGAATAGCGAGCCAGATCATCAGCCTTGCTTTTCAGCACTTGGGTGGCGCCGGCAAAGAACGCGAGGCTGCAAGCACACTGCTGGTGCGCTTGAGTTGGCGGACCGATATGCAAGCCAACGACTTGTCCACACGGCTGGTGCGCTATACTAGCCGTGAACTGCTGTCGAGTTCCGGCATGGCCACCCTCACCCCGTACCAAGCTCTTGGCTTCCTCTCGCTTCTGTACGGTATTACCAACTCTGGTTCGGACAGTGGAGTCGCACCATGTCTCCAAGGCCTCTTCGCTTCCACCATGAAAATTGCCACCGACCAAGGCGCACGATTTGTAACCATCAGAGACTCTGCCCCTGCAAGGAAATGGGTTTTGAAAATCTTGCGTGCTATCTTGACACATGCCTTATCGTTGACTTTGAAGAATGGTGCAAACCAGCCGCCCCAGCTCAATGCGATGCTAGAGGAGAGTATACAGTATTTCCTTGACGCTCTGGGCGATAATGACACGCCAGTCAGGCTGGCCGCCGCCAAAGCGCTCAGTGTGATCGCACTGAAACTCGATCCAGCCATGTCCGCTGAAGTTGTTGAAGCCGTCTTGGGTTGTTTGCAAGAAAATGTCCTGCTTGAGGATACTCAAACTCAGAAACTTGTTGCTATCACCGATACAGCTCGCGCTGAGACAATGGGGGTGATGAGAAACATAAGTGCGGTCGATCCGCTGAGATGGCATGGTCTTATGCTGACTCTTGCCCATCTGCTGTTTCGCCGGTCACCTCCACCTGACATGCTGTCAGAAATCCTCCAGGCGCTGATTCTGGGTCTGGAATTTGAACAGCGATCCAACGTCGGAACTTCACTAGGAGTTGGTGTGCGCGATGCAGCTTGCTTTGGTTTGTGGGCACTGGCTCGAAAATACAGCACTGCCGAGCTAGATATGGTCTCGGTTGCGAATTTTCCCGAGGTGTGCAGGAATGAATATTCGGAGTGCAAAAGCGTCTTGCAGTTGATCGCTATCAAATTGGTCGTCTCTGCTTGCTTGGATCCGTCGGGCAATATTCGACGAGGCGCTTCCGCAGCGCTACAGGAATTGATCGGTCGGCATCCTGATACCATCGCTCACGGCATTCCTGTCGTCCAGACTTTGGACTATCATGCAGTGGCTCGACTCTCTCGAGCTGTGACAGAGGTCGCCCCGCAGGCAGCCGGTTTGGATGTGGTCTACCAGGGACCTCTTCTACAAGCGCTGACAGAATGGCGGGGCGCACGTGCTGCTGATATGAATCAGCGTCGCTGGGCTGCCAATGCTCTTCGGACACTAACGAAAACCCAGCCTCTGTCGAACACGTCCACGTTCGCTGAGGCCATACTCAGGCAGCTTTCTGATCTCAAAGCTATGAACATAGGTAGCACGGCCGCTGTGAGACACGGACTGCTCCTAGCGCTGTCGTCCATACTGCAGTCGATGAGGGAAGCCGATACTCAATTCGTTACGTCCTGGTTGGCGGTAGACGGAACATTGATCCTGGACCTTAAGAAGCTGACTGGCAAAATCGACAGTCGCACGACAGCAGACATTGAATTGGTCATGGAGGGAATAACTGCGCTGGTTTGCGAAATATGTAAGTGCTCAGACTCTGCAGATCCTCCTTGGGTGTCCATGCAAAGTTGGACGGCAGCCGCCATTGAAGTGCTCAACCACTGCACAGTGGCTGGGACCAAGGATGTTGTCGTCTGCTCAAGCGCAGAAGCGTTTGTGGAGCTGTTCAAAGTCCTTCGGCCCGAGGTGGGCATGGGGTTGATTGAGCGATGGCTGGACAGCAAGCAGCAACCACCATCAGCTTTTGCTAGCAAAGGCCGCCTGAGAGTGCTCAGCTTGATCCACGGGTACCTGTCAACGCAGCCGGCCAGCAATGAAACCCGGAAGAAGATTATGAAGTACGTCATCGGTATCATTGAAGGTGGTTACAAGATCGAGACGAGGGTCGACGCCACGGAAGCTCTTGGAATCATCCTTACGCACGGTTTGTCAGAGAACGCAGAAGTTACCGTAAACCTGACGAGTGTACTCCTACGAGGCTTGACAGACTACACCAATGATCAAAGAGGGGATATTGGCTCGATTTTGCGGCTTCAGACTCTCGAGACGGTCGACGTCTATCGCGGTCACTGCAGCGCCCATGGACACAACGCTGCAATCTTGAGACAGGTAATGCCTCTAGTGGCAAAACTCGCCGCAGAAAAGCTGAGCAACGTTCGGTTCCGGGCCTGGAAATGTCTTGAGAACTACTTGCAGACAGACTCGTCTTTGGCTACCGTTCATGGGATTTTTCAGTACCCGGCAGATGTCTCTTCGGCGGCGTATTTTCAGCAACTCATGCGTTTATTATCTGTGCCTTGGGCGCACAGGCACCTCGTTCTCGGGGTCATCTCGTCCGCAACTTCCGGGACCGAAGATACATGTCGTGCTGCGAGCACTGCATTTGTCTCCTACATACAGTCTCTGGAGCCGATCCAGGGCGAATCATCGGCCGCGGTGATCTCGAATATAATCTTAGAGGAGCTTGCATCAAGAGCTACCGAGGATGACCGGCAGGTCTTGCCGTTACTTGACTTTCTTTGCTTTATGATCGACGAAGGGCTTTTCTCTCCCAGGCCGTTCGGCCAGTCGGACAATGATGACTTGGACATTTGGAGCTCCATGCAGCGAATCCACAGCCCGTCATCAACCATGCAACGGATGGAATCATTGTTGAATGTGTATTCAAGGCTGTTGTCTACTGATATTTATCGAGCTCGAGCGTTAGACAAGCTCACACGTCAGTTGCTCCATCGCTGGCCCAAGGTAAGGTGTAGGCTCCCGTCCCATTCTGCTTGCTAAACTTATTCTCTCCAGATTCGTAACACCGCAGCCGACTTGCTCTACCTCGATAGTCCGGTTGAGGCTCTAGCTTCAAGCGACTGGAACGCTCCTGTGGTCAAAACCAAGCCAGTGGTTTTGAGCCTGCGGAAGCAGCTCGGCGTGGTCAGTCGTCGGGATGCCACAGGACAGTGATAGCATCAGAGAACACTTTCCGTTTCAGCTGCGCCTAACAGTCCAGACCACGAGTTTTGAGACACCTAGCCACGACATCCTTGACGGACTTCTCGTTGTACTGCTCCCAGATGTCGTACAAACTGATCATCTCCTGTGTCCCTTCGATCATCTGCTTGATGTCAATTCCTGACTCAACCAAGAACTTGATGGTGTTTGCTATCTTCTCGTTCTCCTTCATCAAGGTCAGCGCCGTTTGCTTGTCGAGCGGTTGCTGCAGGAGAGGATCGGACTGGTTGGCAGTTGATGCCTTCCCATTCATGTTCGCGTTGCTCTGTGCAGCCATTTGATTAGACAGCTGCAGGCTCCCTAGGACATTTTTGAACGGCCCAGACAGCATTTGACGACCTCCAGCTCCGAGGGACGAGCAATGGGTGGAATCGGGATTGGCAAGTGAATCATGCGGCATAGACCTCGCTGTGCCACTTGCCTTGGCACTTGGCAGGAATATGACTGCCAGAAACATTGCAATGATGGCGGTGACATGTGGAGGGCAGGTCAGCGGCAAGTCCGTCATGTAACTGTCGTTGATGATGGACCAAGCCAAGCCTAGCTCGTCATTGCTGAGCTTGAGATCTTGGTTCTCTTTTAGGGCGATCAAGGAGCGATACGGGTGCCAGACAATTAGTTGTGAACGCATTTCCGAAATGAGACAGAACTCCATTTCCCCCAATCTGGATACATCACCGGGCACGAATTCAGGCCATGCTTGACGTGCTTCGGCGGCAACAAGACGGATATGATGTGGGGACTCTTCCGTCTTAGAAGCGAGATAGAACGCTGTGGCAACCAGCAGATAGAGGTTGACGTTCTGCATCGGGGTCGACAAGAAATACCGATGCAAGTAGACCATGGCGGTGGCGACACATTGTTGGCGGAACTGCAGCCTTTTGCCTAACTGCAGGATCTTGTCTCTGAGGAAGATGAACATGAGCCTTCGATCCGGGTACGGCCACTGTTCAAGGACTTTGGCGTTGAGCTTCTCGAGGTCGTCTCGTACTTCAAGGAGCTTTTCGGGAGTGAATGTCCAGTACTTGCGCTGGGTTGAAACCCAGTAGTTGGCTGCCATTGTTCTACAATGAGCCTCGGATCGCAGAAGTGATGTTAGGGTCTTTGCCGTATAGCCCACGGTAGAGCAGATGGGCGCACCGCAGACGACTTGGCTGATTCTGAGGCCGTCCACGACGACGCCATTGCCCGGCGGGAAGTTGTGGCAAATTCGGAGACGCTTTTTGATGCGGACTAGATGCGAACGTGCCTGGTACTTATGCCCCCATGCCCGTGATGCATCTGGCCCAACGAATGCAAAGGAGAGACGGCAGGACCGACTCGGGAGATGTCGAGATCGGGGCTTGGCAAGGCTGCGCGAGGCTGCGTCTGAAACCCGACGAGCCCGAACACGCCCTGACTGTTTGAACTCGAATTGCCCGAATTGGCTCGGCTCGAAGGGCCACAACGCAACCCCACATGCATGGCAACGTCACACCCAAGCTGGCTGCTGCCACCAATGCACACCTCAGCAACTACATTTGGTGTGCAGGCATGCTAATCCCTGCCAAAGCTTGCCGCTTCTCTTCATCATCTTAGTATACCTCATTGACCTTCGATTCCCGCGATAGGTGGGTGTCACGCAGCACTCACGAACAGTGCCTCGTCCGGCACCTCCTCTCCTGCCACTGCCCAGCACCGGAACCCTGCCGAGTGAGGACCAGTACACAACCATGCTCCCTCACAGATAGCCTCCAGCTGCACTGCAAACCGGATGTAGCATGAACGGAGAGTCGTTCGAACACCGCGATCGGCGGATCCGAGAGCTATGGAACAACCTAGATACCCGCAACGAGGGGCAACTCGACCTGCTCGCCCTTAAGAAAGGCCTTCGCAAGATCGATCACCCACTCAAGAACGCCGACGATCTCCTCCACGATGTCCTCGAGGCGGTCGATACCTCAGGTGATGGTCGGATCCAGTTCAACGAGTTCAGGGTGTTTGTGGAACATGCAGAAAATGAACTATGGCAGCTGTTCGAGTCAATAGATCGAGACCACAGCGGTGCCCTCGACAAGGCCGAGCTCCGCGCCGCTTTCAGCAGGGCCGGTCTGACAATAAGCAATGCAAAGTTGGATCAGTTCTTCGATGAAGTGGACACGAACCATGATGGACAGATATCCTTCGAGGAGTGGAGGTGCGCAATGAAACACTAGGCCTTAACGAATGCTGGAACCACGGTTGATACTGGCGCATAGGAACTTCCTCCTTTTCTTGCCTGCGGGCGCAGCCAACATCGGCGCTTTGATCACATATTACTCGGCGACGGCAAATGTAAATCAAGAAGGGGATGTTCACATCAACGACACCCTTCAAGGCTTCGGTAAGGAACTGTCGGACCCTTCTCGATCCCCGTGAATATTGGACAATGGACGACTAGCGCGTCACCGCCCGCCGTTGCCAGTGATTGTGAGCTCTGATGACTTCACTCTCATGTCTGTCTCATGGCTTGTCGCAAGAAGCTTCATATCATCGGGTCTCATCTAATTGACGTGATGCTGACAGACTATATTATTCCGCTAGGCTATTTCATAGCAGGCGGCCTAGCAGGAATGATCTCGCGCACGGCGACGGCGCCACTCGATCGACTGAAAGTCTATCTCATCGCACAGACCAATCCCAAGCAGGCAGCCGTCGCTGCAGCGAAAGAAGGGGCACCACTTCAAGCCGTGAAGAACTTCGGCCGGCCACTGATTGACGCATGCAAAGATTTATGGGCAGCTGGCGGGATGCGAAGCTTGTTTGCTGGGAACGGTCTCAACGTTGTCAAGGTCATGCCCGAGTCGGCGATCAAGTTTGGTGCCTACGAAGCGGCAAAGAAGGCCTTTGCCGAGTTTGAGGGAACAGACGCAAAACATCTCCATCCGACGTCACAATTCCTCGCAGGCGGTATCGGTGGTGCAGTGGCACAATGTGTGGTCTACCCGTTGGACACGCTGAAATTGTGAGTGTGCTAGTGCCCGGTTGAAGCCGTACTGTGTCTTCTCAAACTAATTATTTCCACCCTAGTCGCATGCAATGTGAGACAGTCGGAGGCGGCCTGCATGGCAACGCTTTGATCGTGCAAACAGCACGCAAGATGTGGTCACAGGGGCGACTAGGACCGTACTATCGAGGCTTGGGCATGGGCCTAGCTGGAATGTTTCCCTACAGCGCCATCGACCTGTTCATATTCGAGTATTGTAAGCATTATGTGCTTGCACGAAAGGCGAAGAAGAACCGGTGTCATGAGGAAGATGTGGACATGAGCAATTTCGCCACCGGAGTCATTGGCGCAACCTCGGGCGCAATCAGTGCGACGGCCGTCTATCCCATCAACCTGCTTCGAACAAGGTTGCAGGCTCAGGGCACAGTACTGCATCCGCCGACTTACAAAGGCATTGTTGATGTTACGATCAAGACCATACAAGGCGAAGGAGTCAAAGGCTTGTTCAAGGGCGTCACACCAAATCTTTTAAAGGTGGCTCCCGCAGTGAGCATCAGTTACATTGTCTACGAGAACAGCAAGCATTTGATGGGTCTTAACTGAGCATCAGCGGCGAACTAGCGAGAACCAAGATGGGATGACGGACACCGAATTACTCTGGGCGGATGAATAAAGTCAGTCAGTTAGTCCAATCTACTGTAACAAGAGAATTCTCTCGAGGCTTTTCCAAGACGGGTCACAAATCGCGACACAATGTTTATCGGATGCAATCCTCCGGTATTCTATCTTCAGCTGAACCTATGTCGTATTCGTGTGGCCCGCCTGCTGCTTGTCGCCTCATGAATCTCAAACACCGTATGGAAGGACTCCCTCCTACGGAATCGTGTATTAAGAGAGCGATGCGTCTGAGTTGCCCAATTAACCCGGACGAAGTCGTACACCTCAAGAGTGCATGATTGTATAGTTAATAGTGGAGGTTTCTCGGGGCAGATTAAGTGGGTACAGTACAATCTCCCTGCATACTCCGTACTCATACTCGTATCGCGCAGGTAGGGCTTGCTAATCAGATGTGCCTTACAGGTGGGGGTGATTGCTGCTTCCAGGTCTCCTCGCTGTCATCCGTCTGTGGCACTGGCTGATCTGAGATCAATTCAATTTCAACTGACGTTATCTTATGTAGACTACCGATCACCATACGACCCTGCTTCGTTGCTGCAGTATCCAGACCTCGTCCTCTGTCGCCGAGGTGAAGCTCAACAGCCCATTCACCCGATATCGCTCTACGTACGGCCCTCTTCCCCGCTTGTTGAGTTCTCATTCAGCACACCCTCTGTGACGCGAAAACTTCCCCGGCAAGCGTCTACAAGTTGTCCATGTTGATGATACCCACTCTGACGATGGTCTGTGAGTCGCATTATATTCGGGGACAATAATGCGCTCGCACTGGGCCCGAGCATTCAGGCAGCACGTCGCGACAGCCCCCGGTCAAGAGAGATGGTGAACGCCGGCTTGAAGGTGGAGCGATTACAGCACGAGCCGAGTCCTCCTCTAGATGCGGCCGAAGGCCTTGAAATTACTGCGCAGCCGGCGGCAAAAGGGAAAAAGAAGAGCACGGACAAGGACGCAGGCTCATCCACAAAGAGGCGATGCGTGAGTACCGCATGCATCGCCTGTCGCAAAAGAAAGTCCAAGTGTGATGGCAATTTGCCTAAATGCGCCGCTTGTGCCTCTGTATACCTGACCGAATGCGAGTATGCTCCCCATACAGATCACCGCCGGAAGGGCGTCTATAAAAAGGATGTGGATGCGACCAAGACGAAGAACTCAACACTCCAAATACTCATACAGGCCATCCTCAATGCCGAAGAGGAGGATGTCATGGATGTTGTCCATCAGATACGGACCTGCGATAGTCTCGAGGAACTCGCAGCCACCATTGAGGCCCAGGAGAGAGGCCTACTAGAAGAACCGGCCGATTCGCCTGTCTTTACCGGCGAGTCGAACGTGCCCCAGTTTGAAGCCGAGCTCTCCGGGAGAATGGGCGACTTGATGCTCGATGGTTCGGTCAAGTTTATTGGTGGCACCTCGAACCTGATCTGGCTGCCTGAGGAGTACGAGCATCGTGGCTCTCAGAGTATGCCAGCCGACCAGCAAGTCGTAGTACGGCCTCGAGAGGAAGCAATCCTGTCATGGACTACCGTTACTCAAGATAAGGAAGTCATCCTCCATTTCATGAATATGTACTTCTGCTGGCACTACGCCTTCTTTACTACTCTGGCCAAGGAGCTCTTCTACCGGGACTTCCTGACTGGAACCTCGTCGCAGTACTGCTCGCATCTCCTCGTCAACGTAATGCTAGCGCTTGGATGTCATTTCTCGTCCCGGCCTACTGCGAGAGCAGACCCCGACGACTCGGGAACCACCGGCGACCACTTCTTCAAGGAGGCAAAGCGACTCCTCTACGAGAATGACGAGTTTGCCAATGCAAAGCTCTGCACAGTTCAGGCCCTCGCATTGATGTCCGTGAGAGAGGCCGGCTGTGGCCATGAAAGCAAAGGTTGGGTATACAGTGGAATGAGTTTCCGCATGGCCTGTGATCTGGGGTTAAATGTGGATGCCGTGCCGATGAATGAGATCTCTCGCCTCACTGACGAGGACATTGACGCGAGGCGGGTCACGTTTTGGGGCTGCTTTCTCTTTGACAAGTAGGTCTTCCTGAGCTCGACCAGACGGTACTGATGACATTAGATGTTGGTCCAACTACCTAGGACGGCAGCCTCAGCTCCAAATGCCCAGCATCACCGTCAAGAGACCTGATGTCTTTCCGTCAGAGGAAAGCGAGATGTGGTCACCTTACACTGATTCTGGCATCATTCAGGCTCATGCGCAACCGGCGCGGACCAGGGCGGTGGCACTACAGCTGTCGAAACTCGCCGAAATCTCCAGTGACCTCTTGACTTCGTTCTACAATCCGCAACTTCTGGACAAACCCCTGCCTAGACAAACAGAGCTGAAGCGCCTCAGTGATCTCCATACCAGGCTCGAGGGCTGGAAGCAGAGTCTTCCTGCCGAGATGGAGCCGAAAGAAGGCCAACTGCCTCAGGTCCTCCTCATGCAGTAAGTCTTCGCCCTGGGGAGGCTCCCAAACGAGCAAACTGACCACAAGCAGCATGTTCTTCCAATTACTCTACATTCATCTGTACCGGCCGTTTCTCAAGTATACCCGGACAACCTCGCCACTTCCAGCACATGTTTCTCCTCGGAAGTTTTGTACACAGGGAGCAGCGGCCATCTCCAAGCTTTTCCGGCTGTACAAGAGGACGCATGGACTTCGACAGATATGTAACATCGCCATATATATAGTCCACTCGGCATGCACCATTCACTTGTTAAATCTGCCCGATAAGAACGCTCGACGAGACATCATCCACGGCGTCAAGCACCTTGAAGAAATGGGCGAATGCTGGACCGCCGCCCGACGAACGCTAAGAGTGCTTCATCTTTGCGTCGACCGGTGGAATATCGAAATGCCCGAGGAAGCAGAAATGGTCTATACGAGGATCAGGGTCAAGTGGGGACTTGCTCCTGGCGTGCCCTCGCCAGTATCGCCGGATTCCCTTGCGAATATGGCTCAGCAAATCACTTCCCAGCCAGTTCCCGATCTGATGGCAAGGAATGTTCAGCAGCAGCAACAGCAGCAATCACAAATACTACGCCACACGTCCGTGCCGCAGTTTCATCCTGGGCTTACGGCATTAATGGCTCATTCTCCTGCAGAAACGGTGGATTCTCGGCGGACATCAGGTGGGATGTCCTTGCCTCCTGGGTCGGCCGCCGAATTTTCTCGCGACTCTCAGCGCATCCGTCCCTCGACGTATCTGACCAAAGCACAACAGGACGCTTGGAACACCCATCAGGCCCGATTGGCCGCAACCGCAGCGGCAAACTCGTCCAACCGGGTAGCTGGCAACGGAGAGCAGAACGCTGCTAGGATGTTTGGCGGGGTGGACAGTCTGATTGAAGAGACACAGGATTGGATCTTCAAGGACCAGAATCAATTCGCCATGGGGTTTGGAAACTGGGGCTCAGACCCGCCTGATTGGGGAACCCTGGACCTAACTTTCTTCGACACACCAGATGGCACGGGTTCAAGTACGAATGGCAACACGACCGGCAATTCCCCGGCCTTCATTAGCGGCATGCAATATTCGTACGATCAAACGACAACGGCGCCGAATGGTGGATTGGAAGGCGCCAATGGCGGAGGGGGAGGTGGAGCTGGAAGCTACGCAGGTGGGTTTCCCAGCACTGCATATCCCTCGGCGCCGCCGACGACGACAACGAACGGTAAGATCGAAATGAACGCCATAAACAACAATGGAATGAACAGTTCAATGAACCCCAGCATGGGCGTTGGATCACTCTACGGGAATGGTTCCATGGCCGCCACGTTGGGGGGAAACATGAATGTTGGACGAGAGAGCAGTGGAGTCAAGCGACGGTCACAAAATTTCGGATATGATGATGACGTATATTACTGATGAGAAGCGCTCGCGCCGGAGCTTGTACCTCTGGGTTTGGGTTATGAGAACATGAGGCCGGGTTGGATAAATACGGAGTAAACCCTAAGCGTTGGGCACTTGTAACTCCCGGATGGACAGGAACAGGAACAGGAACAGACACAGGGACAGGAACAGAGAGACGAGGATGTAATCGTCATTGGGAGGCTCAGTCGGTAAAACCCTTAGGGACAACACTACTCCGTATACCCCCGAAGTAGGAGCTCTGAATTAACGGTAAATTTTCCTCTCGGCCGTATGGATACGCATGTCCCTATGCTAGACATCAGATGCGATCTCATGTGTAGCGGCGCGCAGTGCAGCAGATACATACGGCGCACAACCTCGCCGGGATGTCCAGCCTGGTCCTAGAATCTCAGCCTTGTAGGGGGATGTACAGCCTTGCCATGACGTATGTCGATAAACAAATCGGTGCACCTACGGAGTATTTCCTATGCAGACGGAGAACGCAGTACGTAGTGAAGTGGCACTCTTGAGGCCCTGCGGGAGGTGTCGACGTCCACGTCAACACCGCTTTTACCGTACATACTCCTGGAGACAGCCACAAACGCCCTCACCACTAAACTACCACACCACCACACAATGCCCTTGTCCTCGCCCTTGTCCTCGCCCTCGCCCCTCCTCGACTACCTCGTCGCCCACGAACCTCTCTTCCGCCCCACGCGGCTCCCGTCACTGTACTCGGACCTCGCCGTGCAGAAGAAGACCAATCCCGAAGGCTACGCCGCCAACGCCACGGCGTGGACCGCCGCGCTCACGCGCTTGGCTCTGGCTGGCCGATTACCCCCGGATCTGAACACGCTGGTCCTGCGCACGGGGGCCGCGCTGCTCGATGCGCTCGCGAGTCCGACGTACGGGCCTCCTAACGGTCTGGGGTGTGTGCTCGATGACGCTGTCGCGGGGGGGGTGTTCATCGACGGTGCCGAGTTCCTGGGTGCGGAGAGGTCGATATATGCGAGGAGTTGGGTCCCCATCCCCATCCCTAGCCCGTGGGCGGTGGTGAGATGGGGACTGCGCGCTGTGGGGCTGGAAGTTGGGAGTGGGAGTTACGCCGTCGGCGGTGGCGGAAAACTTAGGTCCGGGACGCTGGTCGTTGTGCCGGCGTTGGAGGAGGTGTCGAATCGATTACAGCCTCTTATCATCGGGATGGGGTCCGCGCTGACGGACCGGGTGGTGAGTCGGGAGGCGTTTGCGCAAGAAGTGGGCAATATTCTGATGAAGAGCCGGGAGGGCCAAAGTGAGGGCGAAGGCACATCGATATCGAACACAGATCTGCAGGTCTTACTACGGTATCTAGCGCGCGATAAACAACTCCTGAGCTACGATGGCGAGGTCGTCAAATTTAAAACCCAAGCATCATCCTCGGGCCCGGAACCCATCACGCAGGAAGACCGGTCGATCGCGTCGCTGAAATCATTGATGGAGAGTCTGCGGCGACAGACGACGAGTCTTTCAGAGCGCATCACCACCCTGCAGACCCAGGCCGCCCAGGCCGTCAAGGTGGGCAACAAAGCCTCGGCACTGTCAGCGCTGCGGAGCAAGAAACTTGCGGACCGGACGCTTCAAACCCGTCTGGACACTCTAGCGCAGCTCGAGGAAATCTACACAAAGGTCGAATCCGCGGTGTCGCAGGTCGAGATCCTCGCGGTCATGGAATCCAGCGCCAGTGCACTGAAGACGTTGAACGCGAAGATCGGCGGCGTGGAGCGCGTCGAGGACGTTCTGGATAGTTTGAGGGACGAGGTCAGCAAGGTCGATGAAGTGAGCAATGTCCTAAGCGAGCCGGGCGCCGTGGATCAAAAGGTTCTGCTTGACGAGGCGGATGTAGACGATGAATTGGAGCAGATGGAGCGCGAGGAGCGGGAGAAATCGCAAAAGATGGAGGAGGAGAAGACGCGGGGGAAATTAGTCCAGCTGGAAGCACTGGAGCTGGTACGCCAGGAGCAAGAGCGGGAGCGGGAGCGAGACAAGCAACGGAAGCAGCAGCAGGAGAAAGTCAGCGAAGATTTATCTTCGAGTATCGAGAAGATGCGGGCATTGGATATCGAGGAGTTGAGAAACGGGAACGATACTTCGGATCGAGTGAAGGACAGGGAGAGGGAGGAGAGCCACAGGGAACCGGTCGCTCCAGAAGCCTCCTGAAGCGGGGCTCGGACTCAATATCGAGCAGGCAGATACGCAGAGAGAAAAGCAAGTCTCAAGCGTACACTTATGGGTTCGACTTATACAATGTGAGCACAGAAATGCGTGACTCGATTTCTGCCTTGGACCTGATGCAGCCGGCATCCAATCTGGCTACACTACACCGCCCTACGCTATCCGAGAAAACTTTCTTATTTATATTCCATTCCATTACCACAATACGCTACCTCATCATCTGTAGTCGAAGGCAGGGCACCGGAGTAAAGAATACTACACGAAACAGCACGACTTGCTTAGTGAGGCCGACTAGTCCACGACACTATCGTACATATACTACCATGGTCACAAATCTATGCTGCTAAAAACAGATATTCCAGCTAAAGCGGATGATATCACAATGCCGTAATTCGTACACACGCATGGCTCGACGAGTTAGACCGTACGAGTGCACCCTATAGAAGTGGTACATACCACATACTCTGTACTGACTGAATCGGTATTGATTCGTGATCTCCTAGTATATATACACAAACACAGCCACGCATCAACTGGTCATGATATCTAGAATGTCATTCTATGCACTGTCGATAGCGGCATCCACATGCCAACTCGCGCATGCTTAGACGAAGAACCGTCTTGAAGGCGTGCGTGGCGCGGTATCCGCCCCATTCTGGAGAGCCGATGGTTCACCCGGAGCGCCGGGCACAGGTTGGGGCGCTGAAATCTCAATTCCCGGCTCTGCAGCACCGCCGTCTAGCAGACCTGATCGAGCCTCATCCGCAGGCTTCGCAAGCGCATGTTCCATATCTGACTGCGACGCGGCACCTTGCTCGACAGCCCGGTGTGGATACGTTGCGTCAGGCTCGGAATGATGGTGAGCTTGAGGCCGTCTGGGATTCACAGGCTTGATCTGCGTATCTGATATCGTTTCTGGCGTGGTCGTCTCGTCCTCGACCGCCGAAGTCATGTCCTTGTCCTCGGACCGTTTCGTGGCATTGAGTTTCGCCCTCTCCTTAGCCTGCCTGATCAGGTCGTCGAAATTGCCCTTCTGAGCGCGGACATGTGTGCCGCGGTCGAAGTCTTTGGCCATGAAGCCCGCGTTTGTGGTTGGTCTTTCCAGCTGACGGCCCAGGGTATCCTCCCACACCTTGAGTTCCCTTAGCAAATGCCGTTTACTGTCAGGGGTGGTTGAGTCGCAGTTCGCGTTCCACAGGTTCACCCATTCGGTGTGCCGCCTGCGCATGAGGTCCTTGGAGCCGTGGTTCGGGATGCCGAGTTCTTTTAGCTTTTGCCGGAGCTTCGCGTCGCTGAAGAGGGAGTAATTTATGAACGGCAGTCGCTCGGTCTGTGGCGCCGGCTTTCGCTGAGAGTAGGCAATCGTGCCTGGTGGAGCGACTTGGCCCGGACGACCGCTGCATGGGCCAGGAGAAGATGAGGAGACGCCCGTCTCAACGGGCGTAGAGCTGTCGCCTTGTATGCACCGGTCGAGATGGGAGTTTATGAGTGCTTCTTTCACCCGCCGGCCGCAACAGGGACACTCGACGAGACCGTCGTGCGACTGCGTGGTGCCATTGGCGGTCGCGAAATGTGGGCTTTGGTCATTGTCTTCAGGATCCTCAAACACACTTCCCTCGTCATCATCTTCGCTGTCACCGATGACGACTTCCTGCGCCGCCGCCTGTGCGGGTGCGTTCTGTTGACTCTTCCGACTCTGACTTCGAGTACTTCGCCTCTCCGTGCCGTTTGTTGTCGTGGGCGCCACCTCCACCTTCCGCCTCTTGCTAGGTCTCTGCTGCTCCACCCCATCCTGCTGCTGCTGCTGGGCTTTCTCGGCTGCAGCAGCGGCAAACGCCAGGATGCTTTTCCGTGAGGCCGTGAAATTCGCGACCAACTCCTCCACGGCCCAGTTCCTCCGCAACTTGATCTCCTGGTCAGACTCTCTGCATGCGGGACATCGACCTTCTTGCGACAGGTACCGTCGTATACACAGGCTGCAGAAAGTGTGCGAACAGCTCGTCATCATGGGCGTGGTGAAGAAGTCCTTGCAGACTTGACATCGCAGGGACGAGTCGAGCGGGGCAAGGGCGGCGAGCGGCGTGGGAAGCCAGTCTGTGCTGTCGGTGAATTCATCTTGCTCTGGCATGGTGGTGTCGCAGTCCGACAGGGCGAGATTGCTGAGCACAGATGGGGACTGAGCAAGGCGGTACAACCCTCAATTCTCAATGAGGCTGTGACGACAGTCGACAGACACAATCGACAATGAACCACATTTCGCGCTAGCCGTTGGCGTGTTTAGCCGACGCGTCAATGCGTTAATGGCATCAACGAGCGGCAGTGGCAGCCACGGGAACGGCTGTTCGTCTCTAAGGAATGGGATGTGTCTACGGAGTAGAACTAGAATCTATCACTAGAGCAGCTTTAAATTAGAGGGAACCACAGTCCGCACACTCGCTTCTTCTATGAAGCCATCTGCTGCCCGGAAACCCAGCCCAATACCCTTGCTGGTATTGAAAAGTCCAGGATTGGTCCCACCTTGTTCTCACACTCAACCGAAAGTCCTTAGGATCATAGTCATGGCCACCGGCACAGTGCAAAAAGGCAACTTCCATGCGACATACTACAGTGGGCTCCTCTGACTGGGCATCCTTGATAAGCCTTGTTGACTCATCAGCCGTTGCCTCGCTTGAGGCCTCGTACTCAGCGAAGGGAGATGATCCGCTCACATGCTCACAAGGCAAGTGCTGATTAACCTAGCTTCCGCCCCCGACTTATACTCCTGGTAGCAGCCAGGGGCAGTTTCGCGAGGATGGGTCTGAGGCTCTCTTCATGGCAGCAAAGCAAGACGCCGCAATCTACAGAGTCCACTAGCGTGAAATCGAGACAGCTTTCGTAAACCAGTTTTCTATACGCGAAGGGTCGATTAGAGAACGTCACCCTCGGTCCCAATTTAGAAGGATCCTCGAGAGCACGGACAGAGCTTGTCAGCTATTCGAAATCTTCTTTGGCAAAATCCCCTGTCCGAGACCAGCATTCTCGACGCCGCCCCCCGCGGACTGAGCATGAGCCGTTGTCGCTGGCGTCAACCGGGTATCGAAAAAAGTTCTCTGTACGCTCGGGTTGATGAAGAATGAAGCGCCTCCGAGACTGGATCAGGCTGATGCCCGCCGTCATTAATTCTAAGACACTGCCATATCGTCGTTGGAGTTCGAGGCTCAAATAGGGTTATTACAATGTTCATTCAAAGTCATCATCCTGCAAGAACTTGTCCGGTCGCCCTAATCGAGCTGGACTCAACGGAGTGAGAGGCTCTATTAGACTCGCTCCGCCCGCTCCGGCGCCAACCGCCAAGAGACTCCTCCGACGGCCCCTACTCTCGGTGTTCTCCAACGAGTTCATCTCCTCGACAGTCTCGTCCTCAACATCGGCTGGCGACTCAACCGGCCCTTCGAGCTCAAGTTGTCGGGTGGCGCCACTGAATCCTCTTTTCCGCGCTTCCCCGAGCTTCATTCGCACAGCGAGGCGCAGCTGCTCGAGGTATTCGGCCAGATCGTGGAACTGTTTGTGCGACTCGCTGTGTCTTGTCTCGCCATAGAGCTCTTGCGCCTCGTCAAGCTTCCCCGCGGCGATCTCTGCTCGGCCCAATTTCATCCACTCGTCTGCAGCCATGATGTTCCAGAGCGCTGCTTTCCGCTTCCGCGTGCCCCAGCTGGTGTTGCCGATGCCGATCCGTTCCGCGAGACAAGAAGCCACGCGCTCACTAACCAGGACATGACCGACACTACCGACCAAGCTTAATTCGAGACTCCGCGTGGCCCATTTGGCAGCTAGCTCGCTCGCCGCACGGCCGCGCACCTTCAAAAGCTCTACCCCAAGCAAAATGGCGCGCAACGCCAAATGTGGAGCATTGCACCGCGCCAGGTATGAATAGCTGGCTGTTTCCAGCATCGTGTCGAAATTTTCGACCTTGAACTTGGAACTGCCACTGCTGGTGAGCGGATTCAGCAGTGTAGCTACGCAGCACATTTCGTTCGTTCCGGCCAGGTGCTTCCATGCCTTGTCATTCGAGTAGTCTCCACGGAGCAACTCGTAGGTGGACGCTGCCAGTTTGTAATCGCGTAGCATAAACGCATAGTCAGCTAGCTTCCGTAACAGGCTCTCCGGAGCATCGTATCGATATGTCCCTTGCTGGCTGTCATAATTGCCGCTGGTAGTGACATTCGACGAAGCGGATGAGCTTCGGGACGGGCCGCCAAGTCCAGTCCATCGCTTCGAGAGCGACATGAATCGGCCGGAAATTCCTCGGCGTCTTGCGGCTATCTGCTCGTTCCACAGGGCAATCCTCTGCTCCATATGGTAGATGACAGATTGGGCGATGAGCTCGCGCACAAATCCCCGCAGCGCCGTCGTGTCCGAAGAGAAGATATACGGTGATGTGGAACTATCCAGGTCGACGAGATCCGCGTTGTCGTCCAACAAGGAGAGCTGCTCCGCCGCCGAAAGCCATTCGCTGGTGGGGAGTTCTTCAGCATCGTCGTCAGACTGCGTGCATGAGGCTGACCTCAGCCTGAGCAGGTGGCAGTGGAGGCCAAAATGGCGCTTCATCTGGTCGAAGAGGGCCGACGATTTGGCGAAGTCGTCTCGATCTTCATCGTGGACGAGCACATAGTATCTCAGATATTCAGGATTCGCGTAAGCAGGCAACGCTCGTGACCCCGATGCTGATTGCTGATAGAGAGAGCGGAGGGTCTCGATCGGTTGGTTCGTGGCTGAACTGATGGCGATGACAGCGCCGACCGGATGTCGAAAGGACTCGTGCGGGCTCATGGATTGAGAGCACAGAAGTCGGCCCAGGAACAGCCGATAAAAGGGCGACGCTTCACCCCGTCCTGGCACGTCTTCGGCCTCGTTGAAGCCTTCACCCACATAGTGTTCTATCAACTCCTCCACCCTCTCTGTGAAGTCAGATCCCGCCTGTGAGGATGCGCCATCTTTGGCCAGCTGGCCCAGGTCCGCAAAATGGACGCCAAAGTCTTCCCATGCCCGACTTGCGCCGGCACTGTCCCGCACCACGACCTTGCCGTTGATCCTGTCGCCGAAAGGGCGAACAAGGCCCAAGAAGCCTTTCTTCACGCCCTTTCGTGTCGCGAGTTCGTCGACTTCTGGGGATGCGTAGATCGCGACCGTGGGTGAAAATGCGCGCACGATGAGGGATCTCGTGTCGTCGTATGTCACCGATGGGTTTCCTAGTGGACTGTGCGTTTGCGAACGCCCGAATCGTGAGAATGACAACGACAGTCTCCCATTGGGAGAACTGGAACGTGATAGGGCATCGGAAAGAGTGCTCGCCCGAAGACCTAGGGCGGGAGGGCTCGACGTGCGGAGAGGGAGGCTCGTGGTGGATGTCTCGGGTGATTCATTTCTCGCAGGTGATCTCGACTTGGGCACCTCGAGGGTCGGTATCGACTCAGACGACAGATTATTTGGCGACTGAAGAGGGTCTCCATCACTCAACGAAGAGGTCATGGACAACGCTGGATGAAGGTAGGCAGTAGGGCGTCCTTCGGGGTGGCATGAGGCGTCGACTGGGTGGGAGCGCAGGGAATGGCTATCGACATATCAAGGCGCAGTCATGCTGGCTTCTCTGGCAGTCTATCTCTGGGTGTCTCCTCAAAGGATCCGCGGTCGCTGGAGCATTACACCAAGCACAGCGAGACGATGCAGTTGGCATAATTGCGGGAGGGAGATTTGCGTATATGTGTGAAAGGTTCTCCGTGGTAAATTGAGCAAGCCATAGAGGCCATCATGCAATTAAGCCCCGGCAGCCACACGTCGAAACCTTTCATCTACTGTGGTATGCTGCACGCCTGAATCTGGGCCGGCTTTCTTTACGCCCTGACCTATTAAGACGTCCTCCGCAAGGTTATCTTCGCTGCAGATGACTGGTCGGTCACGCTCAACCGAGAACTCCACAGCGTACACCACAACCCGAGAAGGGACCGTTATTACGCCGCGCCTACCGTGAGCGATTGTAGGGTGTAATCCTATGAAATTGTCGCGCCCATGCCCACGACAGAAAGACAGACCGATAACAGTCTGACCACACCACGAGAGCTCAGTCTAGACAAGAAGCATCATCCGCAAACCCCCTCAGCCACTTGTAAGTACCTAGGTAATCGACTTGATACAGTTTCCGCAAGTCTGCCTCCGCTACGCCGGTCTCGGCTGTGAAATGGACCTCCGCCAGCACTACCTCGACTACATCTCCGCCATCAACGACGGATGCAGACCCGGCGCTCTAGATCCCTTTGTCCATGAGGGCGTGGTCCATAACGACTCCCAGCCACTGTCCGTCGCCGATTACGCAAACAACATCACCGAGGCTCAGGCTTCATTCTCGGAGTTGAGGTTCAACGTCGAGATGATTGTCGCGGAGCCCGAGCTCGACGGGGACAAGGAAGGGGACGGCAACCTGGCGGTGCGGATCAAGCTGGCGTTCAGACAGCGTCCGGGTCAGGAGGAGACGTTCTGTGAGCATGTCTTCTATCGTTTTGAGGCTGGCAAGATCAGACGCGTCTGGAGTATGTTGGATGGGGCTGGGTCAAAGTGGGCTGAGGCGAGGGCAAATGCACGGAAGTAAGGGTTGGCTCTGGACATCAGGGCTCGGGAGGAGAGTTTGAAGCTTGGCCCTGGACCAGCAGGAGGTATTCTTATATGTATCCTCAATTGGCGGCTCTATGGAGCTTGATTTGTGGTGAAAGGACTGTTCTAACTCCGCTTTCGCTTGATATAGTCACGACCCTTCTGGTAGGGTATTGTTAGAGTGAAAGTCACAGTCTTAAGGCTATCTTATTTTGTTTGGCGGTGTCCGATTGACGTGGCGCTCTAGAACCCTACCTTCAGTGCTGGCCTTCCGTAAGACTCTGAAGGAGAATTACCTTACGATTTTCGGTGCATGACCGTAGCAGCGGCCTGGATCGCATCTGTTAGCCATGAAATTCCATACGCAGAGGTATACTTTTCGTGTCTCGACACAACAAGGCGCAGCATGCCCTGTTGCGGGAGGCCGGGTTAACAGATCAACAGAAATCAAGGAACTCACCTGGTGGTTCGGAAAGATTAACGAGTCCGCGAGAACCACGTTTTCCCTCCTTCCAGCGGCAAATACAACCACCTCGGCAATGTCATCTGGCGTCAAGGGCTCGACTCCCTTGTACACAGCGTCCGCCTTGGACTTGTCCCCGTAGAAGCGGACGACGGAGAACTCCTACCAGGAATGTCAGCCCTCCGTCCGTCAGAGATATACTAGGGGCTCTCGAGACAGAGTCCTGTTCGAACAGGGGAGGCGGGGACGACCCTGGACTTACCGTCTCAACCTGACCGGGATCAACCTCAATTATTCTGATCCTCGAAGCGATATACTCCCTCCTCAAGGCGTCCGTAAACGTCCTGACAGCGGCCTTGGTGGCACAGTAAATACTTCCTCCCGGGTATCCTTCGCGTCCTGCAATACTGCCAATCATGATGACATCGCCCCGGCCACCAACGTCCTCGCCGTTGTCACCTTTCTTGGCCTTCATAATCGGCAAAATAGCTTGTGTCATGTTGATCAGCCCGGTGACGTTGGTGGCAAACATAATCTCCATGTCCTCCGCCTTGATATCAGGGGCTTTATCCACGCCCTTGACCAGCCCAGCATTGTTCACCAGGACGTCGATGTCCCTCCATTCTTCTGGCAGGTTAGGCACGAACGCGGCCACCTCTTGGGGCTTCGAAATGTCCAATTTCACGGGCAGCACTTTTACTCCGTCGCCGACCTCCTTCTGTATGTCAGATGCGACTTGTTTTAACGTGTCAATTCGCCGCGCCGTGAGGATGATCTTGAGGTTCTGTGGCGATGTACGGGCGAATTCTTGCGCAATGGAGCGGCCAATGCCCGACGAGGCACCGGTCACGACGATGGTCTTGCCGGAGAGGCGCTTGCCCATCGCATTGAGAGAGGACATATTGCGTATAGTTCTTAAGATATGTTGGTAGGTCCGGTGTCGGAGGGAGAGTGGGAGAAAAGGGTGCGGGGAACTCGTCAGAGGGACTCGAGTGGTGGCAGCAGCGAGGACACTGCGTGGGAGGCTCGGAAGGATCGAGGAGAGAGAGAGCAGCATGTACGGAAGGCAGGAGAGGGTAAGAAGTGGGATCAGAATGTGGACACCGTCAAGATATGAGTGAAGAGGTTGCGAGACTCAGGTTCGTTGGAGACCCTATCGGCTAAATGGCGAGCAACGGTCACGGACGGTGCAACAGCCGAAGAGCTGCGGTGAAGCTGCCGTTAGGCGGCGGTCATTGAGGAGGCGACGGCGTCGAAGCCTTGATATGCTTGCTTGCTACAATACCACTATCGCGCGACTTGTCCTCCAGACGAAGCAGCCACTCCACTATATCCAATTCCACGGCCCACGGAGAATGGTCATTCGATGTATATGTTCTCAACATGTCTCTGTTGTAGCCGCAGCTGACACCTCCCAGCTGAAAAAGCACGAGATCTCTCCGGTCCACTGGAATGAAACACAGACTCGCAAGACATGACATATGGTCGTAGCTTCCCGTAGCTCCCTCATAGCTCCTTGCACATAGCTTTCTTCCTAACACCGTACGTTTTCCTTCCTGGACCTCGAGACGGACGCCAAGTAGATAGGGCTCTTCTAGAGCATACGAGCGCCGAAGTATGGGGAGGGACAAACTCGGGTCATGCGTATCGGTCGTGCGTTATCAGCCCCGTGCACTTTGTCAGTGTCGAGACACTTTTTGTTCCAGACACAAGCACTAATTTGTCGTCTCACAGGAATCCTGACTCAGATAGAAGTCTGGTGATCTTCTCCTCTTCTCGCTCTCGTGGTTCGATCTTGAGACTTTGTGCAAACATGTCGTCGTCCGAAGTGCCTGCATTTCTCATGTTTTCTCCAATCCACTCCTGCAGTTCGGGAACCGGGTTGAGCGCGTAAGGCACATTCTGATACTGCTGAATGTCCCGTATGACTTCGGCGGTTTTGGTCCGTTTGGAGAAGTTGATCAAATTCGTACCCTTGACGTGAGATGGGATACCGTCCTCGATAAAGGTCAAATCCGTCAAATAGACGCCCAAGAAGGGGATGCAGGGAGGAGTCGCCACACGCAGTGTTTCCCGATATTGAAGAAAGTTCTTCGCAGATGCTATCAAGTTGCGCATCCCTTCGAGCATGGCATTCGTCTTTGGGTTGACGGCCTGCCACGTGCGACCCAGGCGCACGATATGAGAGGTGCCAAGCGCCGAGATGATAGCGGTCACCGAAGAGAAGTTGTTCAACCCGCGACATTGCTGTCTATGTCAGTTTTGGTGCGAAGCATGCAGACACCATCGAACTCACCTCGGCAATCTGCACAAAATGCTTGATGATAACCACTCTCTTCTTCACCTCCGTCTGTGAAAGAATCATGGCCGAAACCCAATGCGTCAACTTGTTCGAGTGGTAGATAAGAGCCTTCACGTTCGGCGCCGATTCACTGGTGTCCGAGTTGCCCTTCTTTTCCCACGTCTTCGCCAGACATTCAACAGGTTTGATCTTGCCATACAGCTTCGACTCCATGATGGTTAGCTGTCTTGCGAATTCCTTGGGGTCAATGTCAAGGAATTTCAGCTTCTTCATGTTCTTGGGCAGGATAGGCGGCGGCGCGGAATTGGCCAAGGTCAGGACAAGCTTCTTGGACAATGCCTCTCCTCCTTTCAGTCGCTGTTCGGTAGTGGCCGTCAGTGCCTTCGCCAATGGGATTTTCGTCGTGTTATAGGTGCTTTTTGCAAATGCGAGCATCCTTTCAAGCAATGCCTGACTGTCGGCATCGTCATGCTCCATCCAGTACTGCTCCAGCCAGGTTTTGATGATGTTCAGCACGCGGAATCTGGCGGGCTTTTGTTTGTGCTCTTCCCAGATGGAATACTCGTCACGCGTCAGGCCCGCCGGCGGCTGGAGGTTAAAGCGTCTTACCAAAAGCTCGAATAGCTCTGCAGCGGTTGTAAAAGAACGATAAGTGAGTAAGAAGGTAGTTGTGAAGGTCGTATCTGGCCGATCATGGCGGGTAAGTTGCTCGACAAGCCCGGTAAGCGTCCCGCTTTTCACTTGAGGCGGATCGTTCTTGGTGTCATAAGTGATTTCTTCCGCATGGTCGAGCTGCAGATACCAAGGCACTTCTTCCGCAGAGAAGCTCGGGTCAATATTTGTCTTGAGCTGGCTCAGGTTTGGCGGTATCTGCCCAAAGAATTGTCTCGCCTTGTCCTTAGGTGGCGGGCGACGCATCCTATCTGCTGGATTCTCGCCCAGGGTGTATGAGTTCGACTGACCAAGGTCTCCCAATGCTGGGCGTAGGTTGGCTCCGTGCCTGGAGTCGGCTCGAAGGTGGTGTGTTTGATACGTTTCGCCTCCATCCGTGACGCGTTTCTCCCGCTTGTCGGTTGGCGCTGATGGGTTGAGAGTCGTTGCCGGAAGTAAGAGCTCGAGTGCGTACCCCAAATTAGACACGTGAGTATCCAGTTGTTTGCACGCGATCCGTACGTTATTGATACGTGTATCCAAAGACTCACCACGCACTTCTGCCCATTCGTCTGGAAGCGGCATGGTAACAGCCTGGCAAGTTGCCACCAATTCGCCGATCGAGTCGTAGGCTCTCTGCTTCTGGGAACCGAAGTCGACCAGTGACGGTTTTTGGAACACGTTTCCCAGCGCTGATAGATCGATAGATTCGACGTGACTTATCCAGGGGCGGAACTGTTCCAATACCGTGCCAGCAGCTTGACAGACGGCGTCTCCGATAGCGGATTGCCGCGCGGGCGTCACAAGCTTCTCGGTGAGGACCAGAGTCTCTTCCAGAAGACGGATCGCAGCCGCTAGGTTATTCTTGGCTTCTTCGATGCGACGCAGGAGATTTGCGTCAAGCGGTTCTGAAGGGCAAGACAGCAACTCATCGCTGGAGTCCATGAACGAAACCTCGTCCAACTTTGTCTGATTCTCGATGTTGTTGTCCCGCCAATGGCCCCCGACGGTGCTGCCCAAGATGAAGCCAGGCACCAAGCGCGGTATTTCTTCTCCTCTCTGCTGCCTTGCAACGTCGACGTAGCCGTATACGCCATTCATCACCCCCTCGGCCTCTTGTAGACATTTCGTCAGCGCATCCGGGCCCGCCCATTCAGCCGCGGCGATGTGGGAGGACAGGACGAGTTTCGAGAATTTCGACATCATCTCTCGGAAATGAGGGTAGAGCGCCTTATTTGACGAGATGATGGAGGGGTTGCCCGAGTGATTGTCGGTTGTGCCTGATCCTGCGGCAAGCAACATGCGCAAATGGTCGGAAATGTCTTCTGCTCTGCGAACGTACTCGGCTCGTGCATGCGTCCGGATTGCATGCCGGTACGCCTCAATAGCGGTTTGCATATTGTCCACCAAGCTGTTCCACGTCACGGGAGCAATCCCAGCATCTTCCAGGAAAAACCGTGGTGTCGGTGATTTTGACAACCAGGGCGGAACTCCGGCAATAAAGGAGGTGTCGGACGGTCGAAGGGGGGGTATGGTCATGGATATGCTTGCCTGACCGAATGTGGATGTGAGAGGATTGGCTGGTTGATTGCCTGGCTGTCTGGCAGCAGTTCCGCTGATAGAATCCATGGAAGTGGAGGTTGAAATGCTGGCAAAGGTCGTCGAACCGGACCCTTTCTTGTGTGAAGAAATGAATGATTGCTCGCCGTCGGCCTCTGATGCAGACCCATCGTAGTCCTCCTCGCTGCCGAACCCTCCAGCCATCATCTCCGGGGGCGGTCTAGTCTGCTCAGGCACATGAAAATGGTTGCGATCACGCGGTCCTGTCTCATCGGCACTGGAGGGCGTCTCTAAGGGCAACTCCATGGTACTGACACCAGTCAAGGTGTTGAAATAGAAGAGCCTGCCATCGGGAGTCGCTTGAGGGACCCAGAACGCAGCCTCTTCCTGGCTCTGGCTATGCCCTCCCTCAATCGGCAGATCAGAATCCTCATCTTGGGTGTGCACGTCCGAGTCTTCCTCCTCTTCGTCATAGTCCTCCTCGGTTCCTGAACCAGTCTCACTTTCATCCAGGCCAGCGAGACCAGCCTCGCTCAGCTCATCCATACTGGTGATCTCTACGGTATAGTTGCTCGGGAACCAGCCCCGAACATCGTTGATCACTCCATCCCACCAGCCACTCTCCAACTGCGTCAAAACCTGGATGATGTCGCCCTGTCGGAAGCTCAAGCTTGTGTGGTCGTCGGCTTCGTAGTTGTACAGGGCGCGGACGAAGACGGGTGGGGGAGGCGGAGGGACGTCAGTGCTGGCCACATAGCTGCTCATAGCGGCCTGTTGGGCACGCCGGCGCGGCGAGAGGCCGCTCATCCCACCGTGATGGAGGTTGGAAGACGCCGCGCGCGACGGTCGGCTCGGCTCTGTGTACTGAAAGGCGGCGGCAAGGACAGCAGAGCCTGATTTGGCTGAGGACCCTTGCAAGGACAAATCTTGTGCTACCCTGCGCGAGGTTGACATGTCACCGTCTTTGGCCGATTCTGAAGTGGGCACTGAAGGACGAGATGTTGCCTCTCAAAGCGCAGCTGGGCAGACAGGCTCTGCATATTCGACCGCTGCGACACGGATGGGCGTTTCGGTGGCGGACTGAGCGACGGTCATCGACACGGAACGGAGAAGCGAAGGTCAGCGATGGGTTACAATACTGGAGGCTCAGCACGTCGTCTGGCTCTCGGGGGCAGGGCAGATATGGGATTTTGAAGTCTAGAGACGGCGGTTTGCGGTCTGTAGTACAAGCACAGTACTGCGCTTTTGGTCTATCCCGTCTATGGATTGTGAGAGGAAAGGGAGTGGAGAGAAGTGGTCGACATGGGCCCCGATTGGAGGCCCGCAAGCCTTGAGAGGGGCACCATCAGAGCCGTTCCCAAAACTGCCAGGGCCATAGGCTGGCCGGGCACGCCTCGCTAGCGGCTATCTGCACACAGTCGTTGGTGGCCACAAGAGAACTGTCTGGTGGACGTGGGATGGATGAAACGCATAACAGCACGTTGGATGACCGGAGGCTGTGAGGAGGTTCACTCTCGGCCGTCCTATTTTCTACGAGCACATCATGACAGATGAAGACGGGAACATGCCGAGACGCACCAGATGCAGCGCTACAGTATTCCACAAGGGCAACAACGGGCTTCCGCTGGCTCGCCTGTGCCGCCCCTGGGCCTCCCTGGGTGACATTCGGGGTACCCAGCCGAGCCAGCTTACCTAACAGATAGCTCTAACTGAACCGGCGAGCACCCAAGAAGTACATGCGTACAGTAGCCCGTAGCCTCACGCCCAGGGCATCAGAATCCCACCACCAAGGCCACCAAGGAGGCCCGAGACTGCCCTTCTGCTTGAAGTCGACTTTGGTCCTTGTCACTACCTACAGTACCTTACCCCTCATTCCAGGTATTCCACAAGACAACGACCAAGAGGCCTGGCATACAACGGCGCGGAGTACGTCTTGGTCGCGGTTTCAGGGTCAACAAGACGACGCGTTCGCTTGAGCTACTCCCCCCTCTTAACAAGCTGTGTACTCTGTATGTGTATCTCGGACCAGAGTCGTGCGCCGTGTCTCGGAATTGGCTTCGCCTAGTCAAGCCATGGCATTCTCGTAGAGGACGGTAGACATGCCCTTGTCGTCTTCGAGCTCTCGACCACCTCTTGATTATGGGGTACTTGATCGACGGTGGCCACGCACCTCGTGTTGAACTAGGGCACTGCTCGTGTGCTACATACCGATAAGACTAACCAAACACGGTCGGTTGTCTACACAAGGGCTTTCAGAGGAACAAGGAGCGTCCGGCCAGGCAGCTCCCGTATGCACATTCGTGTCAGCGGAGGATGGTGTACCAGCGCGCCACGCAGCATCTCCATATCAGTCACTTTTCTGGGGTAATCTGAGGCGTTCTGTTTTCAGTGAAGATTTCCCGCAGTGTTCAGTACTGTACATACACCGTAGCTGTGGCTTAAACGGCAAGTCGCCTATGTCCGACACCACGCGGAGTACACACTCGTTACTCCTACTGGCTCGGTTTCGTCAGGCCACCATGTCGACGGAAATGCAACCTCCACCAAGATCCTCTCCGCAGTCGCTGTCGATATCAGCACCACGCTAACAATACACTGTCTACTCGTAGGTACTTTGCCTCTCGCTCCAGAAGAGGGCACAAGACAAATCGATTGGTTGAGAAGGCAGTCAATCCAGGTGGCGCACCAGCCGATCTGCACACCACCAGTACAGGATGGCTCCAGTCCCTGTCCATGTGGGAATCATTGGTGCCGGCATGGGGGGACTGGCTGCGGCAATTGCGCTGCGTCGAGGCGGCGCCAATGTCACCGTTCTCGAAAGCACGATCGAATTAGGTGAGATAGGGGCCGGCATTCAGATCTTCTCGAACATCTCGAAATATCTCATCCGATGGGGCGTCGACGAGATAATCGGCGACAACTTGGTCCAGGTAGATGAGGTACGGACTTGGGGAGTCAACGGAGAGGTCGTCACCAGAGTCGATCCCGAGCGAGTTCGCAAAATTACCGGGTTCCCACACTTGATTGCTCGGCGAGATCATCTGCATGCCGGTTTCACCGAGTCTGCACGTCGCCATGGTGTTGACATCGTCGTGGGAGCGCGAGTGGAGAAACTCGAGTTTACGGAGAAATCAGCGACGGTTACCACAGCCCATGGAGCTTCTTACACATTTGATCTGGTAGTCGGCTGCGATGGGATTAAATCGACCATCCGACAACACCTCTTTCCAGACGTCAAGCCACAAGCGCCGTCAAAAGTCGCCGCGTACAGGGGCGTTCTTACCTACGACGAGATCAGGGCTAAAGCCCCGGAAGCTGCGTCTGTCCTTACCAACACCATGGATATGTGGACTGGTCCGAATGGCTATATCATGACCTACCCGCTCTCGGGTGGCAAGGAGTTGAATGTTGTTACATCATTCTGCAAAGACTACTACGTGGAGAAGATGGAGGAAGTCGACATTGATGAGTTTAGGGGATACTACAAGGACTACAGCCCCGCCATCCAATCCATCATCAGACTGGTCAATTACACCCAACGGTGGCCGCTACTGATCATGCCCTTCATGGAACGATGGTCGAACGAGTTCCGCAATGTTGTTCTGTTAGGAGATGCCGCCCACTGCATGCAGAACCACGTCGGTCAGGGCGCAGCGACAGCAATTGAAGACGGGGTCTTTCTGGGTCGCGCCCTCAGTGAAGTGGTCCGCGGCACAATCACAATACCCGAAGCCGTATCTATTTACGAGCAGAAAAGAATCCCCCGCGCATGGACAAAGCAACAAGTCTCATTCGTGTCGGGCGAGTTGAATATGTGCTCTGACCTAGAAGATCTCAGAAGGCGGAACTCATCGTCACTGCCAGAAGTCCAGGGTCTCAAGAAAGGCGAGGCACGGCACAACTTCCCACCACTGCCAGCCGAGTATCGCTCCTGGCAGATGTTCGACTCCCCAGACAGCGTCCCAGGCATCTTCTACTATGATGCAGAAGGCGACGCTGACAACGCAGTGTGCGACTTCCTGCAGACGAGGGATCGTGAAAATGGCGCTGTAGACGCCCTAACTATGGTGAGTCAAGCACTGAGAAAGAAATGGTGGGCTTCTCTGGACTTCAACGGGGTCGTTGCAGTATAACATCGGCGTCTACGAAAATGCGTTGTCGAAACACGCATCTTGAGGCTTAGCCTGGTCTAGGACCAAAGGTCTGAGCGCCGTACGCAGGGAAGCTTCACAGCCTCCACTCCCTCCATCCCTGATTTGACGACACTTTTGATGCATTGCATACGGACAGGGACTTTTGGTCCTGCACCAGAAGTGCCAATCAAGCCCAACCACTGCCATAGATGTTGTCTAGCTGACCAGTGACCATCGCTCTCCTACGATCTATGGCGTGTTGATATATCTGTCGCACCGCCTGCCAAACTCAAAATTTGACAGACAAACAGCTTTCAAAAACGTCACTTGCGAATGGTGGTCGTCGAGTATCTGCGGCTTCGAGAGCACAATGCAGTCCTGTGCGGGCTCCAACATCAACCCGGCAGACACGCAAGTGAGACCACCAAGCTGGTTTCGGGACACTCCTCTGGATCTCTCTCGGCAATCAATCCGGTTGCTCGAGGTGCTGGGGGGTCTTTCATCCGGGGGGAGGATTCAATGTCGCCTAGTACACTCTACCACGCGCTCCGTCTACCAATGTCTCTCCTATTGCTGGAGACCGCCCGATAAAGATGAGTCTCACCATGTCATCGAAATCGACGGAGCGCTATTCAGCGTCCTCTCCAACCTCTGGGCCTTTCTGGAAGCATTTCGACTGCAAGCGAGATATACGTGCAGAACTCAACAGCTGTGGATCGGCGCCGTCTGTATCGATCAGGCGACTACCCTAGAGCGCAAGTGAGTTGTTCTCCTCAGTGCCTAGCCGTTCTCATTCACAGGGCCATCGTGCACTCTAATCTTGTCTCCTGCTGACGCATAGCCAAAGCCACGTGGTCCGAAACATGGCTGCAATCTATAGCCAAGCTCATCAAGTCATTGTCTGGCTCGGCTCCGGAGACCAAGGCCAGAAAAAGGCTCTTGAACAAATGGGCCGTCACTCTCCCAGCACACAGACACCAGAAGAATTGGAATCCCTGCTTGCTCTGTGTGAGAATGAATACTGGGACCGTATTTGGGTTGTACAAGAAGTGATACTAGCGAAGAAGCTTGTATTGATGTACGACAATCAGCAAATCCCTTGGAGTAGTTGGGTCATCCTCCATCGCAAACAGTCTTATCTCCACAAGGTGCAGGATGTACAGCAATCCGACAAGGTCAAGGAGCGATTCAACTCGAGCGAAGGAAGAGTCATATTCCTAGAATACTCCAAGTTTCGAGAGAGAAACAGCAATTCAAGTTGGGGGTCCTTCTTGCGACGTTTGGAAAGTGCAAGTGTGCGGACATTCGTGACCGCGTCTTTGCGCTCCTCGGTCTCTGCGAAGAAGGTGTAAACGGCGTGGTACAGGTCGATTACCGTATGGGTGTCGAAGCCCTGTTTCGGCATATCATATCATCCTGCTCCGCGGGTCCGAGAGTTGATCCAAACATACTCGCAGCAGTCCTGGGAAACCCTTGGTCTTTTTCGGGGCCCCCAGATATCTGCGAGACTTCTTCAACATTTGTCAGTTAAGGGATCCTCATATGGACTTGAACCGGATTCCAAGTGCCCTGGATGGCCCTCCTGATTGTCTCCCGTATTACTGCGAATCTTGTCATCAGCACTTGCCGTGGCTCTGTCTGCCCGCGAGCTACCAGGCCCATCAAGCACCATCATACTTGCGCAGGGGTCGCCGCCTAATACAGGGAAGAGCATCTCCTGCTTCTCGCTGCGCCAGCCCAAGATCATCCCTTCTTCTTCAGCATTGCGGTTGACATCTGTGCCAGACTGCACCAGCAGCAGATTCTTACACCGACAGGTCCGATGCGCAAGAAAACCGCCGCAGGACAGGAAGGTGCACCCATTGTCTACTTCTACTACTGGTTTCGAGAACTATGGATTTTCTCCTCCGACGACTCGTGGACCAAGACGGCTGTTTCTCTAGACCCCTCCGGGGAGCGGTACCGATGTAGAGGAAGAGCATTTGTTCCACGGCTCTTTGACCATGGCACCTCGGTCGACTAATTGATTTGATCAATCAACTCGTCGTAAACAGCAAGCTCTGTCCCGGATACACTACCGTCCAGGTCATTGTATAGAGCCAAGGCATTTGCTCAAAGGCCCTTTGGCTAGGTTTTATCGTCGACTGATTGGTTTGATCAACAAAGTTGTACACAGCACAACAGTGTCCCGAATACATTCTGTACCATCCAGCTGCCATGACGGCGCCAGGTGCAGACACTCACGCATCATACCGCCTTGCCAGGCTAGGAGCCGGCTTTACAGACTGCATAAATAAGAATGCATACAGAATACGGGGTACAGTACGCACTATAATCAATGCAACTCATCCCTACCGAGCTTGGCATTGATATTGACACTGTCCTGCCTGCCTAGGTACCTACCTACCTACCTGTAATCTATACATAAAGGCACGGAGTAAGCTGCTCGGTGGAGATATATCACATTAGCCCCTCCAGAGCATTGCTCTCTACTGTGTCAAGATGGTCCAGAAACCACAGTGACAGAAGAAAGCTTCAGTTAAATGTATGCATATCATTATGTAACTTGTTCTTCTTGGTAGCTCTGCTCGCTCTGTGCTGCAACCTGCACCATCGCATTACCACGGTTTGCCATACCATGGCATATGCGGCGAGATAGCCTGAGTTCTGCTTGGAAGAACTATCACACATATCCCACCTGCACGCACCCTGCCTGCCGTCCTGCCCTCAAACGATCCATTTCAGCTAGTATACAGAAGAGTCGAAAGGACTCAAAAAAACATCGGCCGTTTCTCAGTCTCAAGTTGAAAAGGTTGCAATGAGTAGAATGTTCATGAAATGCCAGGACAGCCCTGCTGGCGGTGTTGAGCTGCCCGGCGCACGTTGCTGTGCTCGAGCAGAAAAGAGTCGTCAATAAGGAAAGAGCCGAAGTCTTGCATTTGATAAGCGCACAAGGTATCAAGTGGGAAGATTAGGTTGTACGTTGCGTTGTTGTGAGAAGATCGTGTCCAGTAGGTGATGACTAAGATAGTCCGGATATCCCCGTCGTTCTGACCGGGGTTAGGTATGAGTGTTGCGGCCGTGGGATGTGCTGAAAGCAAGACTTCGGGAAGAGAGTCGAAAGCCGAAAAGCTGAGCGCAACCGCCATGCTCGTAAACGCCGTGATCTTCCAGTGAGGCCGCCAGTTCGCCATGCAGCAATATGAGAGGAGTGTGTTAGAAAAGAAAATTTAGTAGGCTGTTTCCATGCCCATCAATGTCTGGTCGGACACCTGTGGCATGCCAGTCATGGAGTCCATATTGATTTCGTCGACGTAGCCGACAAGTGCTTGGGAATGCAGCTTGAATGATTCGCCCATGGTTCTCGAGATGCTGTCCAGAAGTTAGCGTTGCCGACACAGGACTTGGAATTCGAACTTACCCCCAGACGACGACTCCGTCCAGCATCGAACCCCAAACACGAGCCACCGTGGAGCTCAAGCGAGATCCATTCGAATCCACGGCATCGTCATCAAACAGGCCGCGCACTTTCATGTACATTGACAGTTCCTCGTCCGTGGCCTCTTGATCGTCGTGCTCGATGCGATACAGCCACAAGCTCAGAATGGTGATGAGGTCCACACCACAAAGAGGATGTTCGATGCTCCAGTTCGTTGATGATGTCTTGGTGACCCAGTTGACGCCTTGCATAGCGACGATCTCGATGCATTCGTAACATTGCTCGATGACCTTGATCATTTCCTTGGTTCTCTTGACGGCGTCTCGGGACTGTGTCATGGCGTTGGCGATCTCGTAGGAATTGTGGTAACGCAGAGCCTCTTGAACATTTTTAAGGTCCACTTCAAGGAAGGCTCTTGTGTTCCGGTACACAGCCATCGAGTTGAAGATCAGTGGGTGACTCTTATGTGGTGTGCTCAAGGGTACAACAATGGTCTCCGGTTCGCACAGGTCAAGTGATCGCTCCCAGGTTTCGAGGGCGATTCGAATCTTCCATTCCAGAACGACATCTTGCAATGATTCGAAGCTTCTCCTGAGGTTCCAGACTTCCAAGAACAATGCATTGATCATCACCCGTGTGGCGAAAGCGCTGTAGCGAGCGGCGTCTCCCTGGAAGAGGCTGTCATGGGCTTCGCGGACGGTAATGGTTGGTGATGCTGCAATGATATCTTGCCAGGAATCTTCATCGCTAGGTTCAATGTTCCATAGAGACTCGGATGACGGCAGAGGCAACGAGTCGAATTCATTGAAGCTGATGGCTGGCGTGTGGTTGTAAGTCAAGGTGAGCATTCCAAAGAAGATGTAGACAGCATAATATGTCCGTCGACATCCCTCTTCGGTGACCCACTCTTCGTGTGTCGGAGGAGCTCCTGACCGGGCATCGATCCGAAGCTTGAGTTCGTATTTATTGCCAGCAACCATCTATGACGGTCAGCACAATCCACACAAAGCGATTCGTAGATTACTCACGTTAGCAAGCAGACTTTTGATAGAGCACGCCCATTCGAGGCCCTGGGAACCGCCACTCCAGCTTTCGAAGACCATGTTCAAAAGCGTGCTCTGCATCGTCCACAGCGGGCATTTCCTCGAGTCGAAGTTGTCCTTGTTCTGTAGGAACTGGTTCACAAGTTTCTTGGACCCGTGGTGCAAGAGGTAGGCCTGTTCTTGATCGAAGTTGTACAGGGCTCCAATGGAGAGGATGGCAAGGAGAAGCGCTGGCTCCGTGGTCTCAGGGCGGAAGCTGACCGGGTGGAGGAAGGGGAGGTGATGATGGAACAAGTTGAAGTAGGTAGTAAGGTAGAGGTTGATGGAGGGCAATGAGGGAAGGGCAATGTCCCCAACTAACTGGTTAGCAATGATAGCCCTCTCGTCTTCGTTGCTAATTTGGGGAGCTTTGGGTAGGGAAAGGGGTTGCGCCGGGCCAGGCGACTTGCGGTAATTCACTGGCGACACAGGACCAGTCATCGAAGGGAAGGGCGATAGCGCATTAGGGGTGGGGGTTCCAGAGACAGGGAACGTGTCTGCTAGTCCGGGAAAGGCGGAGGGAAGTGAGGCCGTGAGCGAGTGGTTGCGCTCCATAATCGGTGGGAGTTGCGACTGATGCGGCTGTATCGATCCCATATGGACGTAGGGCGCCTGCGACAGATTGTCTTGCGACGATATGCTCGACATGGAATGCGCTTTTTGGTCCGAGGGTCCTTGCGGCATGAAGCTGTCCCAGGGCATGTGCGGCAGGCTGTTGGTGCCAGTGAGGTAGTCGGACGATCCGAGAAGCGAGCTGCGGTCTGGGGAGTAACCGGGGATGGATCCTTCGCCGTTGTTCAGATGGCCGTTCGCTGCTGCTGCCGCCTTGTGTTGGAAGTCTGTCATCAACATGGCGGCAGTTTCAAGGTCGAGCATACCATCGCTGCTTGCCTCTATCTGCTCCAACGTGCCAGGATCGATGCTGATGGAGGGCTTCGACGGAGCAGCCGCCGATGAGGGCGTCGCCTTGGTCTCTGCGCCTGCACCTTTACCTGTCCCTGATGTTGTGCTTGATTTCTTCTGCCGGCCTTCAGACTGAAGCGGCACACCGCCATCCTTTGCATGTACGGTTCGATCGTGGCGTAGGAGCAGATCCCGGCGGACGAAGGTGCTGCGACATTTCTGGCATTTGAAGGGCCGCTCCTTGGTATCTATCACGGAACAAAGGGTCAGCCAGGTGTTTTATGGTTGATGGCGGGGTTGGGTCTCCTCTATTGCCCCACGTCGGTCGCAATAATAGACGGGGGGAAAGTAAGAGGATGGACTTACGCGACCGCTCGTGTCGGCTCCGATGTTCGCTGCGACTGAAGGCTCGATTGCAGTACTGGCACTTGTACTTCTTTTCAGGCGCGGATGCAGCTTTTTTCGGGGTGTTCGTGCTCGCCGTCGCTGCGACGTGGCCAGCCTCAGCGGCAGTGGCATCAGATTGGGCCATGGCGGCGATCAATTGAGTATTACAAGCCCTCCAACCAGGCGCAAGCCTTTCGCTCGAAAATGAGTTGGTTTAGAGGTGTTGATGTCGACGTGACCATTCCGTGGGAGATCAGCGCAGGGCGATTAGAGAGGTGAGAGGGAAGCAGTGACCAAAGATTGCAGCTGGCAGTGTGGGCTTGCTGCAACTCGACTCGCTGGCTGGATCGTTGGCTCGCTGGCTTGTCCGCGCGGTGAATGATGGGTGCGTCTCCGAGTCTCGATTGGCGAAAACCGCAGGCAAAAGTGGATCACGTGGGCATGCGTGAAGTCCAAATCAAGTATCAGCTGTGGCTGCAGGTGAAGCCCCGAGATTCGTGAATGTTGTGAATTGCGACGGGCGACGAAGGTGTTGTCGCAACACGCGGCCGTGAGCGATGTATGCGATGAAGAGAAAATCAAAATGAAGGAGGGGCAAAAGGAGGGAGGAAAGGAGGGAGAGAAACACAGAGGGGAGGCCGAGGGCACTGCGAGAGGCGTTCAGAGATTCCTAGGCATCCCTCAGCCATCATCGCGCTTGGTTGCCCTCCTCTCTGGGAACCCTGGAGCCCCTGAAAATTACCACCGAGACCAACTGATCACTGGCTGAGGGGCAACCCGAACACCCAGAACGGGCCCGCGTTGCCGTTATGCCTGGCGAGCTACTTTAGGGGAGCGGATCTACCGGGAAATCCTTCCACAGCTTCCAGTGCCACCGCTTCTCGAAGAGAAGAGATCCCCTCCATGGCAGTTCCCACCAGGGCACCCATCAACATCCTTCCGGCAGCTTGCAACCACCTGACTGGCGTGCCTCTAACGTGATGTAACTTAGTCCGCCTGTCAGTGCCTGACCAGCCCACGATATTATCGCCCCTGGGTCCGAAATTTATCAGCTTTTCACGGAAGCCAGAGTCGATTTCTGCTATGGGACGAGGTCGCCCCCGTAATGTCTGCAGATAACTGCATAGTGTACTGTGTAGGTAGATAGCACGTAGAAACAAAACAAAGTTGAGCCATCTCCTTCCGAATGCGTCGTCACGGGACACTTCAGCGGTAGCGACATGCCTGAGAACAGGCGCCGACTTGCAATCGTCATCACCAAAGGTGGCCATTGATCACCACAAGGGAGAGAAGCAGACACTGGATGGAGGACGGCCTTGATCTTGAACGTGACGCTGCCCTGCTGCTCATAGTCGTTCCCCAGCCACCTCATATTCACCAGCCATTCCCCATTCTCACCGTCACAAAGCTTCGGACCGTCCCCACGTTCGCGCCGTTGGTCCTCGATGCAGCGTGACGCCCGAAGATGAAGCTCCCACTTACGGCGATTTGACCATTTGTGCTGGCCCTTCATTGGATCATATACAAAGGCAGTTACTTGGTTTCAATGTCTCTGCGGTGGACGTAGGCAGCCGCACGACCGAATCAGAGCCATGTCTCTGTTGCTAACACGGCACTCGACGTGTTAAGGGCAATCGTGGCACCAAGCAAAGGTTTGGATGAGAACAACGTGGGATCGTCAGCATTTAAAATCTCGCTCTACTCCTGTTCCTGCATTCTTCCATGCAGCTTGCAGCTCACTGATCCCAAACGAGAAGGGGAAACCTCGCCTAACCCAGCCGGTCTGTGTCTGACGGCGAAAGCTGCTGTTATTTCTCTGGGTGTCCCGACGACGCTGCCGCTGTCAGACAGGGTCGCTCGATAGTGTCGATTTGCTGGCGCTGCGGGACTCTTGGTGCTTAGAGCTAGGAAATGCGACCCCTCCTTCCGCGCAAGCAATTCCCATCTTCCGGGGACCATCCTCGTGCAAACCCACACATCCAGTCTGGTGGACCGGGTGGATAACGGAGCCAGGTCTTGTCGTCAGAAACAATTTGAACCCAGAAGAAAAGTTTCATGAGAGCAACTTCTCCTGACAAGCCTACGACGAGTCAAACTCGACCACGCAGTTCATTGACCTCGACAAACAACTGCAACAGCATCACAAGTTAGGGTTCCCAAGCACAAAGCAAGGCTTGATGTATCTCAAAGCTTGCGATTCCGACTGCAATCTCCAGCAAATGCACGGAAATGCGACCCTTTCCAAGGAACAATTACTTCGTACACTAAGACCTTCTAGTACTCAAAGAGCCCCGCGAGGCGACCCCTCGCTAAGTCTTTGCTCGACCGCGAACATCTGATTACGTTACTGTAACTATCGTCCACCGCATCTCTTTTCTTATCGTGCAATCTTTGCTCTTTCATGTCCCTAACCACAGCTTGAAATAGGCGGTCAATACATTTCGAACAATGCATTGCGGCAATCCACCCCGTCGCGAGCCGACGCATTTCCCTTGGGCCACCAGGGCCACTTGCAAGTCCTGGACAAGTCAAGGCGACCGCGGATGCTGGCCGGATATCATCGTCTACCTAGCTGTCTCATTAGTCCCAGTTGGGAGGGGATAACCCACAGCACAGGTTTGCTGTTGCGGCCAGGACTGGGAAAGCGCCGAAGCCACACTTCGCCCAGCGGACGCGGCGTCCTTTGCGCCCGTCGGAATCCCACCTGCCGCGAAAGCTACCACGGACCCCACCACCCCACTTGCCTTTGCAGAGAAGCCTCACCATGGCCTCACCCTGGCTTCACCCTGGCCTCACCTTTGGAGAGTTCAACAATCTCCGTCGTGTCGCATCGGCCGTCTGCTTTGCTATGTGCCGTCCCTGTCCATCCATTCGAAGCTCTTCGAGAAGCCCCACGAAATCACGCGCCTTGTTCGGTTGGCTACCAAACGCCTGACATCAGCCATGAAACTGCTGAAGGCGAGGGGCTCGGAGGGGCGGATTGAACTTTCTCGCAACTTAGTTTCGTTCCGAAATTGTGACGCGGGCCACCAGGCACGGCTGTTCTCTCCCTCCCGAAGACTGCTTCCTGAAGAAAGCTAAGCAAAGGAGTCAATGAAACCGAGCTGCAACTGTGGATTCCAAGAAGGTGTAAGCAAAAGAGTGTGCGATGACTCTGGACACACATATGCATTGACCTTTCCTCGAGCTTGGGCCCTGTGCGAAGATATCGACTCGCCTGTCAACGTCAACTCGATGCGGATATCATACCTCGTAGTCACTTGCGCAATCACGTCTCCAGAGCTTACACATAACGCAACATATAAAGTTCATCGGAACGACACTTCGATCCTATCATCGCGAAGAACGAAGGCTCGGTCCCTGCCGATCACCAAGCGGTGTGCCTATCGACTAGTGTCAAGGTTGAAGTTTCTCCAGAGGAAGGGGTGAGAGTCTGTTTAATGACTTTTGTCACGGTCGAAGATCCCAATAACAAACACATCGTCGAGTCGAGTCGAACTGCACCCCAAGATATATGCTCGAGAGCCAGTCAGCGGTAGAAAGTTTAACATTAACGACTCTCAGAACGTTGTGCGAAGAGCGACGATGGGTCAGCCGTGAAACATCGTGTCTGATGTTACAGTGAGTTGTTTTGGGAATCCTCAATCTATCCAAGGTATATGGTATATCTAACACAGTGTCTCCCCCAAACGCCTCGCTTGATCATGTTGCTGCCTTGTATTGTTCGTTACTGGGCCCTTCCCTTGCTCGTTTCATTGTCCAATATCCACTTGCACACTTCTCTTCAACCTTTCGACCAGCGCTTCTAACTCACTATTCCGGTCTTCTAAATTTGCAAGCTCCTTCTGAAGTCCATCTTTTTCCGATCTGAGCTGCTGCACTCTGGTCGCCATCCTCTCCCTTTGTCTTAGGCTGTCCTCGAACATATTCTCCATGCGACTCATCATTTCAACGCTCTCTGGGGCTTTCATGGTGGCAGCGGACTGAGCAGCTCTCAAACTAGCATTCGCCTTCTCCAGCTCCAAGACTCGCTGCTCCATCGCCGCCGTCTTGGCCTGCTGCCACAGGTCATCCGAGTCAGGTCTCGAAATCCGGTGTGGCAGGATCGGTGTCATCGCGCCCCCGCCCATGAATGACCGCTTCTCCTGAGGCGGCGAGGTCGCGATCTGCATTTTTCCGGACCAAGTGGCTTTGGCCAATTTCTCCCGTAACGCGAGCACGTTTTCGAGGTCGTCGTCGCGGAGTTTGCGGATGGCGGCGTGTTCACGCCTTTCCTCGGCGAGCAGGTCGCGGACTTTGATCAGATTCATGAGATCGTCGTTGCGGAGGGCGAGGAGGTCGTTGTGGGATTTGAGAATCATTTGATTTTCTCGTTCCAGCTCCGCCACGCGCTTTTGCAGCGCAGCGTAGTCGTCGGCCATGACAGTGGCCTGAGCACGTTCGACATCGACGACGCGGAGGAGAAGGGAGTGTAGCAAGTGGGACATGGGTCCCACTGTGTCGACACTGCGGACCTCTTCCGTGGGGAGTCGGTGCCGAGCCACAGTCGGGGTCTTCAGGTCCATTTCCACGTCATGGACGTCTTCCTCTTCGGCGAGGGTGGCATGGGTATCAACCGACGTAACTGACTCGCTTCGCTTTCTCTGCATCTCCAGTGTCTGGTGGACAGCGTCGTGCTGCTTTGCCGCCACCATGAAATGCTCCCTGGAATTCAAGGTAAGGGTCCTTTTCCGGGGGTTCCAAAGTGGCATCTCATCGAGGTTGAAGGCCACGGGTCGAAGCTGCTGCGGAGATTGAGGCTGTGGTTTCTCCTCTTGGTAGGCGGACAGGATGCTTTCATCGTCATTGTCGCGGTCGCTATAGTTTGTGTCAGGGGTCGACGTGGGATGCGGCAAGTACAGCGAATTTTGACTGGACGTGGACGACGCTATTGATCCTATTGACAGTGCAACGGAATGGCTGGAACCAGTCCGAGTAATTTGGCTGGGCGACCACATTGTGCAAGATTGAGACTATCGCGTCTCTACTGTTGTATGCAGGGCTAAATAGTAGTACGATGTGGCAAGGCGCAGCCTCACATAGAACACCGCTACAGGCTCGAATGGGGGAAGGGTAAAACGGATTGAATATCGGACAAAGACACACGGGCGCCCATGAAGCGACACCACGATGATATACCGTTGCGCACTGTAAGAGATCTCGAAAGTAAGGGGCATGAATGTGCTAGAGTGAAACGGCTTTCTCCCTCGTCCGGTGAGGCTGAGACGGTCTTGAGACGATTGCGTTTCTCAACCCTGATTGGCGGCGTGACGAACGCCCGTTGAAAATCACATCACATTTTCACATTGCGGCATCGCATGGGCCGGGACCCCAAAAGGTCTATCGCGCTTCGTAGATTCCCCGTTCCATAACCAGTCAGTGCAGGATTGCGCAGCCAGCCATCTTGTATGGAGTATGGATAGTACCTGTAATTGTCGCCGTCCTTCAACGTGCACGCGAACGTGGCCCGAAGCAAAGCGAGAGCCGGGGCTGAGACGTATGAGACGGACCCGCCTTCCGCGACCGAGGCTGGGAGCCCCTGAAGTGCCTCGCAATCCCGCCACGGATCCGGGCGCCATCGCAATCCCTCTCTCGTGCCATCATCCTGCTTTCGTTACAGCCGTGTGCCACGACAGCTAACTTTTGAGCTTCTTTGGGATGGGAGGCTTTCTGTTTCTGGCCTACGTTGAGCAGGGCATCTCAATTTGGGCACAGTAGGGAGCACGGCGTACTCAATACGTATGACATGCATGATCGGGCTGGCAGGATTGGAGCCAGTGATGAGAGTAACGGGCGTATAGAGTACATGAGAGCCAGTGAAGCAGCAAGGCAACCGAATTCAAGGGCACTCTCCGAGCTTAGGAAGGTAGAGATTATCGAGGCGATACTGTGCGTATCGGATTGAAAGTCGGTGGTGTAAAACGACGAGGGCGGGACAAAGGCTGAACTCGACGCACGACAGTTATCCTGCGCTGCCCTCGTGGTTGAAGTACACTACAGCCTTGATCAACGGCACCTTCTCTTCTAACTTCCCGCCCCTCGAGTTTCCTTCCTTGACCAATCCGGGGGATACTACGAATTCCGCATTCGCGTACGCAGCCTCCAGTTCACTTCCGGGGTATACCCCCTTGACGTACTTGGTGTCAAGTTGACCGCGAAGCCCAAGAGTGGAAGGCAAGAAGAAGCGGACCCGGTATCGTTGAATCGCGATGAGAGTAGCAAACTCACTGGCTTGCTCTATGAGCTCATGGAGTCTGGTAGCCAGGCTCGGCGAATTGTTGTTGGTGGAGGGAAACACGAAGAGGTGTGAGAGCGTCGAGATAAGACTGGAGATACGGTCCTGGTAGCTTGCCTGGATTTCCTGATGCTGCCGGTGGGGAGCGGTAGGAGCGTTCCGAGCGCTCCTTAGCCGCTCGACGGTCGTGTAGCGCCATTTCTCTGCAAGAGGATCTGCTTCCGGCCACTCCAGGAGTGCATTATCCTGAACGCCAAATAGAGCTCTCCAGGTTTGGTAGATGGGGTCGCCGTAGGCTCCGAAAACCCGGAACGGCGTCAGGAAGGTGCCATCTACGACGATTTTCCACAAAATACTCTGGAACAAGAATGTGTGGTCACGAAGCGGAATTGGGGATTGTAGCCGGACGTTGAACCCCATTGCCTCGGCTTGTTGCACGAAATCAGGGGCTGAGGTCAGGCGTGAAAGGCCCTCGATCTCAGTGGTGAGCTTGTAGAATCGTTTCCCGAGCTCGTCATCCTGCAGTCCCTGGAAATTGTCGACGGACAAGCACATATCTTCTTCGGCTTTTTTAACCTTCTCCTTCTCATGGGCAATTTCGACTCTGTACTCATCCTCGCGGCGCTTGATATCAGTTTCGTGCTTGTGTGTCAATGTGTCGATAAGGCTCTGGTGCTTGGTGGTGAGGACATTGACATAATCCTTGTGCTGTTTTTCACATTTGCTCTGTCTTCGATTCAAATCTGCCACTTCGTCTGCGTGCTTCGCCTGCTCCCATTGTAGTGAGCTCTGGTATTGCTGGTAAAGTTGTGACATATCATGTTGAGCTGCAACTCTCTCGGCATAGATTTGCTGCTCAAGACTTGAAATTTTCTCGTCCTTCGTGGCTATGGCGGTTCTGTAGCGTTGGATCCTGGTATCTCTCTCCTGTAACGTCTCCACTAGTCGTCTATTGGTTTCTTGCAAAGAGTCATGAGAAGCAAAGACCTTGATCAGCAGAGAGGTTGCTGCATTTTGCGACCGATCAATGGGCAGTCTGCGGTCTGTCATCCACTTGAAGAGCCTGTCCTCGACGTCCTTGAGTTCATCCTGGACGGAGCATGTATCCAGCCGACTCTTGCGACCCGCAATACTTGTTCGGCCATCTTGTGGTATTTCATCAGAATACTGACGCGGATCATCGTTCTTTCTGGTGGAATCCTCGTTTCTGCTGCTGTGAAAATGAGGTACGAATTTGGCGACGCGGTTGGGGTCTTTGCCGCTGCTTCCACGCGGTTTTCGACCAACGCGGTGCTTTTCTGAATCTTCACGGAAGCAAAACATGGTGTCTGCAACAAGTGCTATGGTCCCGAACTTCTAAACTGCTCTCAGTTGTCCTTTTTCACATGGTCATTGGTTTGGGACCACAGAAGGGTAGACAGAACAACGAGGGATCAGACAGAGTCCTGTGCGACGCCGAAGCTCAACCCCCGCTCTCAGCCTGACACATGCAGCCATGTCCGGTGCGCATCCAGGTCCGGAGAAGAGACGCGAGAAGAACTGGAAAATGCTAAATCGGGACCCGCAAGCTTCTGGCCAACACAGGGGACCGACTTGGTCTTGCTGAAGTGGTCAACTTCGGGCAGAAGCGACCATGACTGCATGCTAGACTTGCCGACAAGGCGACTCGCATGCGACCGGACGAGGCTTCACTTCCCATGCGTCGTTGTCTCAGGCAGCAAATATTGAGTTTGTAAAGACAGCGCATCACGTGCGCCACACAAACAAGGCAACGAACGCCACAAACCGCGCCAAGACGGCGCTAGATAATCACATCACATTCGCTTCACGGTCACTTCACTTGGAAGTGAACACGACATAGCCCCCTCGACTTCATCAAGCCCGCCAGCCACTATGCAAAGGCAACTGCGCCCGACCGGCAGAGGGTCTTTATGACACAAGGAGTGGCTTTCCGGGAATGGCTTTACCCATGCAATATGTGCCGAGCTTCCATCTCCGGCTTGACGGGGATAGGGCAAACATCTGCCATCTGCCGCCAAGGCAGCAACAGAATGTCGAAGGCTAGGCTCTCGGATTGTGATGCCCTTTGTATCCGTCTTGTTAATTCGGAGTAAGGCCAACCGTCTGGTGGTCTCGGTGATACACACCTTTCTCCCACAGTCCTCAGAAGCTAGTGGGCTTCACCTCATCTTTCTCAAACTTGCGTTTCCTTGTTGGGTGAACCGCCGTTTGGCATTCCTAGAGACTAACATACTTTCGTCTCTCCTCAAGTCGGCTACCAATTTCACTTACTTGTCAGTGGGTCATTAACAATTCAGTTCCTCTGTCCCGGGTTGAGGTAACCGGAAGATAGAGACTCGTACTGTACGTCCTACCTACGATGTCACTCGCAGGAAATCGACTCATTATCGGTCTCGATTACGGGACAACGCATTCAGGTCGGGCTCACGTCGCATCATACCTGAGTTGATACTGAATGAAGCAGGTATTTCATACGCCCTGGTAGGACGTGACCAGCACGTAATCAATGCCAATGCTTCGCGCAATGACCAGCCCGGCGCAAATATCATTAATGTCACGTCTTGGTCGAGAACAAACGCTCCCAAAATACCGAGCGTCATCTCCTATGCACCAGCGGACGGTCACGAAGCGCAATGGGGTGCTGAAACTAGCAGAACCGGGATCGAGATGATATGGACCAAACTCCAACTTGAGGAACAGGATCGCTTGGATGAACTCGATCTATTGTTGAAAGCTCTGGACGGAATGGCGAACCTGAACCTCAACGCAATCGTGGGCAGTAGAGGCCTGCCTTCGTATCCGGCAAAGGAGCCCGTGGGTATCGTGACTGACTACTTGTCTCGCCTCTGTGCACACTTTGTTGACAAGGAGCTGACGGGTGGTCACGGTCGTATTGGGCTTCACTTACTGCGACGCACTCCTGTCGATATCGTGCTGACGTGTCCCATCGTAAGCGGCCTGATTTTGTCACTTCGTCAAGATGTCCTGACAATATCCGCAGGAATGGTCAGACTCGGCGAAAGCCCAAACTTTTCATGCTATCACTCGTGCCGGCTTTGACAAGAAATATTTCCCGAGACTGAATGAGATTATACTGGCGAGCGAGCCAGAAGCTGCAGTCCTGTTTGTTCTAAAATCCATTCAGCACGAAGACGACGCGGCTCCAGTAAAAGTACACTTGGATGAGATATGCCTATCAAAGCCAGGTGCTAACGTCTTCCAACCAGGTCGGAGACTGCATTGTGCATTGTGATGCCGGAGGGGGAACGGTGGTAAGGAAGCCTATGGTAATGGGCGGGTCTGACTGACATACCAACACCAGGATGTGGGGTCTTTCCGAATAAAACAAGTAGAACCAGATCTGGTATTGGAGGATATCTGTCTCGGAGCCGGTAAGATATGTCTGATGTGCTGACGAGTGCAAAGGGAGGGCTGATCCTCCACTAGGCAAAAAGGCCGGAGCAACGTTCGTCGACCGCGGGTTCCTTAGGGTCCTGTGGAACAAACTTGGCGCGGAGAACTATGAGGTTCTAGCTGGGGGGACGCTCGAGACTTCAATCGGCAGCCACTCAGCCCGCAGTCCTGAATTAGCTTCGATTATGGAGGACTGGGAAGAGGAGAAAAGAAGCTATAACGGTCAAGCCGACCATGAGAAGGACTTCTATCTGCCACGGAAACTGCACCATCTTGAACGCCCAGAGCATGGGGTTTGCGATGGACGGGTGCGGATCACGGGGTAAGTGCCGGAAACTCGCCCCTGGCGTGGATATGACATTGATCTTGGAAGCCATGACCTCCGAGAAGCGTTCAAGTTCTCGATTGACAGCACCATTGAATTGATTACTGGTCAAATTGGCCAAGTAGAGTGTCTGGGCTGGGGAGTCAAGGTACGCGTCCTATCCGGTGTGCTGAAGCGTGTGCCTGTGTGACTGTCTGCTAACACATCCATAGTTGGTCACTCTGTCCGGAGGCTTCGCTCGCTCAGACTATCTGTTCAATGAGGTCAAGCATGAGATCTACAGAACCAGAGGCATCCACATAAGGAAACCCATCGATGAGTACGCTCCCCAGTACAGTCCGTCATGGACCTACTGACATTGTCTCCTCAAGCAACGATTGTTGGGCTGCTGTTGCTCGAGGCGCCGTGCTATACGGTCTCAAACATGATACATCGCGATTCATCTACATGCGCGCATGTCTACGGAATTACGGGATGAGAGTCTCCCAGCAGTTTTCAGCGTTCAAGCATTCCGCAAGAAGAACCACGTATCAAGACCCGTTCGATGGCAATACCAAAGCCGGGGATCAGATGGTCTGGCTCATCAAGCGGGGAGACCTCATTCTGTCCAACAAAGGCAACTATTCGTCTGTTCACATTTGTCGCAGATTTGGCGCCGACGACAACAGATTCTTTACAACGGCGTTGCTGGCGAACGACGATGACGAAGCGCCTGAGGGACATCTTCACAACGGTAGGACTTCCTCATTCCACTAGCGCCCCCCTGCAATATGATTCTAACGACGGACCAGAGACGAACGAGGTGGCGAGGCTACGCTATGATCTTAGCGTTATCCCCGAAAGGGACTTCGACAGAATGAGGATGTCAAATGGCAGAAATTGGTACTACCAAGCCAATCTGACGTTTCACTTGCTGGTCCACGCCGATGTCCAATTCTGGGTCACTTTTGGAGAAAACGAATTGGCTAGGGTGACATTTCCATATGTGTGAAAGTCTCGCTTCCAAGTCCTAGCTCAGTGGTGGAATGATATCTCGTGTCGAAGAAGAAGGCTACAATCCATAGAACGACCGCCCCTCATCTGAAACCCTCCGCGCTCGGAATAACCTCGACACCCGGGAGTTAATAGTACGAAAGCAAGCCAGGCACCTTGTGAAGGTCCGAGACTGCGAATCGAGGGCGTGGCGGACTGCGAAAGGGGCTGCAATGAGGCTCGCCCCGGAGACACACGTCCAGTAGCGCCGGACGACGTGCTTGGTTAACCCTGGACGCTCTCAGTCCATCCGTGCGGCTTGTTCATGCTAGACGCGGCAGAAATCGACAAGGTTGGCATCTGCCGGTTTGGTAAAACGGGACAGCTGAGATACAAAGCCACGAAAACGCCACCACGCACGCAATAAGGTGGAGCCGACCAGTGCGAGCACCACTGCCCCGAGACCCGCTGTGGTGTCTGTCCGCTACAGTCCCAAGAGGATGTGATAGCAAAATTTCAGCCTGACGCTCTAGCCAATAACCATCGCCTTGGATTATCAGCCCAGACTCTGTCTGCGTCGCGGCCACAGGCAGCACCCTGACTCAATGGGCGGCAAGGCGAATCCCTGCTACAAGGCGCATGCGAGGCTCCCAGAAGCACATGTAGCCTCCAAAGTTCCGACGCCCGACTGCAAGCAGAGGTCTCATAACACGCCAAGGAGCGAAGGCAGACCTCACTCAACCTATCAAGGTGACATGCTGTGTCCAAGCTTGCAGGAGCCGCGTCTCGTCGTCGACTCGAATAAACACCTCGTCCAGGTCAACAACCTTCAGATTCCTCGACGTACGGGACATTTGGGCGACACAAGTCAACAGGATGTCTGATGGAAAGATTGTCTCGTCTCTGTCGTGGCTCCCCACCCGTCTGGCCGGCTCACTCTTCAAGGACAAAAGCACGCTGGGCCAGATCGTCGCGGACATCGTCGCGCTCGGCGCGATCATTTGTCTACTGATCGTAACGACAGGTCGCAAGCAGATCTTCGATGTGAACCCGCCATCGGCAAGAGGACTTCGAATCGGCATCAGCGCGCTGATTCTCTGGTACGCGCTCACGATCATCGACCTATTTCTGCACGAAGCTCGTGTCTCGGTGCCGTACAACTACTTCTTGATCGATGTGCCCATATCGGCACTAAAACTCTGCGCTGAAGGATTCCTCGTCGCGACAACCTATCGTATCGTGGTCCTCCACCTTCAACAGCACATACGGAAGGCCAAGGTCGCGCTGATTCTGGGCGAGGTGCTCATCCTGGCACTTCTCGCCACAGCGGTGTACTCACTCGGAAGTCTCATGGCCAGACAGATCGTCTGGCTCCAGCTCGCGGACGAGAAGATGCGCAACAGCTTCGCCTGGCCACAAAGGAGGTTCGAAGCCGCCTTCTATTGCATTCAGTTCTGCATGGGCTTCCTCGCCACGGTGTTTGCTGGAATTAATGCGTGGATGATCCATGATGTACACGCCGAGCTCACAGCTGTACGCCACCTCCCGTCGCATTCATACTCCAGTACACTAACTGCTCCCTTGCCTACAGATCACTCACAGGCTCTTCTGGGCGGCGTTTAGCATGTGGATATGGTGCACTTCGGAGATGGCATTCGTACTCAAGTACCAACTCGGCCAGCATCTGCCAGCCAAGAATACCGGCCTAGCCCGCGATACCATCTACGATTTCTTCTTGCTCGTGTCCTTGATCCTGCTTACCTTTGACGCGAAAAGCAACAACAGGCAGCGCAGTGGCTATAGGGCGGGCCTTCCGGCGCACCTGCGCCCCCTACTCGCTGATATGACGGCTGCGTGTCGAGCCCATATCGTCGAGCAACTGCGGACCAGGACCGGCGATCTCGAGAAGCCGCCGCCCTTTGCAGACGTGATCCGGGACTTGAGGCGGAATCCGAGTGCGACCTTCCACCGCGGCCTTGTAGAAGATCGGAGAGAACTGGATATCCACGCTCTCAGGATGCTGGACGAAAGGTATACAGCTTTTGTGACGGAGCTGGATACGAGGTACGGAGACCTCAGATGCACGCGGGTAGCCAGGGAGGTGTAGGGTATGAGCCACCGCTCGACCAGTGGAGTGAATGGGGTTCAGTCCAGTCAGTCTTAGAAGAGGAGGACTGCCGTTGAGTGCCAGTAACGGGCAGATGCAACACAGCCGGATATAATGGTTGATGATTCCGTGGAAGTATTCTAGGACAGTCGGAGGATATAGCCCACTGTAGCACTTCTACATTATGGCCGTCGGTCCTTCCCGACACCCCGGAGTCCGCAGCTCCTGCCTCTTCGGACTACCTATGTGTTCGAGCGGTACAAGAAATAAATGAAGCGTTGGAATCACAGCAACAGCCCAGCTTAGCCTTCCTTTAACAGCGCCACTCGTTCGTCGATCATCCGGTCAAATGGCCATAATCCTCTCTCGAATCTGGGCGACCTTGAGCCTCTCCTCGGGCGACCAATCCTGCCGTTGAGCCCACTTGTCCGCCAGGATCCTGATGTCGCTCAAGCCTGCCCTCGCCTGAACCCTCCAGTCATCGACAATACCGCGGTTCGCGGGATGGACATTGCCGGCATTATGGACCTTGACCTTTAACAAATATACCCGCCGCATCATGCTCTGACACTCGCGGACGTCGCTGGAGCGGACCTCTCTGCCCGGCATGTAATCCAGGGCCTCGAGATATGAGGGCAGCGGTTCGTGTCTCGGCTCAGGCGGGTAGAACCCACGCATCATTCGGTCGAACGTGAATTCGGTAATGCCGACACGGTCGGCGTCGGTGTCGAAGCGCGTGTCCTCGCCAAAAAGCAATTTCGCGATGTACTTGCAGTTCGGCAGGGCGATGAGCACGATGACGACAAAGGCCGATACCATCAGGTAGACGAACGAGTGGAGCGCGAGGGTCCCCACGCTGTTGATCTCCTTCCTTTGGACGATGATCGTGCCGCTTAAGTCGCTCGACGTGTCGGAGAAGTTATACCCATTGACGTAGCTGTTGGGAGGGATGCTGTCGGTGACAAAGACCCAGGATGCATTCAGCGGTCCGAGGCGCCATGCTGGACTGGTGGCATTGATGGACCTCACCACAGCTGCGAGAGCCGTGTCTGCAGGATCGAACAATACCATGGTCGCGTCCCTCGACCGGCGACGGCGGTGCTGTGTGCTGACCAAACAGCTCTGTGGGCAGGCCTGGTTGTCTTTAGTTCAGGATCTAAATTCAGCAAACAGGAAGACATCTGCTGTGGGACGCAAGCTTTGCTGGACGGACACAGGTGCTCTGCTCAGCTTGAGGCGAGGAGATAGGTACATGCCATGGACTCGTGGGCGACTCTCAAGCATGAGCCTCAGCAGGCGCCCTTTCCGCGTCGTACGAAGTCGACGGTACGCCCTGTGAAGTCCGCCATGTCCGTCTAGTGCGTCCCTCTGCCTTGCCACAATGGGAAGAGAACATGGGTGCTTTACGAGCAGGCGGCTAGACCATGGCATGCGGAACCTTTGCAGAGCGCGCCTTGCTTGCTCGTGCTTGAGACTCGTCACGTCCGAAGCCCGTGGCTGTGGGCATCGCCATAGCGCTCGCCGTGTCGATGAAACAAGGCGCTGTATATGAACGCAAAGGGTTTAGGGTGGCAGCACAGCGGGGACTGGATCGATAGCAGAGACCCATTACTGCGCAGTCTGACAGAATCATTGAACTGGATCTTTGGTTTTGGCGTCTCTCTCCTCACAGACCAGGCGTTGCACCATCCTTCCAGCCTGATCTGAGCTCTGAAAGGCGCCTCGAACCGCCTCTCCCTTCCAATGGTTTGCTGATCCTTCATGTGCTGTCCTCGCTGAGCTGATGCAGTAGTCTGTCACATCCCAGCAAGCCAATATGATAGTGGCCTCGTGTTCGTCTCATGGCGTTGTTGCCTGAGCTCTTGGTCGTGGTGGCTGGTAACTCCGTACAGTGAAGCACCACGGCCACGTCAAGCTACGAGCCCGGACACTGCCAGAGGCGTCTAGACGTCCAAGCGAGCAAGGCCGATTTCAGCGGCAGTTCGGGGTCCTGCTTGGCAGGGTCATCAGCCTCATGGATCTGTCCACCTTGTGTCGTTTTGCATCATCTCTTCCATCAAGCCTGCATTTTGCCCTGCTCACGCCTACCAAGGCCTCTCCACCGAGTCGATGTCCCCTGACTGCATCTCCCGAGCTACACTATTGCTATGAGGCTGCTCTAGCCGATCAGGGATCGCGCTCCCGCCTTTGGTGGACAATGTCTGGGGGTTGGGAATTTCGACTGCTGCCTCGCAAGAAACTCCTCTAGGGTGGATGATTCCACAACCTGACAGATTGCAGGTGACCGCACGGCGGGGCAAAGTCTCCTACGAACTCCTTGCCTTCTCAGGGGCAGCTTATTGTGATGGGCGAGAGGACGGCAGAGATTTGTCTGGACAATCAATGAGACTCCCTCAGGCTCAGAACAGCCCATCCTCCGATATCGCCAACCCTACTCTGCATGTGGCAGCTACCAAATGCACATACGCTCCGAACCATGAATAGCGGTTGGCAGGCATCGTGCGGCTTCATCTCTGTCATATGGTTTGCCATCCAAGGGATGTGAAGCCCGTCTCCGAAGCATGGGACGTGATCAGGATCAATGGCACGCAGATCTCGATAGAATCACGACTTCGCTCGACCGACTAGCTCTAGACACCGACGAGGAGGGCAGGTCGGCGGTTCTGGACAGGCTAAAGCGTCCAACCGACCTCTTTTTGAGGAAAAGGAGCTGGTCCTTCTTCACTCTGACCACTCAAGAGGATCGCCTGAATGCTTTAATCAAGGGCCATCCCGATAGAGCTGTTGCGCTCCTGGCTTGCGCCCATGCGCTCTCCCGACCGACCATACGTTCCGTGCTTGCCACTCCCATCGAGCTGAACTTTGACCTCGACGACGACGCTTGTGCCTCGAAGTACTTGGGGCTCATCGCTTCGGTACACTATATCAACAATAGCGCCGTGTCCCAAGCTGAAGCGAAGCGCGCGCAGGCCCTGGTTCTGATGCTGGAGAAGAAGTCCAGCTCCTTTCTACGCCATGTGCGGGACTTCTTTTCGGTGGCGGATCCAGGTCTACTGTACGACTTGTTTCCACCGAACACTCTAGATGCACTCCTGAGTCGCCTGTTTAGGATATTCGCTGCCCAGGTGGAAGGCCTGAGATATCGGTGCGACTGGGCAGGCGCTCACAGAGCCGTCAGCAAGCTGCCCAGCATGTTTGGTATCTTTCCAACACTAGACACGCTACTCAGGAGCAGTCTCAGAAACGTGCGAGCCTGGTGTCTGTGGCGGCCTGTCCATAGTCGCATCTTCGGCCAGGAAAAGCTCAGCGTGGAGCAGAGAACAAAGCTTCGCGATGTCCTCCTTTTGAACGGCCCAGATCTTGTGTATGCAAGGCATCGTTCAGCTCTCGAGGCATTGTTAAGTCACGCACGAAGACACCGCAAGGCCTTCGTCTGTCACGGCCGGTTTTTCGCATGGCTGAGCACCGACGCCAGCATGGACAGCCGCACTTTCCTGGATGGCGTCCTGAACTTTCCTTCAGGCTCGCGTTTGTCCATGGCTGGAGCGGTGGACACCTTCGTGTTCCTCTGCCTGCGCAACGAGGTTAGCCTCAACACACTACGCATTCTAGAGGAGGCTGCAGCACTGAAGGAAGCTCGGGTGTACAAATTGCTCTCTGACATCTTCTATTCGTCTACGAGCACGGTACGAACGACTGCGGTAACGCACTTGTTGACAACGGTGCATGCCAGCGGCAACCACACCCTCATCAACTGCCTGAACGGCTACATCAGAGACATCATTCAAGAGGACCTCAGCGACATGCAGATGAGGCTTCACGATCTTATGCAAATGAGCCTTTTTGATCGCAACCCTCACCCCACTGCCCTCCAATTGCAAGCCCTTGGCCAGACGATAACCAACGTACCTAGCCTACTGAGCACCCTCGATCACCAGACACGGTTACTGCTGGGCAACTGGCCGTCAGCGGTCGAGATCGAAGGCGTGTTCGCGCTTCGTGCCGAAGTCGTGAGAGGGACAGTGGGCACTGCTCTCGAGACACAACTGGATCAACACTGCTTGATCCGCCTTACCGGTCGTGGCACACTTGATCATGTCTCGCAGGACGTTATAGTGGAGCTACTGTGGCACTGGCAAGAGCGGCCTCACATACCACGGCGAAGACTTGCCTTGTCGATCGTGTCATCTTCGACTCTCCCACCGTCACTACGGAGCCAGTGTCTGGTGCTGATTCGGGTCATGGAAGACGACCATTTGAGAGACCTCGACACCATCATATCCAGCGGCACCGAAAAGGCATGCACGCACCTCGCCAAGGTGATCTCCTCACGGCGATTCGAGCAATATGACCAACGAGAATTCTGGAAAAGTGTCTTGCTGTCCATGATGGACCAATGGAAGGGCACGTTGCTGCTTCACACCGCCACTCACACGGACGTCAAGACTTGGTTTCAATGGCTCTGTCATCTGAGAGAGATCTTCGACATTAGTGAAAGGTCTGCCAATGGTGGACATCCGATGCTCCAGCAGGAATTGCATTCCTGGTCACTTGTTCTTCAGTTGACGTATCTCGAAGTCTTGCTCCAGTTGGAGAACGACCCAAGGACAGCTCTGCTGGTGAGATCGATTCTGAAAGATTGGCAGTATGAGGAGTCGATTCGAAGAGTCTTGGATTCCTTTGTTACTAGCAGTGGACGTGACCCTCCCCAGCCTCTTCTCCTGGCTATCGAGGCGCTGTCCAGTCAAACCATGCGTGCTCGAGGATGGACTGCCCTCGCGGCATTGGCTGAACCAGATTATTTGCGATCAACAGTACGGAGTAGTCTGCTGTAACTCCATTAGACGGTGCAAGGGCCTACTCCGTACTGATCGGGCCAACTCCAGCAACGCAACTAGAAATAGTACGAGGCTTCACGACAGCCTTCCCACGCCTCTGTAAAGGGCTAGCCCGGGAATGACTTTAGAGCGGCCAATGACGTAGTTGGACTTCTATGGCAGCCTCGCGAAGACGTTCAGAGAGGCTGGGAGGGCACAAGTCCATGCGAATCAGCACTGTCTTAATGCCACGTTGACAACATACATGCCTCGAGTGCTGTTTGATATCCTCGCTTCTTTGTCACGCAATTTGGTGTCGGGGCTCTCGCTTCCCTCGCCCGACTTGCTGATTTCTGTCCTCACCTCATCGTCATCGCCTTGCTCATGACCCTGTCCTAATTAATACATCGACCCACGTCTAGACCTACATTCTACTGCTTCCGAGCATGGCTCCCAGTCCTACGATCCGACGTCTCCTTAAAGAGACTGCCGAGTTATCATGCCCTTCTTCCAATCCAAACCCGGCCTTCTTCGCCGCACCGGTCTCGGACGCCGACCTACATGAATGGCATTTCACTTTGCTCGGACCCCCTTCACCTTCACCTTACGCAGGGGGCATGTACCACGGGCGCATCAGCCTCCCACCGACATATCCTCTCAAACCGCCAAATTTCCGCTTCCTCACCCCGTCAGGACGGTTTGAAGTGAATCGGGAGATCTGTCTGAGCATATCCGGTTTCCACGAGGAGACGTGGATGCCAGCATGGGGCGTGCGCACCGCGTTGACGGCTCTGCGATCTTTCATGGCGGAGAAGGGTTCAGCCGGCCAGGTTGGCGGCTTGGAGGCGCCCGCCGACATCAGAAAGAGACTCGCAAAGGAGAGCCGCAGCTGGAAGTGCGAAGCATGCGGCAAGACCAACGAGACGATCATGCGCGAGTGGTGGGATATCTGCAAGTCGGCTGGGGTAGACCTGAAGGGAGAGGAGGATCTCGGTCTAGAGTCCTTACCAGAAGGCATGTTGCTTGAGACGAGAGATCCGACTGCACAGAGAACGACGCAGGGCGGGAGCGAACGGCAAGTCCGGCCGCAAGAGACGGTACGACAACCACAGCAGCAACCGGACACCGCTTCAAACCCAGCTGCGGCTACAATATCCTCTCCACCACCACCACCACCACCACCACCACCGCCTTATCCTCAGACAGCGCCGCGAACCACACCGCAGACTAGGTCCTCGTCGTCGCTACAGCTTCCCTCGCAGCCACCCTTCCAGCATATTCCTACGCCTTCAGCGGAAGCAGCTCAAGCGTCTGCCGAAGCGGTTCTCACTCCTGGTGACCTCGCACAGCCGCCCAACGCCTCCGCTGGCAGCGCAACGCACGGAAGACCTCTCTTTTCCGGGCTTCACAACGCCCCTCTCGCGGCAGCCAATGCGGCAATCGCACAGAACGCCCAGCCGCTGACGCTTCGGCGAGATCGTGATCGCGAGCAGACCATCACCATTGACCGGGCGATCGCGGGCGTCTTTCTGGCCCTGTGTCTGATGGTTCTGAAGAAGATCTTCTTCCCCGCTGGGTCAGGGGGCGTTGCAAACAGCGTGGACGACTTTTATCTACAAAGGGAGTGAAGAACGATTGTGCTTGTTGGGATAAAATGAATTTAGCGTGGAGTTTCAAAGCACAGGGTGTTGCTTCCGTTGCCATGCTGTGCACTACGGTATATGAATGAGCGTCATGAGCGGCGGGATTTGATCGGGGGCTACAGTCACGATTTGCCGCGACGATAATAGCATGTATTGTACTCTGTCTGGTAGCTGTATAATGCTAGGGAGGCATAAACGACCCATGCAGACAGATCAGCATCAGCTTCATACAAAGCAGCAGCTCGGAGAAATGGCCGTCTCCAAGTTCCTCGCGGCGACGAAACCCCGCGGACGCGTTCACTTTCGCTCTCCCGTCACCTTCCCGTTACCCACATCCAGGGTCGATACGGAGCACACTGCCAGCTCTCATTTAATTAGCGGCTTGTGCTTCCATTCCTGCTGGCGCTGCGCTGCCTGATTTACGGCTAAATTCGAGTCTTGGTCCACAGAGACCATCACACTGCAACAAAAGGGCAGCCAAAGGGTGAGTTCGTGAAGGACGTCATGTCATACCCAGCGCTTTCATTTCTCTCATCGCACGATATCACCAATTCTGGTTGAGCTGCCTCGCGTGCTTTTTGAATAAAACAACCTAATTCTTCTCCTGCCTGCATAAGCGCATGATCAAAACAGACCGAGCGACTTCATCTTCCCTTGTTGGCTCGCCCCTATAATCACCATCATGTCTACTTCCAAGCCTCTTCCCTACTTTACATCCTTGAACAGCCCTCTCACCACCCGTGCCCAAGTCGTGGATGTGTGCAAGTCACTATTGAACCCCCTGCTACCTTTTTTCTCGCCGGGCAAGACCAGATTGCGCCTCGGTGCCACAGCAACCCGATATGATGAAGCCGGTGCACAGCTCGAAGGCTTCACCAGGCCCATGTGGGGTTTTGGAGCCTTGCTCGCTGGTGGTGAGTCGTTCGAAGGCGCCGACTTCTGGCTAGAGGGGATACGCAATGGGACGGACCCTGATCACCCTGAGTTCTGGGGTTGGTCCAAGGACTTGGATCAGCGGATGGTGGAAATGTGTCCCTTGGGCTTTGCGCTGTGTGTTGCGCCCAAGCAGTTGTGGGATCCGTTGACGGAAAGGGAGCGCGAGAACGTTCGCGTGTGGCTCGACATCAACAAGAAGGAAATGCCGAACACGAATTGGCTGTGGTTTCGTGTCTTTGCAAACCTGGCGTTGATGAAGAACGGGGCTGCCTATGACGCTGAGCGACTCGAGGCCGATCTCGACCATCTGGATACTTTCCATCGTTCTGGGGGCTGGAGTAACGACGGGCCCCGCGATGCACTTCAGATGGATTACTACTCGGGCTCATTTGCCATCCAGTATCTGCAGCTTTTGTATGCGAAAATCAACGGCGACAAAGACCCCAAGCGGGCACAAGAGTACAAGAGTCGAGCGAGAATGTACGCGAAAGATTTCTTGCATTACTTCGACGAGCAAGGTAAGATATGCACTGCCTTGGGCCCATCGATATCCTGACCATGACAGGTCGAGCCATAACGTTCGGACGCTCACTCACGTATCGATTTGCCATGGCCGGCTTTTGGGCCGCCGTCGCGTTTGCAGATCTGGAACTCGAGGCACCGCTGGGTTGGGGAGTGGTGAAAGGCGTCCTTCTGCGCAACCTCCGTTACTGGTCTCGGCAAAAGGACATTCTGAACGGATCAGGCATCTTGACCATCGGCTACGGCTACCCTAATCAATTCATATCCGAGAACTACAACTCCCCGGGCTCTACGTATTGGTTCATGCTGTCCTTCGCAGCCTTGGCCCTACCGGAATCACATCCCTTCTGGCAGAGCGAGGAGCAAGCTTATCCTTCTGATTCGATACCGCCAATCTTGCCGCTCGAGCATCCCATGCATATCATGGTGAAGAGAGGTGGGCATACGTTTCTTCTATCTTCAGGGCAGATGTGCCACTACCCGATGAGAGCTTCGGAAAGCAAGTACGGCAAATTCGCATATAGCTCGGCCTTTGGGTACTCCGTTCCGACAGGTGGGTATTTTGTTGAAGCCATCGGTGGCGACAACGTGCTCGCACTGTCAGATGATGCAGGGGAGACCTGGAAGGTGCGAAGGAAGCCATTAAATGCACGGCTCGAGACAATCGAGGGTACACCAGTGCTGATATCGGAGTGGAAGCCATGGTTCGATGTTGTGGTCGAGACCTATCTGATTCCCCCTTCGGAAGCCACCCCGAATTGGCATCTACGCCTCCATCGCATCACCAGCGGCGGCAGAAACTTGAAGACAAGCGAAGGCGCATTTGCTCTCAATGGCGTTGCTACCAAGGACGAACGAGAGCTTCAGACGATGAATGAAGAGAAGAGCGAAGGGCGGCAGGAGAGCAATGGTGAAGCCGTTGCCGTGACCCGAGGTGGTGCTGTCGGTATCGTCGAGCTAGCGCAGCCCACGCGCGCCGGCCGAGTCCTGGACGAAGACGCCAACAGCAACCTTATAGAAAGCAGATCCGTGCTGCCCAGCTTGGCCATGGACGTGCCCGCGGATGCAGACATCTGGCTCACGACGGCCGTGTTCGCCATCCCCCCCAGTGTTACGGACTATCAGACGAGATGGCAAGATGGCTGGCAGCGGAGGCCAGATATCCCAGACTGGATGAAGAGCAGAATGGCTTGAGCAGACCTTTCGCTTTGCTCTGTGAGCGCGAAGGAAACACACGGAAAACGGGGTCGGCTTCCTGACTCCTGCAGAAAGTTCTGTCGACGTCTGCCGTTCCCATATTCACTGCCAAGGTCTTACCTGTAAGCGTGCGATTGTGGTGTCAACTTTGTCCATCATCTTGGTGGTGCATGCTGATTGCTGCTGCACTCGACTGCGACGAGCCACTTGCAGCTCGCTTGAGGCATTGGTCAACTCAATAGTGCAGCCTCGCCTTCGGTGAGTTTGCCGGCTCGGTATTTGATGCCCTTTTGCTTGCACTTCCAATTGCACTATTTCCGTTGCGACACTGCAAGTCCCCAGTGCCTATGACCCCAAGCCTCCCTGGCCTCTCAGTTGCCGGTTGCTCATTGATGCATGGGTAGACCGCCACCTGATTGGACGCGGTAGATGACGAGGAGGATTGTGCCAACGGGGGCTAGTCGGGGTCGGCCTTTGCTCTCACACCCGTCCCCTGCCGGGCTTTTATCCATCAATTTATCCACGATCTGCGGAAAGGAGTGCCGTCCCTCCGTATACCCCAGGGGGAGTGTCGACCTCAGCCAGTGCCTGCGCTTCTCCGCATTTCGAGTGGTGGGAGGAGTCCCCACGAGGCTTCCACTCCGCCTCCATGATTATTCCACCCAGCTTCCCAATTTTGCAAAACGCGAGCCATTCAGGCTGAAAACGCCAAACCACTCTTGGAGAATGGCACACCCATCCCCGCAGGCGAGTGTCACCTTCCGCTCACTCTCAGACTGCTGCGTGCCAGCCAAGCCTTGCAACAAGCCCAGCTTTCTAGCGATTCGTGCTGCAATGCTTGTCGAAGGCTTGCCCATCTTGACTACATCTAGCCTGGTGCTTGTGCTAAGTGGCGTTGGAAGTGCGGAACTATTCGCCATCTGGCAAATGTCCGCTCGTCGTCCTTTCCACCAGCCAGTCTTGCACGCGAATAGCACTGTCCTCCGTAATTCTGTCCCATGGTCATGGACTCTCCAGTCCTCTCCCCACAGAGCTGGGGGGTCCGCTTCCACGGCAGAATCAAAACCGTCACCGTTAGCTGCATCGAATCCTGGTTGAGCATGTGGCCTCGCGTGAGAACACCGGTGGAAGAGTCCCTTTATTTACCTCTCTTCCTCCTCCCCTCGCAGGAGACTCGTTCTCCAGCCTCGACTTGGTCACCTGGTCCAGCTATTCAGACGCCCGAACACGATTGACCGCCATGTCGTTCCTCAGAAAAGTCGTGCACAATGATGCCGTCAAGCTTGACCCTCCAGAGGTCTACAACTGGAGGGTCTTCGCGCTGGCAGCGGCAGTAAGTTCGCATACTTGCTGAAGAGCCAGACAGTATGCTGACCTTTTCCAGGCTTGCTTCGGCGGAACCCTATTCGGAATGGATATCGGCATCATTGGCGGAGTGTTGACGTTGCCTGACTTCCAAGAGTATGAGATTTGCCCCGATAACGGTGGAGATTCAAAAGGTCTAACCTGCTCTTAGCGAGTTCGGCCTCACAGAAAAGTCCAAGATCGCAAAGTCCAACCTTTCGGCCAACTTGGTTTCGGTCATGCAAGCCGGTGCCATCGTTGGCGCCCTGGCCGCCAATCCTCTGGCCGACTGGAAGGGACGAAAGATCACCATCTACGTTGTCGCCACATTTGCTTTCATTGGCGGTCTTCTCCAAGCACTCTCGTACGGTCACATCTCGTGCTTCTATGTTGGACGGTACGTCGAGATTAGTACATGAATCATCCGCCTGAAGCTGTTCTAACAATACCAGATTCGTGGAGGGTTTGGGTCTCGGCGGAGCCACCATGGTTGCGCCCACCTATGTGGCCGAAAATGCTCCCCGTGGTATCCGGGGCCTGCTCGTCGGGTTCTACCAACTGTTCGAAACAATGGGCGCGATGATTGCGTTTTTCATCAACTACGGCAGTCTTCTACACTTGAAGGGCCACGCCACTTGGATCGTGCCCCTGTCGATGCAATCCCTCCCACCGTTCCTCCTCTTCACAGCCATCCTGTTTTGTCCCGAAAGTCCCCGCTGGCTCGCGTCCCAGGACAATTGGGACGATGCGTCGAGAATTCTTTCCCAGGTCCGGGGCCTGCCGACAACCCACCCTTATGTGCAAGCCGAGCTCCTGGAAATGCAGACACAACTTGAAGCTGAGCGAGGCCGTGCCGGTGGTAACAGCTACTGGGCGTTGACTAAAGAGGCGTGGACGATCCCTGGCAACCGCCGACGTGCGATCATGGCTATTGGACTGATGTGTGCCCAACAATGGACCGGCACCAATGCTATCGTAAGTATCCCATCGGGTGTGCATGCGGACTTCGTGTTTGGAGCATATGGGCTAACGTTTTGAGCAAACACAGAACTACTACGCTCCCACCATCTTCACGAATCTGGGCGTCACGGGAAATACGCAATCGCTCTTCGCCACCGGAGTGTACGGCATTGTCAAGATGTGCTCTTGCGGCATCTTCATCCTTTTCCTCGCCGACACGCTCGGTCGACGATGGTCGCTCGTCTGGACCGGATTCTTCATGTGGTTCTGCATGTTCTACCTCGGGTTCTTCGTCCGGTTCGATGCCCCCAAGAAAGGCGCGCCCATCTCGGGCGCGGGATACGGCGCACTGGTGATGGTGTATCTCTTCGCGGCTGCGTTCCAGTTCGGCTGGGGCCCCGTCTGTTGGATTTACAGCTCCGAGATCTCTACGCAGCGGCTCCGAGGATTGATCGTGTCGTATGCGGCCGCCACGCAGTGGGTTTTCAACCTGGCCGTCGCGCGCGCCACGCCGGTCATGCTGGTCACAGTGGGCGGTCCCAGCGGGTACGGCACTTACTTCATCTACGGCTCCTTCTGCTTCACCATTGCGGTCGGGGCGTTCTTCCTCGTGCCGGAGACGAAGGGCCTTTCTCTCGAGCGCATGGACGAGTTGTTCGGCATGACCGACTTTAGCGGTGTCCAGGATATTGGCGTGGCGTCCAAGGCTGCCAAGGGTGACATTGAGGCCGTGCACGTGGAGACTAAGTGAGGAATGGACCTTAAAAAGTGTCCGTGGGAAGGTAACGCAGCCGACCTTTTGGCCACGATGGTATGAGTGCATGTTGAGATACCGCGTAATTATTTCACCTGGACCGTGCAGTTAGCTAGTTGATCACATCCGAAGCACATACGCTGGAATGAGAAAACATTTCGCAAGATGAGACGGAACACCCGATTCGACAAACGCATACGCGGTGTCCAGTACCCCGTATAAGCGACAGGACACGTATTCGTACTCGGGACCGTTCTGCTCTCGTATGGGTCCTTATTAATTGTTGTGTTAATCAAGCATTCCCGCTGCCACTCAACCAAGGACCCTTTAAACTTTTAAGGGCTGGTCCGGGTGCTTAGAGTGCTTGTTAGTGGCCGCTTCGCACCAATCGTCGCCGCTAAAAGTCGCCGAGACTTGAATTCGGGTCCCTGTTCGGGCCCGAGCCACCAGAAATTTGCTCCAGTCGTGGGGATGACTTGGTGGACTTACCGCGTCTGGCAGCCTGCGACGACGGAGTCAAATCACTTTGCGGCGATACGTTCGTCTAACGCCGGATAGCTGCGTTGGGGGCAGCCATGCGCGATCCGGTGTGGCATTCCGGCCAATTTCGAGACTCCTTATATCTATCGTGGCGCCTAACTTTGGATGGTCTGGAGCCATTTCTCGGCATGGACGTTTCTCAGACTGGACACGGGCGACTACGATCATGACGAGCACGACAGAGACAGGAATGGTAGAAGACAAGACAGCCGATGAAGCTGGTGAGGCGAGGAATGCGCGTGTCTCGTCCCGCGGATCGTCTCCGCCGCCAGCACGCGACCAGTCGAATGCAGACGAAGGGAGTGCCCTCGAAAAGACGACGAGCAAGATCGAAAAGTATCCGACGGGCGTCAAATTGGCCGTCGTCTTGCTGAGCATCTACCTCTCCGTGTTCCTGGTCGCGCTGGACAGAACCATCATTGCTACCGCCCTTCCTCAGATTACGGACAAGTTCCAAAGCTTCGGCGACGTCGGCTGGGTAAGTCAACTGCCATCTGTTATTTTCGTTGCCGACCAAGCCAGGATACAGACCACTGACACTTTGCGCGCGCCGTGATGATAGTATAACGCCGCCTTTCTGCTCCCCACGACGGCCCTTCAGCTGTTCTTTGGACGTCTGTATACGTTCTACTCGCCCAAGTGGATCTTCATCAGCGAGGTCTTCATTTTCGAAATCGGCTCCGCGATATGTGGCGCGGCGCCCAACTCGGTCGCCTTCATCTGGGGACGCGCCGTGGCTGGGTTGGGTGCTGGGGGGTTGTTTAACGGGTCGATGATTCTGATGATGTACATTGCGCCGCTTCAAAAGAGACCTCTCTATATGGGGCTTCTTGGTGCAGTCTTCGGGGTGGCTTCGGTGGCTGGTCCTCTGCTTGGGTAAGTCTGCCTTGAGTTTCCCAGAGCCTGCTCGTGTCGTCCGTGCTCGATGCTAACAAGAATCCAGAGGAGTGTTCACGACAAAGGTTTCGTGGCGGTAAGCCTCCCCACTGGTAGGGCGTTGACTGTTGCGAGCGCTAACGTGGTCCTCAGATGGTGCTTTTACATCAATCTCCCCATCGGCGCGATAGTCCTTGCCTTTCTCTACTTCGCCGTCGAGGACGCCCCGCCCGCGCTGGGCGAGCTTCCGTTCAGGGAGAAGCTCTCGCGAATCGACATTCCCGGCACGCTCGTGTTCATCCCCTGCATCGTCTGTCTGCTTCTGGCCTTGCAATGGGGTGGCCAGCAGTATGCATGGTCGAATGGGCGTGTCATCGCCCTTCTCGTCCTGTTCGGCGTCCTCCTTGTCGTATTCATCGTGATTCAGGTCGTGAGACAGGAATCCGCCACTGTGCCGCCGCGAATCGCCAAGCAACGCACAATCGCAACGGGAGGCTTCTACGTGTTTTGCCTCGGATCTTCCTTTATGATCACCGTCTACTACCTGTCCATTTGGTTTCAGGCCATCAAAGGCGATTCGGCCATCAGGTCAGGGTACTCTACATTACCCTTCATTCTCTCGCTGGTCGTGGCGTCGATCCTCTCAGGAGCGTTTGTCAGCAAGATAGGCTACTACAACCCGTCGGTCCTGGCGGGGGCGATTCTCGGGCCGATTGGTAGCGGGCTGTTCACCCTGTTCAAGGTCGACACGGCACACCCGATGTGGATAGGAGTGCAAGTGCTGTTCGGGTTCGGCGTCGGGGTCGGCCTACAACAAACCAACATCGCCGCTCAAGCGGTCCTGGAGAAGAAAGACGCTCCCACGGGCGTATCGCTGGTGTTTTTCTGCCAGGGCTTGGGCGGCACCATCTCCGTGTCGCTGGCCCAAAACATCCTGGACAACAAGCTTGTCTCCGGACTCCGAGGCATCGGCGACATCACCGCACACGACATCGTTCGCACGGGGGCCACTGAGTTGAGGAAGGCGTTCACGCCCCAACAGTTACCGGAGGTCTTGAGAGTGTATAACCACGCGCTGGTGGTTGTCTTTTACGTCGGACTGGCGTTCTCCTGTGCCGCGGTCTTTGGCGCGCTGGGGATGGAGTGGAAGACCTTGAAGGCAAACAAGGTCGAGAAGAAGGATGAGGAGGGCCCGTCGGCGGAGGTCGACGCAGTGAAAGCTGAGTGATCCTCCCTTCCGTGGGCGACATGTTGATGGAAGTCATAAGTGTACAATTAAGACGGGTAACGCTGTGGGGGGACAACGCTCTACTCAACGTATTGCACAAAATGGAGTTGAAGTCGCTGCGAAAGTCCTTTAATATTGCTGCGTACAGCACTGTGTATGTCTGCACCCCACGATTGCCAACTTGACCTTCGCGTCCGGATGCCCAAGGCACGTGGCGGCAGCACCAATGAGAAGCATCCCCGCGGTTTCGCCTCACTTCCGCCTCCATCCGTGTTCTTCTTCGAGCCTCTTCTAAACCTGATCAAGCATGCCGAAGCGCGACCCCGTGACCCCCTTCGATCCAGGCAGTGAAGTGGAGCTGATGCTCGTATCTGGGAGACCTTCAACACCGCCGTCCTCCGAGAATCAGGGATTCTTCACCTGATAGTCATATCCACTCTGCTGATGTGAAGCCAGTTGCCGTCAATAGCGTGGGGAGTCTCGTCCGACCCTTACCCATAGCTTCTTCGGGGTGAAGCCGCGCATTCACATCTCCGTGTGACAGGCAGGTTGATAATTGAAGCTTCGTCCCTCTTCGACTCCGCTCTTCCTCCGCTTTGCTCACTCGTGTCAACCTCAAGGCCTCATTACACGCAAGTCGACGCCGAACAGATCAGCTACCCTGTCTCGACGATTGAAAAGTTCGTGCAAGGTTGCTCGTCTCGATTCTCACTCCCACCAGACGTGCCACTTACCCACAAACCCGTTGCCGGCGGAACAGAACAAACCGCTGAAGTTATCTCGCAACTTTGTCACGCACTACTCCTTCTCCTCTTCGGGAAGACATATCGTACGCTGATGTCGGTTGATATACGTACTTCCTGTCCTAGCCTACGCTTCCCCTTTAGAGGCGACACCGTCTCTACCGCCCAGCTCTGTTCGGAGCACACAGGGCATCTGACCAGACCCATTGATCGAGGTTAAGCTATACCAAACAGTAGGTTGACCGGACATGTTTGACCTTTCAACTAAGGGCAAGACCAAGGAAAAGGACCTAGAAGCTGCTAAATACCAAAACCACCCAGCATGGCTCTTCCTAGCGTTGCCGCTCCGATGTTGGATGCCGCAATCATCCACGAGAAACCGACCTCGAGCGCTGCCGCCAAAGCCGCTCTCCCAACGGCTCCGACCAAGGACAGCGGCGTACGCGTCGTCGCTCCCCACGAGTACAAGGAGGCCGCTGCCTGCCTAGCCGAAGCGTTCCGCCTGGACAACATCGTGCGCTATGCGATCGACACTCCCGACCGAATGCACCTGACCGAGGAACAACGGTTCGAGATGCACCAATCCGCCATGGAGTACGTCACGTACGCACACTGTCTCCAGGGACTGGTCTTGACCACGGGGAACAACTTCGACTGTGTGGCGTTGTGGTTGCCCCCGGGCAAGAATATCGACGACTGGCTCACCTTGCTCCGGAGCGGCATGTGGCGACTGAGCTGGAAGCTGTCCAAGGAAGGGCGGGTCCGATTCTTCGACGAGTTCCTGCCCCTGTTGCACCATAGCAAGCAGGAGATCTTGGGCGACCGCGACAACACTTCGTGGTATCTCAATTACATTGGCACGAAGCCCGAGGCGCGCGGCCGCGGATATGCTAGGAAATTGATTGAATATGTCACCAAGATGGTATGTATGCGTGGCTCACTTGATTTCCTGCGATAATGGCTAAATGCTAATGCGTAATTTGTCCAGGCCGATGCTGAGGGACTGCCGTGCTATCTGGAGAGCTCCCATGATATCAACATCATCATCTACGGCAAGCTGGGCTTCGAGTTGCGAAAGCACATCTACTTGCAGCGTGCTGCCGGCAAGGAGCTGAGACTGGATGTCATGGTGCGCGAGCCGGTGGACAAGCAGAAGGAGAAGGATTAAGAAAAAGTAAGTACCGCGCCAGTCAAGTCTAGCTGATTGTGGTTCGTAGGGGATGATCATTGATGAGGGAAGGATGAATCCAATACGTATTATCCAACTACTGTACGCTCATTAAGAGGCATGGGCAATGAAGATTATCACGCCCATTTAGCCTAGAAATATACACACTCCACTCTGAGGCCGTGTCTAACTTGAACCACGAATACTTGGGTGCTCCGTGCTGTCTGGAAGAAGCCGTTGTTGAGATGGTCGCCTGGGTGGCGCCGAGCAACGTCATTTGGCACTTCCATCGCAAAAGACTCGTTTCAGATTTATGCAATACACGCATCGCAGTCTCAACTTGTGCTCTGATTAGTATTGCATCAACAACAAGTTTTATTCTTTACGCTCTGTATTACTGCTCTGCCATCCCCGTCGGTAATGACGAGAGCCTTTGTCTATCAAGTCTACTCCCCTCGTGGTCGCCTGTTTACTCCCATCGAAATCATGCAACGGACCCCTTCGAGATGACATGCGCTCGACAACATTCGATTCGACCGCCTGACTAACTCGAGACGCTCCTCCAGCGATACTCCTCATCCTTCTCCCTCCATGCCCAGCTACTCGACTCCCTCCTCCTCGCCTCCGCCGACTCCCGGCCGCCGGCGGCGACAGTCATGCGCCCAAAGATGCGAGCGCGGCTGCTGCACGGTAGCCACGTACTTCCCGCTTGCATTCGTCTACAGCATCACCACATGGGCAGTGTGGGTGGTGACGTCGATAGGCTTCGGTAGCCACCGGTCAAAACATGTGTGGTGGCTGATACAGGCCATCTCGCTTCTCGGAATCACACTCTATTGTCTGGCCAACTGGTCATACACGGTCGCGGCGTTTACAGACCCAGGCTCGCCGCTGAAATCGCCGACAGAGGCCTCATCGAAAGGACGGGGTCGATACTCGGTGCTCCCGACGCACGAGTCGGCCGCCGACCCCAGCCTCTACCAGGCCGTGACCGTCTCCTCTACGGGGGCACCCCGTTTCTGCAAGAAATGCCATGTGTCCAAACCGGACCGGACGCACCACTGCTCGACATGCAAGAGATGTGTGCTAAAGATGGACCATCACTGCCCCTGGCTCTCCACCTGTCTGGGGCTACACAACTACAAGGCCTTTGTGCTCTTTTTGATCTACACGTCGCTGTTCTGTTGGGCATGTTTTGCCAACGCGGCGTGGTGGATGTGGAAGGAACTGTTCGAGCAGAGCGGCTACCTGGACGAGGTCGCGCCCGTCAACATCATCCTGCTGTCCGTCATTGCCGGCATCATCGGCCTGGTCTTGACGGCCTTTACCGGGTGGCACATTTACCTCTGCACGAAAGGGCAGACGACGATTGAAAAGCTGGAGAAGACGCGGTACCTCAGCGGCGTGAGGGCGCAGGTCGAATGCAACCGCCAGGACCAGCAATTGAACCATCATCGCCGAGAGGCCTCCGAGGGGGTTGCCGGGCGATTGCAGCGCGCGGGCGAGCAATTCCTCGAATGGAATGCCAATGCCGTGCCGGGTGCCTCGCGCTATGAGGAAGGCGAGGAACATACCTCGCCAGCCCCGAGCGTGTACGACTCCAACAGCCGCCATTTCCCTCGGGCACAACAGCATGCCGACACAGCAAGCGACACGCCCGCCCTGCGCGCCCTCCGGAGAACATACTCCCACTTGGAAGCCGAGCGCGAGCGCGACCGCTACGCGGAGTACCTTGACGACAAAGACTCGGAGGACATGCCCAATGCGTTTGATCTCGGCTGGCGTCGGAACCTCAACCACCTCTTCGGCCCCAACCCACTGCTCTGGGCCCTGCCCATCTGTAACACCACGGGCGACGGCTGGCGCTGGGAGGTGAGTGCCAAGTGGATGGCCGCGCAGGAGGAGGTGGCGAGGCGAAAAGACCGCAGGTTGGCCGCAATGACCCGAGATCAGGGCGCGAATGGACATGCAGGCTACGAGCAGGACAGAGATCGAAGGTCGCAATTGTACCATCACGGCTACGACGGACAAGACGAGACCCAGCAGCTCCAGCAACACCAACAGGGTCCTCACCACGCCGACTTATACTCCCGCAGCGCCGTGTCGATGAAGCACCTCCCCCCGCATGCCTTGGGATCCACTTCCTCCTCATCAGAGCGAAGCAGGAGACGGCAGAGACGCGACTTTGACCACGCCGAGCCGTTTGAAGTAAGTAGCAGTGAGGATGACGAGGACGAGGACGACAATGACACGGATTCTGACGTTGGATATAATGACAACGAGAATGACGCGGAACGGGGCTGGGCCAGCACCAGGCGGAATCGTTCACTCCGATGAGGCTTGAAGCGCTACACACACAGAGTGCGTACATATTGCACTGTATGTACCGGTACGCCCGTACTGTGCAATACCTCCGTATACAGAGGTGCGGGTACGAGGCTGGACACACAGACATGGGTGCATATCTGGTGTAGAGGTGCAGTTACCGTGTTGTGCTGCGTCATTCGTTGTAGGTTTTGAATGATTGGAAGCCCTTCTGGAGACACGGCGATACGGGCCATGCCGGAGATAGACATCATACTTGGGTAGTTGCTTGAGCATTAGATCCATGCCAGATACGTTTGGACTGTATGCCATGACATGTTATGTATGTGAGGTCCACGGAGGCCAGGACAGATTAAGGTCGCAAATCACAGCAATCCTTGCTTCATGTCGTGCCGTGCGATTTGTGTCGTCCCCTGCCATGCCATGCCATGCTGTGGCGGTCACTCGGATCAGACCCTCTATTGTTCATCTGCAGTCATCGGCTTTCTACAGGACGGTACTATTTAGGCTCGGCTCCGAGTCTTATGTTCGTCAATGCAGGCACATCCCGCGCTGGGCGGCTGCTATTTACACGCCTGGCCAGCACTGGCACTGCGCGAATCCCTGGATGAAATCACTCACTCACTCACTCACTCACTTACGCACTTACTCACTTACTCACTTACTCACTTACTCACTCACTCACTTACTCACTTACTCACTTACTTACTTACTCACTTACTCACTTACTTACTCACTTATACTGCTCGGTCTGCCCGACTGGGATTGCCAGGCATGGTCTCGATGGTACTGAATACCCACTCACGCATTCACTCGCTCGCTCTTTGATGGGATGTCAGGGATGGGACTGTATCATTACCTACTGTGTAATTACCCACTCACCTGCACTCCCTTCCTGCTCGGTCGGCACGATTGGGAACATTCAGGAATGGTGGTGCTGGGACTGTATTCTATGATTTGATGTGATGCCTCGTCTCGTTGCGTCGTAATGTACATGCATGCTCATGCTCGTGGGAGGCGAGTCAGACGAGACCAGGTGAGACGAGGTATGAGAACCCTCACTGCTCGCTGATTACTCGGCGGGAGCTCTCATCACGCGCTCCTCAGTCCACCATCAAGCTTTGAACTCTTGGAGTATTTCAACCGGGTCGGACTCGTCATCATGCCCGTCCTCGTCCTCACCCGGTGGTGGTCGCTCGCCCCACAACGACGCGCAGCCAGACCCTCGGTTCTGATGACGATCAGATCGCGGATGGGATTGTGATTGCGCGTGTGCGTGTGCGTGTGCGTTCGCATGACTGCATTCACAAGCCAACTCGCTCGTCCGCCTTACCAATCGAGTCTTCTGCCGCATCCCATCTCATGGCTACCCATCCAACACCGCCCACGTATGGTCGTCCACCGTCGTGAAAATGACCCCCGCGGCAACCAGCTCCTCCGCCCCCTTGTACACGTCGTTCGTCGACACCCCCATGTGACTCGCAATCATCTGGACGTGCAGCCCCTCGTTCGACTGCGGCGTGTTCTTGAGCGTGGCCAGGATGCGTCGTCCCAAGGGCGAGATATGGCTTAGCTGGGCGTCAGCGGTCGCGCTTTGAGCGAGACCAGCACCCCCAGCGCCGTGGTGGGCATTTCCATGGCCATTTGCCTGGGCATTGCCGTTGAGGTTTGACGGGGGTCCGCGCGAGAAAAACAAATGCACGGCCGTCGCTTCGAGGAGGTGGTAGTGGATCTCGTTGTAGTCTGTTATGGGGCGGATGATGTGCGCGCCGACGTGTCTCTTATTGTTGAACGCCTTGAGCCGGCCCCAGACACGGCAGTAGCCGTCCTCGACGAGTTTTGGCTTGTTGCTGTTGTCGAGGTCCATTTTCGAGGACTCGGAATCGGCCGAGTTGACGTCGATCCATTGCTTGGCTTCGATGAGGCCGGTGCCGTCGTCGATCTTGTACGTGATGTTCGTGGGCTGGGTCGAGATGCTGCGGATTTGGCCTACGAATGTTACCTGTAGGAAGTCAGTGTTGGGTCCGAGTGCTTGTGGAATTGCTTGATGAGGTGGAAGGACGATAAATGAGGTAGAGAAGGCGGGTGACAACACACCTGACTGAATGCTTCGCCGTCACTTTTGAAATCAGCGTCCGGGTGCGGTTGTTGGGCGTCGAGGATCTGTTTGATGGTCATGGGCCGGACGGTGTCTTTGCCGTAGCCGCCCTACTTTCGTTAGTATTGCACATTGTCATGGAAGAGTCAAAGGTAGGCAGGGTATCATGAGGCGCACTCACTCTCCCTTGAGCAGGACTGCTTTGCGGCTCCCCCGCCACGAATCCGCCTCCGTCCGCCCCTCCGGCGGCGCCGTACGAGGTCGTATACTGGTTGTTCTCGTAGCCGTAGTCTGACAGTATCAGCGCGTGTCATCTTTCTTACGGGCTGGAAATGCATACTCATTGTGTTGGATGCGAGCGGGTCTTCAGGACTGCGATTGTGACGGTGATGGCCGACATTCTAAACACTGATCGGACGCGTCGCGCGTAAAGCGGTTTTCTCAAATTGGCCGCGTACTCGACCGTACATGTGTCCCACAATGGCGGAGCACAGGTCCTGTCAAACGTCATATTCAATAAATTTTTGGATGTTCGTGATGCGCAGGCAAAAAGTCAGTTCTAGAACGACTTGAGAGCCCGGCACGAAATCTACAGAGGGGGAGGGTTTTATGTCAGTGCGCGAGAAGGCGATCCGACATTGCACAAGATGAGCTTCCGGTCGGGCTCGCCTGCCCGCTCGGAGAATGAACTCGATATCGGCAGCGCACTGTTCGGAGGAGACGATGGCAGCTCAGACGACCGAAATGGCCATCTTCAAGGACAAGATCTGGATGTCATGGCAGAAGACTCCGCCACTGACGACGAGGCTATCATCGCTGCCCAGCAAGCCGCATCAAACCGGAAGGCGAAAAATTTAAAAGGACGGACCGTGAAAAAAGGCGGCGGCTTCCAAGCCATGGGTCTCAATGCCAATCTGCTCAAGGCTATAACAAGGAAAGGCTTCTCTGTCCCTACACCGATACAGCGCAAGACGATCCCTTTGCTGCTCAATGACAAGGACGTGGTGGGCATGGCGAGAACGGGTTCTGGCAAGACTGCGGCTTTCGTGATACCCATGATCGAGAAGTTGAAAGTTCACAGCACAAAAGTCGGAGCAAGGGCTCTCATCCTGTCGCCATCAAGAGAACTGGCTTTGCAGACATTGCAGGTGGTCAAAGATCTCGGCAAAGGCACCGATCTACGCTCTATTCTGCTCGTTGGTGGTGACAGTCTGGAGGAGCAGTTCTCTGCCATGGCGAACAATCCGGACATCATCATTGCCACTCCGGGGAGATTTCTCCATCTGAAGGTCGAGATGAACTTGGATCTGTCCAGTATCCGGTATGCCGTATTTGATGAGGCTGACCGGCTGTTCGAAATGGGCTTCGCCGCTCAACTGACTGAGATTCTTCATGCTCTACCGGCTTCGCGACAGACTCTGCTCTTCTCGGCCACGCTACCAAAGTCACTGGTGGAATTTGCAAGGGCCGGGCTGCAAGATCCCGTATTGGTCCGTCTGGACGCGGATAGCAAGATCTCACCGGACTTGCAAAATGCATTCTTCACCCTGAAGTCGTCGGAGAAGGAAGGTGCTCTGCTACACATCCTTCAAGACATTATCCAAATTCCCACGAGATCCCATCTCGTCAGCTCGACCAGGACTTCTAGGAGCGCAGCTACAGCTGGCAAGAAGCGGAAAAGACAAGAAGCAGAAACGGCATCAGACAGCACAAACACAGCCTCCTCCAACCCCTTCTCAACCATAGTCTTCACGGCCACAAAACACCACGTCGAATATATCGCCAACCTTCTCCTCCTAGCCGGGTACGCGGTGTCCTACGTGTACGGCTCCCTCGATCAAACGGCTCGAAAATCACAAGTCCACAACTTCCGAACAGGCCAGACGAACATCCTCGTGGTGACGGACGTGGCGGCTCGTGGCATTGATATTCCTGTCCTGGCCAACGTCATCAACTACGATTTCCCTTCTCAGCCCAAGATTTTCGTCCACCGCGTTGGTCGGACAGCAAGAGCAGGACAGAAGGGGTGGAGTTATAGTCTCGTGCGGGACGCCGATGCGCCATACCTGCTTGATCTGCAACTCTTCCTCGGCCGAAAGCTGGTGGTCGGCAGGGTGGGTGGTGGTAGCGGGGATTTCGCCCAAGATATCGTGGTCGGGACTTTACGCCGGGAGGACCATCAGACGAGTGCCGAATGGGCTACAAAGACGTTAGAAACGGACGCCGACCTCTTTGCCCTCCGCGGTGTGGCATCAAAGGGCGAGAAGCTGTACCAACGGACCAGAAACTCGGCCTCTTCGGAGAGTGCGAAGCGATCAAAACAACTCGTCTCCTCCCCTGGGTGGGCCGAGCTGCACCCTTTATTCAACAACCAGGAGGACGACATGGAAGTGGCGAGGGAGAAGATGCTGGCCCGAGTGGGCAACTTCCGGCCGCAGGAATCGATCTTTGAAATTGGTGCCCGACGTGGAGGTCGCAAGAACAACGAAGAAGCAGTGGACGCGATCCGACAGATCCGATCAGGCCTGGAGAACAGGAAGCAAAAAGCTGCAGATGCGGCGCAGGCACAGCAAGCACAACCAGCACTCGAGGACGACGTGGTAGCCACGCAGGCAACTCCAGACGTGCAAGGAGACTCCGAAGACGAAGATGAAGACGACGACCACCCCGACGTAGACGCCATGTCCGAAGCCTCGGCCACCGACCTCGAAGTCACATTCTCCGAGCCGTACGCCAAAAAGTCCAAAATTAATTCCAAGTCCTCAAGAAAGTCCGAAGGCACCAACTTCCGCGACCCCTCAAACTACATGTCCTACCTCCCCACCACGCAAGATCTGACCTCGGACCGCGCGTACGGCGTGCACACGGGCAGCAACACCTCGAACTTCATCGAGTCCGCCCGCTCGGCCACCATGGACCTCGGCGCGGACGAATCGTCCAAGACCTTCGGCGAAAACAGGCAGGTCATGCGCTGGGACAAGCGGCACAAGAAGTACGTGCGCCGGGAGAACGACGACGACGGGTCCAAGGGCCGGAAACTCGTCCGTGGCGAATCGGGCGCCAAGATCGCGGCCAGTTTCCGCAGCGGGCGGTTCGAAAGGTGGATGAAGTCGAACCGAGTGGGCAGGATGGGTAGGGTGGGCGAGGATGAGAAGAACACTAGCGGCCAAGCAGGTGTCACGAACGGCAGTATGCGAGGGAAGCGGTTCCAGCATAAAACCATCAGAGCGCCAAAAGCGCCAGACAAGTTGAGAGGCGATTACGAGAAGCAGGTCCTCAAGGCCAAGGGGGCGAAAGACCGGGCGGACCAGAACCCCGGAATGGGGGGCAGCGCCAGCGCGACGACGAAGAACGGGAAGGGAAAGGGGGGGTTGAATACCATCGATAAGATGGTCAAGGAGAGGAGACTGAAGGAGAAGAGGAGGGAGAAGAATGCCCGGCCCAGGAGGAAGAGGGTGTAGCCAGACAGGTCGGACATGCAGCTTCAATACAGTAGCTACGGTACCGTGCATGATGGCCTCTTGATTTGACGTCCAAGTAGTGATGCGAGGCATCATCCATGATAGGTGGCGGCAAACAAAGGGCCAGTGAGTGCCAGTCAATTAGTGTTGTGCAAGTGGCAGAGAAGACCCATCCATTTCAGCATTACTCAAAGTAACTGCGAGAGACGCGCTGTGATTGCAGTATTTCCCTTTTGGCCCCCTTTCGGTCCGTTTCCTCGTCATAATTACATCTGTATCGACAGCGTCTCATTCATTGAGCGTTGGAGGTCATCATTACATGCTTTCTTCCTTCATAAGCATCATCAAGATCATTCGGGCCTTGTCAGAATTTCAGAACGAAATCCAAGCAGCAGTATCCCCTTGAACCGTCATCTTGCGATATGGCAAACTTCAATCCACCATCAAGGGGTATCTTCAGAGCAACGGCACGAAACAGAAAAGAAATTCATCAAATTCAGCGTTCAATCTCGACGCAACCATGAATCGGCCGTCAGCAAATGGTCCGAGAGAATCCCTTGCACCGTCCAGCGAGCAAGCGATCGTTTCGGCACAAGCCTTCATCTAGTGTCGACCCTCAGATTTGACCTCGATGCGCGTTTTCAGGATGGCGCCATAGGCCAAATAATTCCGTCTGTCCCTCGAGCCTTTCCATACGGTGGCGGCCCATGTCTTCGTCCATAAGCGTGGTCAGAAAGCGAATGGATAATGTAAAGCCAAATTCTGCCGAGCTTTATCCATCTCAGTCGTAGCCGTGAGGGTACTTCGATGGTCCCAGCGTTTGTCTCTAAGTTCGCCCTTTCTCTTGTGGTCGTTCTCAGACTGACAAGGGGCACACCCCCGGAATGTCCTGAATCCCATAACTTCGTTCCCGGTAGCCAGAACGCATCTCGACCAGTCTTCAGCAATCAATCATTATAGTAATTGGCCTGGCCAGTCTTCGGGTCATAGAAGATCTGCCTCGACTCTCTCCGCTCCTTCCGAACATCTCTGTCGTCAAAGTAGTCGCGATCTCTTTCAAGCTCGCGTTCGCGTTGCCGCCTCAGCTGTCTCAGTTCATCTTCTCTGATTTCCAATTCGCGCTCTCGGGCGCTGAGTTCTAGCTCACGCCGGTTGAAGTGGTCTTCAATGACGCGATCGCGCTGGTAGCCTTCGGCACGGTAGCTTTGGCGGTCAAGCTCATCACGGTAGTAGAGTTCTTCGTCGTCTCGAGGGTGCTGATGAAGAATTGGCTCGCGAGCAGTATAGGAACGGCGGAGAGGGACGAGGTCGCGCTCACTGGTTCGCGGGAGAGGCTCATGATAGAGGATTTGATGGTCTTCTGGGATAGGAGGGGCAGTCTCTCGCCTGGTTAATCGCGGATAGGGACGCTCATAGCGAACCTCGGGTGGTCTTTCGTGATAGATGACATTTGAGTCTCGACGCGCTGGTCTCGCTGGTAGGATCACGTGCTGCTCACCATGGTACGGCTTTTCCTGGTAGGACAGTCTCCTGTTAGGTCCCGGGTGGTGCTTCTTATACTCAACGTCCGGGCGGCCCCCGCGAACGAGACTCCCTCGGCGAGGTATAGCGCCATGCGTGCTGATCGATGTGGTCGAGCTTTCGTGGTCGCCAACAAAGCCGTAGTGGCTGGTATCACTGTTCTCGGAAGAGCCGTCGGCTGCGTCGAAGTACTGGCGAGTATGCCCGTTAGGGAAGTGAACAGATTCTTTGCGCGGACGAGACTTTGAGCGACCGTCGGGACGGTGTCGAGAGTGAGACCGTCGATGATCGTCCTCAATCACCACTGGATGTTCGTGTGGCGATTGTCCTCGCCGACCGCGACGATCCATTGGCTCGTCGGCGAGCATACCGTCGACGGTGGTTGGGTCAGCACTCTCGCCAGCAAAGTCGTGGACATCAGGGACTACAAAGACCCCGTCTTGGTGATGAAGAAGGCCACGCTCGCGTGATTTGCTTCGAGATCTACTTTTCCTCTTCTCCACCTTCTCCTTCTTCTTTTCAAGGTTGGTACCCAGTGGCATTTCCCTGGCGATGTGAGGCGGCAGATTGGAATTGTTGAAGTGCATCGGTCCAAGATCGTCCCTTGGTCTGCCATCAGCCTCAAAAACAGGAAGATTTGCAACTGGATCCTCCAACTTGTCCAGCACCGAGTCTTTCCTGACCCGGCCATAGCTGTCACTAATGTACTTCTTCTCTTTCACGACTTCTCGCTTGACCCTCTCGCCACTGTTGGCAGAAGACTTGGTCCGGGACTTGGTTCGGCCTTTGGTCCGGGCCAGGATCACATCCATTTCCGGCACTTCCGTCTTACCCCTCCTTGTCTGTATCTTTTTCGACTTGATATAGACCACCTCCCAGTAGGCATCGCCCGACTCTTGGTGATTGGCCTTGCGGATAACCTCATCCAACATGTCGCGCCGCAAAGTCGGCATCTTGGTCAGTTGCTCCAGGATTGGCGCATCGCCGCCCTTACTTTTCTTGGCCTTCCTCTCAATTTCATCGATGGGAGCCGGGATAGGCTTCTTCACACATGAGCTCCAATCATCGCCGCGTTTCGACAGACGGTAGTACAGGTAATCTTGTGGGAGGGGTAACATGTCTGCGAATCTGTGACGCTCAACGCGGGGTCGGATTTCCGGGACGTCGCCATCGAGCGACATCCTATCCAAGCGCTGTTGGACATTTGGTATGCGCTCTTCGTAGTGTACAGGGTCTTCGACGAAGCGGTCATCAACAAAGTCATGGAAGGGTTCCATGTGTGGGTCTATCGGAGCGAAGTGGTGGTCGGGAGGCGGTGGGGGTTCCATGGTGGCGGACCGATCCGCGAAGCTGGACAAGCCAGGGGCGGTCTGTATCTCGTGAGGATGCGTTGTGTTCGAGATAACAAGCGGAGCGGCAGTGATGCAAGTCAGTAGGGTCGTGTGTTGGCAAGTGGGAGTCAGAACGATAATATGCGGCCCACGAAGCGGCACCAGCGGTAGTGCGCCAGGTTGAGAACAACACAGTTCGTGCTCGGTGAGCGATTGGACCGGTCAGGCTCGCCTTCCTCACCTACGTGTGCACATCAAGGGCGATGGATTTCGTAGGCGGGGTCGTCAAGATAACCCCGACCGGTCTGAATGTGTGCTCGGTCGCCTACGAGACGGTTGCCTTGCAGACCAAAGGCAACCCGCATTGGTCGACTTCGTCGACAGGGAATATGTGGCCCATGCCGCATTTGGTCTGCGTGCTTGGGCGAAACCACCTGTGGTTCGTGAACCGCCGAGCACGGACGGTAGAGTAGGGATGAGGGATCAGAGAAAGGTGACCGTGAGAGGACAAGATCTGTGCTCTGAAACAGCGGTGGCCCTGGCAGCCAGGCTCATCTTCCACAGCAAACCGCACGGCACAGGAAGGATGGCCTCGCCTGCCCCAGACATGCAGTAGCGGCAGCATGAGAAATTGAACAGGCGCAGGCTCGGAACGAATGAGATGCTGACAAGGAGCGAACTTGGCATGCTGATGATGCTTCTGTATTTCTCATCACTGCGTCTAGCCAGAACGAAGACAGTGTGCAGAAGCAGTATTGAGTACTCATAGTATGCGTTTCATGTCGAATTGTGAGGAGCGACGGCTCATGGTACGGACTATATGACCGAGCTTGCACGTCTGGTACTGACATTGGTATCGTTGCGCATTGGGAAGGACGGAAGGACAGTCACAGCGCATCGAAGGGGCACCCAACGGGAAAGCATCTGCGTCAACATGCGATTCGTACTGAAGGTGCGTCTGTCGTCAGGACCGCACCAGCTCGCATTGTCAGTCTCTACTACCATCTATCCCGTGGAATGACTGAGCGGTCACCAAGGTGCAGTTTACCGTGTCGCGGTGCCCAGTATCCCTGCGATCTCCCGCCTTTCATCCGCCTCTAGATGATGGAATAACTCAGATCCATGACCCGTCCTCGTATTCACCCTGATGGCTAGACGTAACAGGGACGCGGATAATCCCTTGAGTGGACCGCAATTCCTACGGCGCTCACTCGCTTAATGCCCGGAACCATCTATGCTGCTGAGCGTTAACCTGGGTCTTCTGTCCCCTGCGGCTTCCACGCGCACTAAACGCTGCTGCTCAAAGTCTGTAGTGGTGTGAGGTGTGTTGGCATCTGGTTGCCTTGTAGCTGGTGTTGGACTATACTCCGTACTCCAGGTAAAGTACTTGCCGAAAAGCGACCGCTTGTGCATGAAGGAGGCGGAACGGGAGGAGCAGATGTTCGTACAATGTACCAACCAGGCCAAGAATCTTGCGCCCGACTTCTATACCCTCACTCTCGCCCGGTCAGCAGACAAATGCCTCACTTTCAAACCGTCTCTAGACAAGGCAAGGGATGAAAAGGTAACTCTCGACTGCGACGAGATCAGAACACATTGGATGGCTTGACAATATTAGATATGACTATCGATGACATGAGGTGGCCACGAGTGCCTTGCTTGAGCTGGACTTCACGTCCTGCTTGGTCAGCGCGGAATGGGCCTGTATCGACCAGGGCTACGAACTCGCTCAGGCTGACCCGCCGAATCTGTAGTGATCTGAACCCTCGCCGGCGCCGTTGACAAGAGACCCGAAATCTATGTACAATCCGCTCTGTCGCGTCGGCTGGGTCGAACGGTAATTCTTTAGTCCTCAAATCAGAAATCTTGCGATCGCTTGCGTAACCACTCGTTAATAGTTGTGTACACACGTTTCGGTGCTCGGTTGCCTGACCAGGCGGAGTCGCCTCCGGTCGGGCTATCATCGCAACGGCACCTTCACATCCTGGACACCACGCTTGATGACTTCGTCCAAGCTCCACCGCGGTTGGAGGACCAGTGACTTCGCCACTTTGTCATGCTTTTCCAACCGCTTGCGGCTCTGCTCCATCTCCCAGGTCACACCGTCCGGCAGTGGAGGGGCACCGCCAGCGATGCCACTCGCGAACTTGAGCTGCAAGACGTTGCCGATTTCATCACAGGCCGATAAGAAGCGATCGAGATCCCCCTTGTTGTGAGCGGCTGAGACGCAGAAACGTGCTCGAGAGGAGATCAATGGCGTAGCGGGATATCCCACAACGACCACCGAGATCTTACGCTTGAGCATCTCATGCGAGAAGGCAGGCATCTTGGCAGGATTGTAAAGCATGAGCGGAATGATAGGTGAATCGTCGTGACCGTACACAATAAAGCCTAGGCGCTTAAGGCCAAGTCGGAGATACCGGGAGTTGAATGCAATTCTTTGCAACCGCTCTTCGCCTTGGCCTGGGTTCAGATCGCCATTGATAAGTTTCAAGGCAGCGATAATCTGGGCAAGGACTGCAGGACCGGGGGCTTCGCCATAAACAGTGCCGGCATTGCTCAGTCGCAGTTTGTCGACAGCGGCCTTGTCACCAGCGACGTATCCGCCGTTAGCACCGAAGGATTTGGTGAGCGTTCCCATGAGGATATCGACCTCTGCGGGGTCAATTCCAAAGTAGTCGCACACACCTCTTCCGCGTGGCCCGAGAGCGCCGACCGAGTGAGCTTCATCGACAAAGAGGTTAAACTTGTATCTTCTCTTCAATCTGATGAGGCCCGGCAAGTTGCACATAGTCCCTTCCATAGAATACAGGCCTTCGACCACGACAAGGATTTTCTTCCAGGGTCGGTGGGTGCGAGGCTGTCCTTGGGAGATAGCATCCCGGAGCTTGTCCTCAAGATCCGCCATATCATTGTGTTTGAACGATGCGATCATGGCGCCCGAAAGTCTCGACCCGAAACGGATTGACGCGTGATTGAGTTCGTCGGAAATGATCAAGTCGCCTTTGCCAACCAGCGCAGGGAAAATGGAGGCATTCGTGCCGAAACCCATGGAGAATACCATGGCCGACTCCTTGCCCACAAACTCGGCAATGAGGGCCTCACATTCCACAGCGAGCTCAGATGTGCCCACCTCGCTCCTGGAGCTGGAGGTAGACAGGCCATATTTCCTGATTGTTTCTTCAACTGAGTCGGCGCAAGGGCCTTCCGATTGGGCAAACCCAAGGTAGTTGTAGGAACTCATGTTCAAAGTCTCCGTAGTCGTACCGGTCATGGTGAAGTGAACATTTCCGTCATCGGAGGTGCGGTCTAGCAGATTGATGTATCGACCCGGGACTCCGGTAGTAGGCCTGTTGAAACAATCGTTGATGCGCATCTTCAATCGCCGAACGTAGAAATTGTCAAAGTCACTATTCAAAGCGGCGTAGCCATTCCGTGCTTTCAGGTGTCGGTAGGCGTCCTCCTTCAGTTTCATGCCGAAGAAGTCTCTGACGTGCCCAAATATTATGAGGATCAAATAAGAAATGTAGGTGGTCAAAAGATAGTAATAGGGCGGTTCGTCCATTACGGGTTCAGGAAACTCGCCACCCTGGTGCCGACTGGTATATCTGTGCGACTGTGAATTCAGAGGGCCAAATTGCGCATGCTGGCGTTGCAGCTTCCGCGCCTCGGCCGGGGAGGGCGGTTGGAAAAGGGTGGTTGGAGGCTCGTCCATGTTTGCTGAATCCGCACGTGCCGTTGACAAGGAAATGCTCGGTAATGAAAGTGAAGGTGTGCTTATAGGTGGCGACCCTGAAGCGAGGAATGCCTGCTCTTGAGCTTTGCTCGCCGCCAGCAGCGCTGCCGCGGCAGACTGAGCCTCTTTGGTTTTAGGTGAGGTCGAAAAGAATTGAGCGATCTTGCTGGCTTTCTGAGAGGTCTTGTTGACGAGGCTGCCGCCCTTTTCTGACGGCGAAAAGGACGGCCAGGGGGTCGGAGGTGAGCTGCTAAGAAGGGCGTTGGACACACGACGAGGCATGGCCGAAGGTGCGCTGCAAAACTTTTAGGGTACGATCGGACAACCTCCTTCAGAAAGTTATCAACGCTTCGCCGAGTTGTTCGTGGCTTCTCAATAAAATTGCTGTGGGACGATCGCGCGTTGTTGTGGCGGTGTACGGTGAGAAAAGGTAAAGGTTTTCGAGGGCCTCGGCGGGGATCAATGCTGCTTCTGCTTGCAGCCAAGGGGGCTGGTCGAGGAGCGCTGGTCGACAGCAATGAATTCGAGGCGTGTAGGGCGAGAATGGAGCACTGTAAATCAGTCTGAAGGAGGTGCTGGTCGCCTTGAGGAACTGCGGCTGCGTTTTCTCAGTTGCGAATGCGACAAAGGATCATGCAATGTCGAATGTATGACACCAGCCGCCGGCGAACCCGGATGACAGACAATTCCGTCCCAGCCGTGATTGGGCACCACAGGCTCGTGCCTTGCAGCAAACCGCCCGCCTCAGCCTAGGGAGCCGCAGACCCGTTGCCTCGTTGCGGAGAGCAGCTAATCGAGGCGCAATAGCTTACGGTGTAAAGCTGAGGAAGAGAGATGGAGGACAGGAAGAAGAGGTACTGAGTAGATAGGATGCCCCAGAAGGCGATGCACGCGACGCGATGCTCAAAGCAGAGAAGCTTTGCTGACAGCTCTCAAAAAACTATTGCTGAAACCGGGGCTGGTGCTGCTGTGAAATTGCCTCTAGGCCTGACTGCCCTCTGTGCCCTCTCAGTGATCGCTGCTCCAAGGACTTCCAGGGGCCATCGTGTGCATCCGCGCCGCGAAATAGGGGGGAGCCGGTTAAAGCGGAGCCACCAGAGCCGGCAGAAATTTGCGCGCGGGCAGGGAGAAGTCCCCCATTGGTAGAAGAATCTGGCTATGGCTGGACTAAACTCATTTAAACGTCCATCCCCGCAGTCTCCTTGGCGCTCATCATCCACCATCTCGCCTGTCCATTTCCGATGATTGATCTGACTACTTTGATATACTTGTACTCCGTCGCGTCTGGACTCGTCTTAATCAATAGTACGGAGTACTCGGTACACAGTGCGGTAGCCGTTGGGCGGAAACAGACGAGCCCTCATAGCACTGAGTAGGCCTGCAGACCATAATTATCTAACTCCCATCAGGGCCTGTCAGAGAGAGTCATCATTTGCCGCCGCTGAATACCTGATGACTACTCGTACAAGTACTGCCCTGCTCAATTGGGTTTGCCGTGCACTGCGTAAATTGACTGGGTAAGATTCCTCATCTACGCAGGACCGGTCCATGCTTCCTCCTTCCTTGACTTCTTCATTCGGGCGTCATTGACCTCTGCATGATCCCGAGGCAGCACCGAGGATGGTCTGGTCTATGTCGTCGCATTTTTGTCCGGACCCAATTCCGCCCAATGCTCGTGTAGAGTCGGAGTTCGTGGCAGTATCGGCCGCTGCAATTCTCCAGAACTTCTGCACGTACTAACTGTTCGAGCCATCCTCAATATACTTTCTCTTCTCTGAACAGAATTTGCTACAATGGCAGCGAGCAACGCCAACGATGGAACGAAGGACTCTGTTGAGCTCTGGCGGCATCCCCACCCCGAGTCTACGGAGTTCTATGCATTTCAGCAGCATGTAGCAAAAAAGCATGGCGTCCCGAGTTCGTCCTATCAGGATCTGTGGCAATGGAGTGTCGACTACCCTGGGGCCTTCTGGGAGGAAGTATGGCATTACACGGGCATAAAGGCGAACAAGCAGTATGATGTAGGTAACCGGGTACAAGATGAACCTGTTATTGCGTGCTGATACCGCTGGCCAGAATGTCTTGGACGAATCCGCACCAATGTTCCCAAAGCCTGCCTTCTTTTCTGGTTGCGAACTGAACTTCGCCGAGAATCTGCTATTTCCTGCTACAGAGCCGCCCGAAGATGGCCTTGCGATCATTGCCGCCACCGAGACCACACGCGAAGAAGTGACATGGTCGCAGCTCCGTGGGCGGGTGCGGGAATGCGCCGCTGCAATGGAGGCGCATGGACTGCAGAAGGGAGAAAGAGTGGCAGGATACATGGCCAATACCTCGAATTCAGTGGTCGCAATGCTGGCAGCAACGTCTCTAGGTGCCATATGGTCAGGTGTCAGTCCTGACACAGGTGTCCATGCGGTGCTCGACAGACTCCGCCAGATTGAGCCAGTCCTCCTCTTTGCTGACAACGCTGTAACCTACAACGGCAAGACCCATGAGACGCATGCGAAGATATCGCAAGTCGTGTCAGAGTTGCCGTCCGTCAAAAATCTCATAATCTTCGAGACGATCCCAAGTCACCCGTTTGACCTGTCGTCCATCAACAGCCACCCAACTACTACGGTGGAATCGTATGCCTCCTTTGTCGCAAAAGGCGACTACAATAAGCCCCTTCGCTTCACGTATTTACCTCCGGAGCACCCCGTTTATATTCTTTACTCGTCTGGCACCACGGGCACACCTAAGCCAATTGTACACGCCTCACTGGGAACTCTTCTGCAGCACAAGAAAGAACATCAAATCCACTCCGATGTGAGATGTTCAGAACGCGTGTTCTACTTCTCCACGGTCACCTGGATGATGTGGCATTGGCTCGTATCAGGCCTAGCTAGTGGAGCAACCATTGTTCTCTATGATGGTTCCCCATTCCACCCTCATAGAGAGATGACTATGCCTCTGCTCATTGATGAGCTAGAAATCAATCACTTTGGCACCTCAGCCAAGTATCTGTCCCTTTTGGAACAGGCCCAGATCCTTCCCAGGGAAGCTTCTCCTAAGAGAGCTACGCTCAATTCTTTGAAGTCCATCTTCTCGACTGGTTCGCCTCTTGCACCTAGCACTTTTGAATATGTCTACAAGAATATTTCGCCTCCGTCGCCCCATCCTGGTATATTGCTCGGCTCTATAACTGGTGGTACAGATATCATCTCACTCTTTGGCGCGCCCTGCCCTGTTCTCCCTGTTCACGCCGGCGAGATTCAGTGCCGCGGGCTCGGCATGGCTATCAAAGCATTTTCCGCGGATGGCAAGGATATAACTCTAACCGGTGAGCCTGGTGAGCTCGTCTGCACTGTTCCGTTCCCTTGCCAGCCGTGCATGTTCTGGCCTCCTGGTCCCAGCGGCGAGAAGCGATACAAATCATCATATTTCGAGGTCTTTACGGATCCGGATACCGGCCGTTCAGTGTGGCACCACGGCGATTTTGTACGCTTCAATCCTGCGACTGGCGGGATCTGGATGCTTGGCAGGTCTGATGGTGTACTCAACCCTATGGGAGTCCGGTTCGGCTCAAGTGAGATCTACAACATCTTGCTTGAGCACTTCAGTACCGAAGTAGAGGACGCATTGTGCATTGGCAGGAGGCGCAAGCAAGATACGGATGAGTTTGTGCTCTTGTTCCTCAAGATGGCCCAGGGCCAGACGTTTTCGAAAGAGCTCGTCGAGAGGATACAGGCTGTGGTGAAAAAAGAACTGAGCGCACGACATGTGCCCAAGATCGTAGACGAATGTCCGGAGATTCCGGTAACGACTAATGGGAAGAAGGTCGAAGGAGCTGTCAAGCAGATCGTGAGTGGGATGGATATAAAGACTTCAGCCAGCGTTGCCAATAGTGATTGCTTGGCTTGGTACAGGGAGTGGGCAAAGACACATTGATTGACTGACGGATAGTCTGAACGAGGACCTCTCGTGTCCAACCGGGCCTGAGGTGGCAGCAAGATCAGGATATCAAACAAAGTCGCCTTCAGGGCCCGATTGCATTATGCAGCAAGGCAAGCGAGGTGCTGCTGCTGCTGCTATCGTTGGGAACCATGAAAATACATAAAATGATCCCAGTTTGACGGTGTTTGTGTGCTGACAAAGCAATTCTCAGCAAGAACTTCCGCCCACCTTCAGTGACACTTCATCCCTGTTGTCAAGCTCATCATGTACCGATCAGTTACTACAATATCACCATACTTTCTTTGTTTGTTCCCTGCCACTGCCATGATTACTCAGAGGTTGGAGAGGACATTCAGGCTCACGCCCTTCGATGCTCTAGACACGCGCACCGTTCTCTTCAGCTAGGCACATCCATGTTGAGACGAGGTTGAAATGCAGCTTGGGCAGTGTGCTTTTGTGTGTCTCTGTATATGTCACAGAAGCGAAATGGCGGCTATTACAGGATCAGCTGGCCTTGAGTCGTCTGCCATGGAGCGAGTGAATAGTCACTACTGCTGTAAGCAGCATGTTATGAAGGGATTCTCATTTCAGGGAGAGGGAGAGATGCATGGGCAAAAGCGATAGATCATGAGTATAACCACTGCATATATCCTCTGCTACCTATATCTCCATTGTGTGACACTCTTCAATTCGCTTATGCTGACAGAGGGCAGTGATACTTCTCCAGACCACGTCTTCTAACGTGATTCTAGTGACGATCCTCTGGCTGCTCAGTGTCGACAAGCAAAGTCCTTCCATAAATGATTGTCAAACAGCTATCACGGAATCATCATTCAGAGCACAACCAGCGACGACAGAAATATCCTCCTAGAGGATTGGTTAACCTTATGAACAGGACGTCGACAATTGACTCTGTGCATGATCACTGCTCGTGTGCGAGAAGCCAAATCACACTCAGGTCGGTCCAGCACGTTGCCGATAATCAGACTGGCAGGCCAACTGAAGGAAAACTCTGCGCTACACGACAGTCCCAGGTCAAGAACACCCAGAGACAATCCCAGGTCAAGAACATTTAGAGACGGGTCTCAAGAGCGGTTCTCCTTAGAAGGTATGTTATTTTGTGCTGTCTTCCTTCGAGCCCACGTTGGTCAATGATGGAAACCGTCGCCGCTCATCACATTTCACCTCTAATTCATTGTCAACCACAGGTCTATGTGATTGCATCGCTCTTTGTTGCAACCACACCATCACGTCTTCATTATCACTCTCAATATCACGTACACAATCAAAGCGCAAGATGAACCACTCATTTCCAGCCAACCCCAGTGTCGAGGCCCAGCAAGACGCTGCCTGGAAGAACCTCGTCCTTGCATTCCTCTCATATCATCCGCCGGCAACGATGAATCCCTGGTTGAGAAACGCCCTGGGGGACCTAGTCCAAGGTTTCTTCGCCACAAGCCAGGACCAGACGATGCAAGGCCTTCTCAACGCGCTGGACGCTCGCTACAACGTGACCGGGTTGATTGATGGCGTCTCCCTCGCCACTATTCGCAACAGCGCCGCTAATCAAGCCACCACGATGCCACAACAGCAGCCACAGTTGTTTCACCCGCCTCAGCCAACGCAACCGGCCGCCCTTCAATACGCGTTCACCAATGCACCTACGATGCCGCCCGCGCCGTCCCTCCCAAATCTGCCGCTACCGCCACCGCCACGGCCACCGTTCGCAACCCAGCAGCCAACACGTGGACGCTGCTTTCCGCCCAACCTCAACCGCAGTGTCACGATCAAATGGCGCCAAAATGACTGGGCGTACGTCTGCGACCTATGCGGCCATACCCACCCAGACCGCGGAGACTTCGGCCGACATATGATGATCGGAGCTCTACGAAGCGGTTTCAAGATCGTCAGTGCAGATCCAGAGAACGATCGCCATTGGTATGCTGTGGACGAAGCCGGGAACGAATACATGGGTGATATTGTTGCATGCACCCGGAACAAGGAGAAAGGCGGGAAACGTGTGCAGGTGCCGCATCCGCCGCCATGTGGGCCGAGGATCGTGGCATTTGAGAGGCCGCGGCGGCAGCGAGCGAGGATTGCGGCAGAGACCAAGGCGAATGCTGCCAAGTCGAGAAAGCAGAAGAACGAGGAGACAGGGAAAGACAAAGACCACCGGGAAGGAGCCCAGGAGTGAGTGGTCAGAACTACCCGGAGTGATGGCTTACGATATTTAGAAGAGCAGCCTGCCATGTACATAGAAACAGCATAGACTGCCTTGGGGGCCGGCCGAGGCGTGAGTTGGCCACACCGCTCTGGACATATCGAGATCAAAGTCAATCAACAGCTGCTTCTAGCGTTACTTCCTTCCCAAGTCCAGGTTTGAGCTCGTAGCCAGTCTGCTCTCACATGAAAAGATGCTGTGATTTGCGCGATCAAACTCTTCGAACGTGATGGATGGCCGCTCAAACTCGTTGATGGGGAGACAGCTACCCGGGTTGGCGCTGGATCTACTGTGTAAGCCCTGGCTCGGAGAAAAACCGGCTGTACACTGCGCGCCGGTATCCACTGCATTGGTGTGAGTCAGTGCACTGAAACCATTATACTCGTGCTGACTTGGGGTAGGTAGAGATGTGTCGGGGCCAGCGATGCCTCCAGCATCATCCAAGTTGACTTCCCTCGTGCTGGAAGAAGCTGTGGATTCCTCAGTGAGGTGGAAGTCGGTGTCGCCATGAGTAGATCTACTCATATTGAACCCTAAAACTGTGTAACGCCCGCCCAACAAGTAGGTTAGCAACGTTGATGGAGGCTCGTTGTCACGCCATCGTCTCCTACCAATCGCCAAGGATAATGTGCGGACTGCATTGCCCTTGGCTAACTCTTAATTGTTCTTGTTCGCGACATCTAACGTATAACCTAGACAGGTCGGTGCCGTAGATAAGCTGTCGACAGATCAAGATATGAGAGTAATTGTTAGGATTTCTTCAGAGCGGTCGCCACCAACAGACCAACAACTCTACTCGAGTGGGCGATGGCCGCGGAAGGGAACGACTATACACATTATACTAGGCGATGGTGGACAGGTGTGCAGCGCGGACGAGAGCTCCACTACTGATCTCTCGTCCTTATGGGTAACACGTCCAAGCCAATGACCGGCAGCACAAGGAGCAGGTGAGGGTGGATGTCGCTGGACAGAAAAGAGCCGGTTGATATGTGGTTGATTGTGAGCGGTTCTTGAGACGAGAATGAGAGAGGGAAAGTACAAATTACACAACCTGTTCGCCTGCTGAAGTATTTGTTGGTTGATATGATGGCATCCCGGGGCGCGACTGACAGTAGACAGCGTTGCGAGGGAGGGTTTCACGCCTTGAGGAGACCGAGTTGATATCCATTAACATTCAGCACATTGCATTTACGACAATGGCAACGCTCGCAAAATATCACCACGCTGGGTTCCCCACCGGAGCGAACTTAGGCTCATTTACCCGAGTAGGCAAGCGCTATGACGGTCCCTGGGCCAGAACATCCAGGGCTTGATTCTCAATGGCTCAGCAAGCGACAGCTGTTCCTGCGTGACATCACAGACGGTCCAGGAATTGCCCCCCACGATTGGAGATCGCCGCCGCAGCTGCAACGCGCAATATTCAATGCACTGCCACCCTTGTCACGCACTATCCATGTGTGTTCCAAGATTCCGCCGCGCAATCTGAGACACGTCCTTTGACTGAACAATTCCAATGCTGGTACAAGTAGCTTGGGGATCGTTTCGTGGGACCGCGCTTCGGTGGACTGACACCTTCACATAGCAGTCGACCCCCTCACGAGTTCCTTCGACAGAGAACGAGACCGAACCTGCGGGAAGAACAGCGCCGATGAAGCCCCCAGTCCATACTCCTTCGTGCCGGGTTACACGATCCGTTCGGTTCAGCCGCCATGGCTCCAGCCTCGCCAAAAGACTCAGACAGCCAAGAACATGGGGACGACGAGCCGGAGTCTCCAGAAACGAGACCGAACGCCTTGAGCGACACAGCTGCTGAGCAAAGTACGGGTGCAGAGACAAACTTGCAGAACTCTTCAGGAAGTGAGGCGCCCAAACTCCGCTCGCCGGCTGAACTTCCTAGGCAGCAAGAGCAAGATATTCTGCCGAAGCAGTCTCAAGCTCCAGTTCAGGCGCCGCCCAGCATACTCAAGTCCACCCCAGTTGGCCGCAATCGAGGATATTCCCTCAGACGTGCGCTTTTTACGCAGAACGTGCAGAAGCAGATACCTGACCATGCGGGGAGCTTCGAGCAGGGTACATCAAAAGAGGAGAGTCATGAGAGTGGTTACCGCCCGACAACGGTGACGGTTGAAGAGTCGCAGGAAGAGTCAGATAGTCGTCCACAGAAGTCTGTGCGACTACCAGACCTCGAGCTTGAGCTGCCTCTCTACCGCCAATGGATGGCACAACAGTCTTCGCGAACAACCTTGCCGAGAACATTCAAGGATATCTATCGCCAGTTCAAGCGCAAGGTTATTCGGGCTAACGCCATCACATCGAGTTTTGACGGGCGGCACGTCAAGGTGAACGTACACGAGACCGAATTCACGATCGATGAGAGGTCCGCAAAGCCGTACATTGACAATATTATCCGCTCCTGTCGCTACACGCCCTGGAATTTTGTACCCAAACAGCTTGTGGCCCAGTTCGGAAAACTCGCGAACTTCTACTTCCTGTGTGTCTCTATCCTGCAAATGATACCCGGTCTCAGCACCACTGGCACATACACCACTATCATCCCGTTACTAATCTTTGTTGCAATCTCCATGGCCAAAGAGGGCTACGATGATATAAGAAGACACCGCCTGGACAAGGAGGAAAACGAGCGCACGGCTCATGTTCTCAGAATGTCTCCATCCGGTGGCCCCAGCACCGAATGGCAGGAGAAGAAATGGAGCAATGTGCGAGTAGGCGATGTTGTGCTGTTGAACAGGAACGACGGCATCCCTGCAGATCTAGTACTTCTTCACGCCAACGAACCGATCGATACAGCTTACGTCGAAACAAAAAGTCTTGATGGAGAAACAAATCTCAAATCGAAGAAGCCCTTGGCCGACATTCGTGAGGCATGCCAGGATCCAGAATCTATCTCCCGACTGGCAGCCGAATTTGTGGTGGAAGATCCCAACCTCGATCTCTACAAATTCGACGGCAGGGTAGCAATTGACGGCAATACGCTGCCATTAACCAATTCCGAAATCCTGTACCGTGGCAGCGTACTGCGCAATACGCCGTCCGCGGTTGGCCTGGTCATCTACTCGGGTGAAGAATGCAAGATCAGGATGAACGCCAACAAGGCACCGCGCACAAAGGCGCCGGCTTTACAAGCTAAGGTCAACAGAGTGGTCATTTTTGTCGCGTCGCTTGTCTTCTTCATGGCCATCATACTGACTGTGGCATATCAAATCTGGCGCCGAACGACAGAGAACAAGTCATGGTACCTTCAGGATGCGAGGGTGCCTTTCGGCCAAGTGCTCACCTCCTTCATCATTATGCTGAACACCATGCTGCCATTGAGCTTGTATGTGTCGCTCGAAATTGTCAAGGTCAGTCAGATGTTCTTGATGAACGATGTGGACATGTACGACCCGGAGTCGGATACTCCAATGGAACCACACACTTCGACCATCAACGAAGAGCTCGGGCAGGTCTCTTACATCTTCTCGGACAAGACAGGGACACTTACGAATAACTCGATGAAGTTTCGAAAGTTGAGCATCGCCGGTACTGCATGGCTGCATGACCTCGATCTGCAAGAGGAGGCGGCCTATGAAGCTGGACCTCAGCGACTAAGACACAAGAAGCGAGGCGGCAAAGGGAAGGACCCTGACACCGAGAAGAAGCAAAGGATGTCTTTCCCAAAGCTATTGCTCAAATCCACCACGTCGACTGTTATCTATGGAGAGGATCAACAGACGCGGGATGCAGCAGACGCGGCGTGGAGACCATCCAATGGCATCAACATGACGCTAGAAGCCGGTAAGACGCAAGACATGCTCGAGTACATTTACCGCCGGCCGCATACCGTTTTCGCCCGAAAGACGCGATTCTTCCTGCTCTCATTAGCGCTTTGCCACACTTGTATTCCGGAGAAAGATGACGAGGGCGAGATCACTTATCAAGCCGCGTCGCCTGACGAGCTAGCCTTAGTGAAGGCAGCCCAAGATTTGGGGTATATTGTGACCGATCGGCAGGCTAAAAGTGTGACGGTCAAAACATTCGCCGACAGGGATGAGGCTTCTCCGATCTATGAGACGTACGAGGTTCTGGATGTGATCGAATTCTCCAGTACGAGAAAGCGGATGTCAACAGTAGTCCGCCTCCCTGACAGACGTATCTGCCTTATCATAAAGGGCGCGGACAATACCATCCGGAAGCTCCTACGCCTGTCAGATCTGGCTGCGACCGAAGTGCAGGCGGTGGAAAGGCGTGCCAGTCAGCGAAAGAGTGTTGAGGCGCAGGAGGCGTTGAGGAGGCGTAGCTCTCAGATGAACCGGACATCAGGACCCATTCACGGGTTTGACACCATTTCTCCACGACCGAGTGGCTTATCCTTTGACCGTTCTCGAACCGCTCGGGACAGCATTGATCAGTGGCTGAAAGATCAGGAGAACGAACCAAGCACGTCCCAGCACCGCAAGAGTTCTCAATTCTATTCACCTCGACCTTCCCTACAACTTCTTTCTCGGAAATCCGAGAGCTATAGCGGCAAAGCGCATTACTCGCCTCAAATCACACCTCGTCCGTCTATACAAGTGGATGGCACAGAGGACCTTGTTGAGGAAAGCCTCGTAGTTGACGACCATGCTGTCTTCGAACGATGTTTCCAACACATTGATGACTTTGCGACTGAGGGCTTGCGTACTCTTTTGTATGCATATCGATATTTGACGGAAAATGAATACAGTGAGTGGAAGCAGATCTATTTGTCGGCAACGACGAGCATGACAGACCGGCAAGAAAAGATCGAGCGTGCAGCAGAGCTGCTCGAGACCAAGCTGGAGTTGCTAGGAGCCACTGCGATCGAGGACAAGCTCCAAAAAGGAGTCCCCGATGCCATTGAGCGATTTCGGAGAGCAGGTATCAAGATGTGGATGCTTACCGGCGACAAGCGGGAGACAGCCATCAACATTGGCCAATCATGTCGACTTATCAAGCAATATTCCACGGTTATAGTCCTGGACCATGAGCTTGGGGATCTTCACAGCCGGATGGCCGACGCATTTGCCCGCATGGGCGAGGAGAAGACGGCACACTCTGTCTTGGTCATTGACGGCCAAACTCTCGCCATCATTGATGCAGACAAGGCTGCAAAGGCGCTCTTCACAGATATCGCCATCCGTGCCGACTCTGTGATATGTTGTCGGGCTTCCCCGAGTCAAAAAGCGTCGCTCGTCGCCACTATCCGAACCAAAGTCAAGGGCTCCGTAACCCTAGCGATCGGTGATGGCGCGAATGATATCGCTATGATCCAGGAAGCGCATGTCGGAATCGGCATTGCTGGCAAAGAAGGCCTCCAGGCCGCACGGACCTCTGACTACTCGATCGCGCAATTTCGCTTCTTGTTAAAACTGCTGTTGGTCCATGGACGCTGGAACTATGTGCGAGTCTGCAAGTATCTCCTCGGCACCCTGTGGAAGGAAATGCTTTTCTACCTCTGCCAAGCCTTGTTTCAACGGTGGAACGGTTATACTGGGACAAGTCTATACGAACCCTGGAGTCTCTCCATGTTCAACACCCTATTCACTTCTCTCCCGGTGATCTTCATGGGAGTCTTTGAGAAGGATCTATCGGCATCGACCCTGTTAGCGGTTCCCGAACTGTACAACATTGGCCAGAAGAATCGAGGCTTCAACTTCCGAGCCTACGTCAGATGGTGTACACTAGCTGCTTGCGAAGCCGTCCTTGTGTACTTCTTGGTTCACGAGATTTACGGCCTGGCATGGTTCACGCGAGATCAAGAGCTTTACGCCTTTGGGGACCTGGTCTACTCTATCTGCGTCATCGTTATTTCGCTCAAGATGCAGTTCATCGAGCTGCACAACAAATCGCTGCCGGCCGCCATTGCTATCTTCTTGTCAGTCGCTGGGTGGTGGCTGTGGAACCTGATACTGTCCTGCATATACCCCTTCAGTCCTATCTACAACGTGAACCATGCATTCTTGGACAGATTTGGGCGCAATCCTTTGTGGTGGGTGACTTTGATATTGACTGTGGCGGCGGTCTGTTTGGTCGAATTCACGATCAAGACGGTCAAAGTTACAGTCTGGCCGAGTGATGTGGATGTCTTCCAGGGTTTTGAGCAGGATCGAGAGGTGCGCAAGCGATTTGAAGAGGCCTCTGCTGAGCTGCTGCAGCAAGGATGGGATAGAGGGACCAAGAGGTCGGGCCTGCAAATTGCGCGCGAGACCGCTGAGCAGGCAGAACGAGAGGCGCAAGTTGAAGAGCTACTCAAGAAGCCTCGAGGCTTGACGACCGAAAGAAGGCCAAATACGAAAAGGAAGGAAACGGGATTTAGCATGAAGTCGAGCACCAGCACGAAGCGACAGCAGAACCCGATGGACGGGAGTCACGAAATGATCCAAGTCCAACATCCTCCACCGGGACGGAAATCGATCGACATTGGGGAACTATTCAGCAAAGGATATGGCGCTGTGCACGGGAGTTAGGACTGGTTAGCATTGATGTCATGGGCAATGAGCGATATACCCCCCTGAGGACAGTTGGATGAGACACACGAATGTTGCGCATACCCAGCAGAACGCGACTGTACATGGACAGAGTTTGGAGCATGCACTGATAGACGCTCGCGTAGAGTATATACAGAGCAGCTGGCACGAACATATCGTGAACTTAAGCGGGTCTATATGGAACATTTTGAGCCTCAATATCCACATATGCTGCAGCCAAGAAGGATTTCTGCTGCAGGGATCCTGCTGGCGTGTATGATAACGCGGCCCCCTGATTGGACTGCCATGGGCGCAGAAGTGAGACAATAAACAGGGGAGCCTCTTGCCTTCGGGATGCTGCCAAAGCATCGCACACAAGGACAGTCAGTGTACACAGTAGACTCCTGCGCGTAGAACTTCGCCACGCCCTGCATACAGAGAATACCAAAATGAAATACTTGAGCACCGCGAAAGCCACACCTGCAGGCCCGCACCGAACAAAGTTTCCGTTCCTCACGAGCTCGTCACCTCGTTCGCGTCTTCAGGCGCCCTGACCCTTCATCGTGATCCCTGAACCCTGGAACGTCAAAAATCACGTTTCGGACGTGTGTCGACCCGCCATGCCCACAACATTGGATTCCCGTGCCTGCGCTAGTTGAGGAGGTTTTCCTCCAATGACCATGCCTCCGTGGCTCGGGTACCTGCGCTGGTGCGTCTCGTATGGGGCATGCCAAGCGTCAGTCAGTCGTGCTTGAAAAGGAGGAAACACAGACGAGGAGAGACATGCAGGCAACCCACGAGCACGAGTACGAGTACACAGTAAGAGTACAGTAGAAGTGGATGGACGGCATCGGGCTCGTCTACAGAGTACGGTTCCGAGGAATTAATAACCAGCGAGTCACCAACACCATCTCCCACGGTGTGTAACTCGTACACAGACAACAGTAACACGCCTCGATTGTGCCTCATATCAGGAAAGACGTCGGTTCTTCGTCTGAGCTTGGGACTTTGGATTCGAGTTGAAACTTAACATCGACATGCTTTGTGCGGAGTATGGACTACACTTCAAGGCGTCTGCAAGCTCTGAGTTAACCTATGCTGCAGTAAGTGCGAGCACCACTGACGAGGGTTGGACTTTCACCTCCATTACGGAGTACTCCGTATCCTCTAACTAACAATAGACGATCTGCGCGAATTAGACGGTCGGCAGAATTGCGCAAACTTCGTTGAGGAACGGTGATGGCGGCACTCCTATCTATCTGTCCTTATCGCCGCTCTGGGTAAGTGTCATGACGCTATTGAAAGTGTGTGTTTCAAGGATATGGAACCACAAAAGACACCGCGCGAGTTGATAATGTGTACACCGTAGGGCTGTCGCGCAGATGTGCCTATCGCAGCGCAGTCATGACAAAGAGGAGTGTGGCAGGAGTGGCAGGATCGGGTGATTTGTGGAAGATTTGACAGGACCAATTCTCCGAGTACGAGGGCGGCCAGCTCGGCTGCTGGAGCCGAGTTTGTAGTTTCAGTAGTACTCGTAGTCCCTCATCGCCGATGGCAGTGTCGATTGGATCTTCAGGAGAAGTGGCCCATACAGTTCTGTGCCTAACACAAGTGCAATACCTAGGTACAGTAGGCACCTCAGAGTTTCCAACATGTGCAGTGTGCAACAACTCATGTACCCTCCCGAGACTCCTGGCCGGGTGCAGCAGGGCCCGAGTAACTCCCAAGAGATGTGACTGGAACGTGAGAGGGTTCTCATGCACGATTGTGAGACATTGATGGGTGCGGCGATTTTCTTCTTCCCTGTCGTTTGACTGGCTGGACGGTGACGTTGAGGCGCATCAAGCAAGCTCTCCAATGCGGATGGTGAGACAACTGGCGTGTCGGCGGCCGAGAAAATGAGCTGCGCTCGCGGCGTCGAGCATGAATGCCCTTCACCGCTCTGCCTTCCAGCATTCCATCTATGACGACCAAAGGCTCGTCGCACTCTGCTTCATGCCAGTGCATGGTTACGAACCATCAACACAGAAGCGTGGCCGAATATTCTGTGGCGAATCACTAACCACCTCATGTTGCCCTCGAGAGATGACCTATTCCGTAGAGCGGTCCAATGGCTGCGTTCATGACGCTTCCGTCGAGAAAGCTCAAGGATCGACAGCATTCGGGTCGCAGCATCATTGGTGCCGTCGTAACGGTGCACTGACCCACGAATTTACACAGTAGGTACGTCCGACGAGGTCCTGAAAGGGAGGTTTCGAGAAAACTCTGAATCTTCCTCTTGAACTGGTCGATGAAGCAGATCATGTTCACGGCCTTGCCTACTGTACGGGGGCGATGGCGACACGAAGCCACTGATTAGCCGCCTGGCAGCCTCGATGTTCGACTGGGCGCGGTAGGCGCAAGGTTTTCATGATCCGCAAGATGAACATGATGCCCATTCCCGACACCCCGTCGACGTGGCCGGAACTCGTAGCCTACTGATTATGCATACGAATAGTCTGGTGCAAGTAAGCTTGACGTGGTGTCTCGGACGCGCACCAGCAGGGTTACAGTTGCGGCGCGCAACGAGTCAAAGCGGCAGTGCCACCGAGGTGGCGTGAGCTTGGAGAAGAACGCTATGCTTTTCTATCTACTGCCTGTCTTCATTGACATCCTGCTCGCATTGGATGATACACACGAACATCTTCGACATTGGGAGGTTCCCAAACAGAAGCCGGCTGCTTTGTGTGCAACTCCTCCGTGACCCTTTTAGGTCCCCATGTTTTGTGCGCAAGCTCCAGAACTCGGGAGAATAGCCATTTCGCGCCAATCAGGATCCCTGACGCAGTTTTCAAGAGTAACCGCGTGGTGGGTGAGACGACAGCTTGAATCCATGTTGTGACATGGGTTGTTTGACCTAATCCTCTGGTGCATCCCTGCGGCGTTTGGGCGCGTCAGACACGCTTTGGGTAAGGTCCCTGGGCTCCTCCAAGGGCCCGGCCTTGCATCAGGTGCAAACAAGGTTCGTCATTGGGGACTCCAGCAGTGGTGCTAGCCTGACCACGGCATAGCTGCTGAGCTGCTTCCCGCGCCGGAGGAGTTCGCGATAGGGGCAGCCAGCAGCCGAGGTCGCCCTCTCGGGCTTAGTGAGGCCGCTAAGCCGATCGAGGAAACGGCCCACCAAAACATCGCCAGAGCTTGTGCGCAACTTTGAGTTTCTGGACTCGCGGTACCTGCATTGGTGGAGGCTACTGTGTAAAGGGTTTGGGTGGTCCCTTTCTCCGAGAGGTCCAGAAAGCCCCCGAGGAGCCACTCAGCAGCCGCCGCTGGGTGGTTCCTGACGCTGGCTCAGCACCTTGCCGCCTCGCTCATCGTGGCCCGCCGCCTGCGTCTCGGGGCTCACACCTCCCTTAATTGTGCTGGCCCGTCTCCTCTTTCCTTCTCCTCTCTCCCATCCTCACCGTCGCTTTACTATTCCTCCCCATTCTTCTCTCAGTCTGTATCACGTTCTTTTCTTCTTGTTGTTCAAGCATCAACCCTCGAGTTGTGCCTTTCACTCCTTCAAGGCCCTCGAACCACATTCCTTAAGCTGTTTGCCCTTTCCATTCACCCCATACGGTCTTTACCCCTTGCAACAGTAGAACATCCGGAGACGTCCAACTCGCTAGGCCACGAAGTCGTTTTCCATCTCGCTGCACGGTTCAGCCATAGAAAATCCCTCGCAACCTATCCGAATAGACCTGGCATTGTTGCCCATCGCCAACGAGCGTTCCAATCTTTTCCACACCACACCGACAGACACGATATCCGACGATGGATAGCCCGGACGTCAAACACGACCCGGCGGACACCATGTCATCAGACCCTAACGACTTTGACATCGACGTCGACGACTCGGTCCAGTCCACTCCTTCACCAAATGCAAGCCAACCCACCCAGACCACGCCGGCAACCTCGAGTACTTCCACACAAGGTCCCAGCTCGGCCCCTCGCCGTCCGCCGCGAAAGAGCACCCTGACGCAGCAACAAAGGAACCAGAAGAGACAGCGGGCGACGCAAGATCAGCTGGTGACGCTGGAAATGGAATTTAACAAGAACCCCACTCCCACTGCTGCCACACGGGAACGTATCGCGCAGGAGATCAACATGACCGAACGTTCAGTCCAGATCTGGTTTCAAAACAGGTAGGGACAGGACATGCTTCGATCGTCAATCGGTAGGAGACTGACATTTCGAGTAGCCGTCGCCGAGCGAAGATTAAGATGATTGCAAAGAAAAGCCTTGAGACGGGTGAGGATTTGGACAACATCCCCGAGTCCCTGAGGCAGCTGCTGGCCATGCAGGCCATGGAATCTGGCAGACCGTTTCCCCATCAGTTACTTCGTCCTGGTGGCCCCGTGGCACAGTACGGAAGTGGCGGCCTGCTCATCAACGGCGATCCTGCCGCTCAGGGCAAAGTCGGTAGGTTAATAGCGTTCCACATGATGAAAACGACTCTAACTAATTCGCAGTCATTCACCACTTCACCTGTCGATCATTGAGTATTGGTTCCTGGCGACGCGTAGGCCAGAATGCCATGGATCTGGTCATCTTCTACTCGCCTGACAAGGCGTGCATCACCTACTACATCAACAATGATTCTGCGGGTTACAAGATCGAATTTCCGTTTGCCTTTATCAAGAGCATCCAGTTGGAGCCAGGCGACTCGGGCCCGACGGCAAATGGAGCTCCACCGCGTCCCGGCGGGCTTGTTATCGAGCTGACCAGACCACCCAACTTCTTCATGGACTCTTCCAACTCTGGTGGCTTCTACCAATGTGGCGACTTCACGGAAGATCAACAAGCCTCCCAGATCTTGGTGCATCATCTCGGTGGCCATCCCAAGGTGCTGAGCGGTCAACTTGCAAAACTTGTCTCGCTCGACTCGTTCCAGAACCGAATGAACCCGTTCAATCTCCACGCGATGCCTGCCTCTGCACCAGTGTCCCCAACCATGGGCATTGTTCGTCCCGCGTCTCAACCCAACGCCCAGTTCGCTAGGCCTCATCCTCCACACGTGGGCATGTTCCAGGAACAATTTGGCGTCAACCACCACCTCCACCCCAGCCGAATGCACCCTGGCCACAAGCGACAGAGAAGTCGATCTGTGCCGATTGCGATTGACTTCTCCATGCTCCATGGGCCCATGCCGACTTTCCATATCCAGCAGCCATCCCCTCAACTTCCCCCCGACCACCACAACCTCTATCAGCCCATGCCACAGCACCCTGTACAGAATCCTCTTGGACCAAGCTTGCAAATAGATACCTCGGCTGGATATGGCATGGACTTCCGTCAGATGCCAATGTCGGCCACAGCCACGTCGCCCTCGGAATTCGCCAGCCCCGGGTTCTTTCCCTCAAATCCGGCTCAGCCTCCTATGCCAGCCTCGGAGTTTGGGACTCCCCAGCCTTTCAACGGGCCGTTCCTGTCACCGTCTCCAATGGTTGATCCCAACATGATACCCACATCAATGTCTCCTATGCCGCACATGGGCCATGCGGATCCTATCATCGCTGATCAGTCTCCACCTCTCTCAGCACTGCATAGAAGTGCATCAGCCGATATGTTCAATCATCATGGGATGATGGACGAGACCCTGATCCTGGGTGAGATGTACTCGAAACAAAACCTCAATCTACCCATGCCCAGCCCAGGTATAGACGAAAACGGTATGCTGATGATGCACGACATGTCCGAGTTCCACAACGCCCGAGAACATATGGACATGCCGATGACACCGTACGGCACCGTGGATCCTCATGCCCTGCAAGCTGGTCTACATCACTAAAGCCCGAATGACCTTCCTGTATCAGTTTGAAACGACCTTGATGCCTTCCATACACTCTTAGCACCCCCTTTCGCAACAAATTGGACAATATTCCTCAGCACTGTCCGGACGGCGCCAATCAACCCTTAAACCACTTACATATGCATATATCTTGTTAGTCTCTGCGCGGCCTTTGGTGCTGCTTGCTGTCTGATAGTCTGGATTGCTATCATCTGTTCTCGTTTATCAGCTCTTCTCTGCTTCTTCGAAAATTGTCTAGTGACGCGGCTATGTATCAGCAACGACTTTCAGCGTTTCGTTTTGGGTATCTGGACCAGAGGACTTTTCCTTGATCTGCGGTGGGGTTCATTTCTGTCGGGGTCAAAAGCATCGATTGGCACGGCCCGGGGAGAGGGTGAGATATCGATAAGCCTTGAATCATAGATCTTGGCCTGGGGATAATGCGATATGGAGACGGTTCCACGGGGTGCTGGATGGTGCGCAACCTGGTTCTGCGCTTGCAGGAAAGCAATCACATCCACCAAGGCCGGCTTCTGCAGGAAATGGTGAATAATTCCTAAACATCGAAGCAACCCACACTGCAAGGGTCAAGGCATCCAAAGACACCGCGGTGTCATCAGAGACTGGAAGCAATGGGCTCATGCATTCATCACTTGTTGCTCACTTTTCGGACGGGTGAGGGTCTGGTTCGGAGACATGGCGTTGGTCAGAGATCTTTTCGAGGATCTAGAAACGAAAAGCTGTGGCGGGACCTAGCGAGCATACGCGGCGACTCGAGTGAGAACGGACCGGGTGTGAGGGTATTCTGCTGTGGTGGCGTAGCATTGACAAACCGAGCGAGGAGGAGGGAAGGCGAGGGAGGCGGCGGAGGAATTAGTTATATTCCCAGCATGCAGAGCGTGAACTGCGAGACTGCCTACATTATCATGTGGGAAAGTTCGCATCTATTTATGTGTTTCAAACTATTGATTCCCTGCTTTCCACCGTCCCAAGCAGCCGGATCTCAAATGCGTTGGCTACTGACTGGACTGCGTCTCGCAATTTGCTGCAAGATTAACCCGTGTGATGAGCCCCCACCGCAACAAAATGAGATTCTGGCCCAGAGCGGAAAGTCCATGTGGCCGAGTTGTGCCACGTTGGCGATGCTTGACGTCAATCAATCCATCTGAGCACATGGAGTGTACTGTGGTAGGTACTGTATGTAGATACTGTACCTCGTAGGGTTCCCTAGATGCTTTAAGTCCATGGTGGCTTTCATCATGCTACGCCCCTACGTACGTCCATGAATTCCATTCAGGGTACAATAGCCTGGCCGTCAGGTGCTACAGTACGCACCTGCGAGCCACATCGTCTGATCTCCTCGCTTACTATAGTGTGCGTGCTCGGAGGATGGATGATGTACAATTTACCATGTACAATATGCGGACAGTATAAGACCAGGGAGACAGACAGACAGACAGCTACATAGACAGTACCCAAGATCGATCGGATGGTCGGCCATCGAGACCGGCTGATTCTTGCTGCCCCCCCGCTCTCAAGTATGTAACCGTCCCTCGCACTCCCTCAACCATCGCCAACATCAACCCGACCTAGACCTCGACCTCACCAAATGCAAACTCACCACGATGAGACTCCGTTCCTGCTGCGTCCTGGAATACAGATACCGGCCCATCACGTCCTTCAGGCCGTCCAGGTCGCCGATGCCGAGATGCCGCTCCGCCACGTACGCGGCGCGCATGAGGAACCACAGTTCTTCCTCGGGCTCGCCTTGGGCGCTGAAGTGGCCGGTCAGGAGGATCCAGAGGAGGAGGGCGTTCTCGTCGTGGGCGTACGTGTACGTGTCCGCGCTTTTGTTTGTATCTGTTTCTGTGTCTGTGCCTGTGTCTGTGCCTGTGTCTGTACATGTGTCTTTGTTTGAACTGTGATGTGGCTCTGCGTGTGCTGCTGATCTCCTAAGCCCTGGTGCTGGCGACCAGTTCGTGCCGATCCCGTGAAGAGACAACGCACGCCGCAGCCGACGCATGTTGGGCTGGGCGGAGCGGAACGACATGCGGTTCGTGCAGCGTAGGACCATCAGTAACGAAGCGAGGCGTAGGGCCTCCGTCTTGGCTGCGTGGGCTGACGTCTCGGGGGATGGAAGCAGCATGGGGACGGCGAGAAGGCGGTAGCAGATGGCTCGAGCGCGCTTGCACATCCAATCTGCGTCGTCGCGGGTGGCGGTGGGCGTGCGCCAGACGAGCTTGGCCACGGTGAGCACGTCGAGGAGGTCGACGAGGATGGATGCAAGTTCCGGGCGGATGAGGTCGGCCTCGAGGGCGCGCTCAAAGCCAGATCCCAAGCTGAAATCCATGGTTGTGGACGCATCGGCGAGGAAGTCGACTTGGTGGCTCATCATCGCGTTGCTCAGTCTGCTGGCGTTCGGGATCGGGCTGTACGGATAGGCGACCGGCTCCCGTCGACCGGACTTGCACGCTTCGACCTCTTCACGGATGACTGACATGCGTGCCTCGTCCAAGGGCCCGGGATCAGCCATGAGTGGAAGTTCTGGCAACCAGCCGGTCTCGATGGCGATCATCTGGTCGACGTTGAAGACGCCTTGGGCGATGTGCATGTCCAGAGGATCCTCCAGGTTCAGCAGAGGGAGCAGAACCTTGGCGGCTCGGACATGCGTCGAGGCGGCTTCGAAGCGTTGGCAGATCCAGTCCGACAGGGCGAGGCTGTGCATGCCGTGCACGAGGATGTTGTCACCCGGCACACCTCTGGCTTGGAAATCCAGCATTCTCTCCCTCACCGCAGCGAGGGCCAGGTGCATGTAATACTCTGGTCGTGCCAAGCCTGTCAGGGCTATGCGCGACAAATGGACCATTCGAGACGACATGATGACCATCAACGAGGTGAATTCGACCTTGTCCTGCATGATGGCTCGAAGTGCGATGTCGCGAAGATTGGCATACCGGCGTGCGGGTTGCAGGTGAGGTGGTAGGACTTCTGTCTTGTCGACGTGCGTCCCGGTCAGGACCATCACGCAGTAGTAGTTGATGAGGACTTGGATGTTCTTCGTCATGGGCATTGGAGCCGCGGCGAATGGATCTACGCCGGACCCGGGGATGTAGTTGGTATTGAGGATGCCCGGACTTCGGTGACGAAGCCAAGCAGCACAGTCGACTGCGATCGATGACACGGCTCCTTGTGCATCGTTGGTGGGCTGCGGTGGATGATCGCTGGTCGAAGACTGCGATCGGGTGGTCGAGTCCGACGGGTGTGTGGCATTAGCTGGCCTAGCCACGAGGCTGTCAGTTTGCTGCGGTGAGACAGCGTTCCGTTCTCAGGACCATTATATCTCAAGTACAGTGGTAAAAATGCTGGTCTCCAACCGTTCACCCAATCAGTACCGCCCTGCGGATGGCGTGCAGTACCTGCGTGCCGGCTGGATGCGCACTGATATCCCTGCTCTATCCGTCGCTCGCGAATGTCGGAAAGGCAACTACTGCAAGAAGTCAGGAACGCAAGCTCACCTGATGCTGAGTGGCCGATATCGCCGGATCCCAGCCAGTCCTGAGGGACCGACAGGCCCGGGATGGATAGTGATTCGTGCCAAACCACGTCGCCTGTGCCTATTGTACTCTTTCTTCGCGGTGACTGGCCGTGGTCGCTGTTGCTGAACGAATTGGAATATGCGCAGCTTCTCTGCACGGTCACTTGAGGACAACGATGCCGCGCCAGGACTTTTGTTTACCCACAAGAACTCTTTGTCAGGCTTGTTCTGCGCCATGGCGTCTACTCACGAAGATTCGTGGATTGTTTGGCAGAAATCTCACATCGCCATGTACTCGAACGGGTTGCTGGTCAAGCGGCCAAAGAAATACGAGCAAGTCTCAAGCATGGTCGCAAGCGTCGGCGTGCCGAGACCATGAACTGCGACACCGCCCATTCTGTAACGGAACAGCCTTTCTCAATCACACTTGGATAGAGCAATGTGGCGTTCTACTTGCCCAGTGGTTGGTATTTCCAAGTCTTTCCAAGATGCGCAAGTGTTCGTTTAAAGCGGCAGCGGATGACAAAGCGAATGCGAGGTGGGGGAAGGGGGTCTCGGCCTGATTGGTTGGCGTCTGTCAGCAGAGAATTTGAATTTTGACCTCGACATCCGTTCCTCGTACTCCCCTTTGACCACAGTCTTGCACACTTCGTCTGTCCGCAACGAGACTCCGATGTACCTCGTATGAGACCCTGCTCTTGGTGGCTCCCTCGTCTCCTTGCGGCTCGGCACCACTTCGGCGCACACACAACAGACAATCAGGTGAAGTGATTCCCTTCCTTCCGCATCAAACTTGTATCTCGACCTTCTTCATCCTCGACCGTCTTGCCTCCTGCGGATCATCTTCCATCGCTAGGCGCCGCCCCTCCCTCCGGAAACGACTTTTGACGACAACAACTCTGGACGTGAAGCTTTGCCCACGCCGTGGACGCCATAAAGCATCATGACTTCCGTGGCATGTGTCCCTGGCCAGATCCTGTCCAACACGTCAACCCATGTCCCCGGCCCTGGCACTCACGTCTATGAAACCAACATCCTTGCCTCTATCCTGGGCCACACGCTCATAACGTCGTCACGGGACAAGAAGAGCAAAGCTACCATCTCGGTGCCGCGCGAATCTACACCCACGCTCACGTCGATAAACAACAACGTCGTCTTACCAAAAGTGGGCTCCACGGTGCTCTGCCGCGTGACCCGCATCCGACAGAGAGAGCTCAACGCCTCAATCCTCACCGTCGTCTCCTCCGCTCCGGCGCCCGATACAGAGATAATCCCCTACACGCACCTCACGACGGACGACCTACAGTTCCAAGCTATCCTCCGGCGCGAAGACATCCGCACACATTCCGACGTGACAACGACCATCGCCTCATCCTACCGCGTCGGAGATATCATCCTCGCGAGCGTCATTTCCCTGGGCGACGAGCGGAATTATTACATCAGCACGGCTGGGAACGAGTTCGGGGTCGTGGTTGCGACGAGTGAAGGCCGGAACGCGATGGTGCCGATGAGCTGGAAGGAGATGAGGGACGTTGTGACCGGCAAGGGGGAGTCGAGGAAAGTGGCCAAGCCAAGCTGAGCAGGGCTATTCTACTTTTCAACGTCGAATGGTATTGTCGGTCCACTGGATCCTCATCCATAAGATCACGCGACACCAGATCTGTCAGGACGAGAGGCTGAGAAGATGAGGCCAGTTGGAAAACGCGCATCCTTTATGGTCGCTGCTTCCCCACCCCAGCTCCATAGACCTCTGCGTATACATTTCTGCGGCATGAACCCGACCAGCCTAGGACCTGTTCGACCCGCACTGCAGAGACCAAGGTTGACGCCACAGTCAGGGCCGGCAAAGTAGCCCACATGGCGAGCCGTACGTGATTTCCAGGATGAAAAGTCAGATTTATGTCGATCTGGACTCCTATGAGAGACTGCTCACGGCATTGCACTCTGCACTCTGCTGTCCACGCTTCTGCACGCTCAACATCCGGCCCACTCACTCACTCACTCACTCACTCACTCACAGTCACAGTCCCTTACCCACAGCTCTCGAACCTACTGACAACATTCGTCCACTGTACAAGACAGGCCATGGCACGGACGCGGATATGAGTCTCTAGCCCATGAGACTCAGTCAACCCACGACAGCGAGGGATTTCGAGATGAGACTCTCCGCTCGAAATGGTGGCGATTGCTCCGAGCCCTTGCATCGCTGGGGTCGATATCATGCCCCTGGATTAGAATCACACCAACTTTCATGCCATTTTATAACCTGCTGCAGGCACCATCCCGCTTTGCCTCCATCAACTCCACCCTCTCCAGTATCCATGGTCAAGACCCTTCAATGTCCGGCTGTGTTCGTCACGGGAGGGAGATCAACTCGGCTTTCCACTTTCGCTCTGCACATTCACTTGGGCAGAGTGTTCGTGGGAACTCCCTCGATCCAGGTCCGGCATGCGCATCCAAGTGCATTGTCGGAAAGAATTTCAACCGAGGAAACAACACAATGCACAGATAGAATATTCTCAGAAATGTAGCATTAATGCATACAATGTTCTCGGTAGAAGAATGTTCTCAGAAGTGTAGCATTAATGCATATTGAGGCTAGAATGAAATGGCCGTAACCCGCCCGCTTACTTTTGTGCTTGCTTCGACCAGAGCAGACACAAAAGGCCCGTACCAAATTGCTTCTCAAACAATAGCTTGAACAGGTTGCACCCATCGCAACATGCGCCTAGTTCCGTGTCTCGCTTTCCACGGGCGAGCACGCGCCTGCTCCTAAACGCCTCGCTATGCCCACTGCACACCGTGATATGCGACCTTCCGACGGGCATATGCCGGGTCAGTGCCTCGTTGCAATGTGTGTGCAAGTTGAGGTATATGATAATTTCAAACCGTACAACAGAATCAGTCTTTCTCCTTTATCCTTCGACCAAAGTCTGCTTGGGTCCTTTTCCAAGCAGTTCCAAAGATCTTTGGGCCAGAGCGATGACCTCACCTTCACCGTCTTCGCCATCCTCGTCATCCGACTCGACGTGCTTGTCAGCAATGGTCTTGACCATCTGGATTATGTCCTCGGACTTGGCGACCAGAGCAACAAGGTTCTTATCGTCAGACTCCAACAGCTGTAGTAAAGTCCAGATTGCAATGTGCTGGAAAGTCGGGTCTCCACTCTGCAGAAAACGCTTCAAATACCCATGGATGCCGCCATTGGGCTCCAGCCAATCCCGAACGAAGATTGAATAGTCGCCGACCTTCGAAGACAGGTTGCCCAAGGCGGCAGCGCTGTTGCCTTGAACTTCGATGCTTTCTGAATCCGTAAGAGGTATCAGAACATCGAACACTCCAAGATTGAGCAGGTGCGTCTTGAGCTCGTCACTCAGGGCCAGCACAGCGATGCAGGCTGTCATCTCGGACTGGACGCTGAGTGGCACATGCAGAACAAGCTCCTTGCACTTCTGCACAGCCCCGGCCTCCAAGACAAGTTGCTTGTTGCGGTCCGAACTGGCGGCGAGATTCCGTAGCGTCGAGATTGCGTGACACTGAATCTCCTCATTCTCGGTTGACCCGAGGAGGTCGACCAGTGGTTTCAGGAAGCCTGCATCGATAATGGGTGATTCGTTTAGTGGATGAATAGAGATGTTGCGGATACAGGCGACAGCGGAAAGTATCAGTGGGAGATAAGAAGATTGCAGTAGGCGAAGAAGCGGCTGCAAGCCTCTAGCTCGAACAATCTCCAATTGATACTTCTCGTCGGAGGCGAGGTTCCGTAGAGCCAAGGCGGCTTGACACTGAACCTTAGGGGTACCGGAATCCATCAGTTGTACCAGAGACTGGACAAGCCGTGACTCTGTCTGAGCAAGCTTCTTCCTGTTGGATGCATCCACGGCGATGTTGCTCAAGGCCGTAGTGCAGTAGTATTGAACGTCCATATCGGGCGACTGAAGAAGTTGAACAAGGACGGGAATTGCTCCGGCATTGACAAGTTGCTGCCTGTTATCATCTGGGAAGAGTCAGACTTGATCCGGTCAATCGAGATGTTGTTCCTACCAGAATGTGTCATGTTGAGCAATGCGCCCGTGGCATTTCTCTGGACTCGCATGTCCTTGGACTTGGCTAGTCTGGTCAACGGTCCCAATGCTCCCGATCTTGCAATCTTAGCCTTGTTATCTTCATGTGTGGCAAGATTCGTGATGCAACCGACAGCATTGCATTGAACCTCGACGTTCGGGGACATCATCTGCCGGATGAGGGGAGGTAGTCCGCCGAGTTGGACTATAGCGACCTTATTCTCCGCTGCAAATTGTCAGCGTGTGCCTGATGACGGCGTTTCTGACGTACCATTAACTGCCAGGTTGCCCAAAGCCGCACTTGCAGCTCGTTGCACCTCAATGTCTGGATTCTGGAGGAGAAAGAGGATAGGTTCTAGGGTGTCTCTGTCGACTTCTCTCACATCTATCGGGCGCGTCAGCCTCTTCGATATCGACATGGCCTCTTTCTCGCATACCTCGCTCAGTGATTTCGGCAAATGTTAAGCTAGCACTCCGTTGTAAATCGACGTTGTCCGAGTAGACGAGTGTACTCAACGCTCGTAGAGGCTCGCCCGAGAAGAAATCTGTTTCACCCCGCTATGATCACGTCAGGAAGAGTCCTCACACGCATGGCACGTCCGACACGCACGTTCTCGAGGTACTGTAGAAGATCGGCGACGGCTTCTCGCTCACTGTCTGCGAGCGCAGGCTCGTAGAGGTTATCCTTCGACCGACCTAGCAGCATCTCAGTTAGCACATGTCACGGGGTGTTGGCGGCTCCCCATAACGAACCTGCACAGCTCTTGCAGCATGCTGAAAGTACGTTGCCCATCTCGAGCTGCAAGCCCCAGGAGGGGAGAAGTGGTGAGTGTTGGTTCTGTTTATTGGACGAAACTGCGCTAGGCAGGTATTTGTGGCGGAGGTACTCCGTATAGCCAGTAATGACAAGCGTAATTAAGCTGACGAGCTCATCGGAAGGTCATGCTGATGCCGACTGTAATGCAGTTCTGAGAATGCGATCCAAGGTCTGATGCGGTGTTCTCAAAGATGGAGAGCTTGAGGTCGCGTGGTGTTGCGTCGCTAAGATACAGAGCCGGAGCAGGCTCAGACCGCAGGCACGGCCACGAGCACGTCGACTTGGCCCGCCGGAAAGCACTGTGCACACAACTGGCGGCAAGAACGAAGAAGAAAGGTGGAAAAGGCAAGGGGCGGGGCGTGCCTTGTGACTACAACACCGTGGTCACGGATGGCGGCAGAAGGTTGCAGGGACAATGGTGGTGTGAAAAGACGTCGAGGTTGAGATGTGGATGGTGTGGTGTGTCTGCGTTAGTGAAGCTGCAGAAGCACCGTGTGCTTGTGGCTAGTGCCGCCTGTTCCTTGGGCTCGCCTGCGGATGCTTGTTAGGCTGTAACCGTTGATGGGGCTGCCCGCAATATCTTTCGCTACCCTGCTGCAAAGCCCACGCTACCGCTTCAGCCGACCTTCTTTACGCCTAACTACCAGCGTCCATTTCGCCAGTATTTCGAGCAATACGAGAAAGTGCAAGGCCGACGCACATGAGTTAAGAGTTCTTAGCTGACCACATGTTATGATCTATCTGCGGGTTGTACGGAGTAGAGGTTCGGTACAAGGGTGAGGCGCAAGACCCCGACTTTCACATGCATTCGACGTCATCACTCACAGACACGGGACAAGTTCTTTGGAAAGCACGAGAAGTCCGTTGATGAATTAAGTCTGCATACTTTACTCGTCTTACTGGTACGTGTCGTCAAGGGTATAATCATCTTTCGGCGCAATTCCCAAAACATGAGTCCCTGCAGGTACGATAAGGATGTCCTCGCAAAGAAACCTGTCTCAAACTCCAATAATAACCCTGATACCGCTGGCTGGATGCAAGTAATGAGATTCGGACTAGTCCCACCGCCGGTACCTTATGCTTTCGTCAACTCGACTTCAGAGCAGGTGCTGCTGGCAGTGCTCTGCTTGCGGCTGGACAGCTGTTCTTGCTTAATGACAGGAGAGTAGATGCCGGCAGGTGTGAGCGGCTCTGTCGTGGGTCGAAGTTCTTCCAGTATCTTCTTGAGACCGGCCTTGATCTTCTGTGATGATGAGGACGACGTTGACTTCTCGCTTGAGCTGGATTCTTGGGACACTCGGCGAGACGTTGGTGCTGACCCCTCAGCCCGAGAGAGGGTATAATAGCCGGCGTACAGCATTCCGGCGAAGGTATCTGTGGTTTGGAGGTTGGTTGGGTACTGGTGAGTGAGCTAGGGCGAGTGTGGGAGTGGTATTGTCTTTGCTCAATCCAAGTATTGAATGCTTCTTGTGGTCTTGTTCCGTGTGATGCCGAATAAAAACGTGGTCGCAAGGCAAACGACTCACCTGTTTATATACCCACCTTCTCTCCGTGGTCAGCAACATAAAATTTCTCATCGTTCTCTCGTAAGAAACACTGGGCAGACACCAGTCATGGCCACGCCCTTAGAATCGCGTGAAGTTTTACGCCATGATTCCTGGATGACAACAAATGTCTGGGAACTGGAAAAACCACAACAACCGCGCTCACCAATCAGCTCAGGCGTTGAGCGCGCCCTTGGGCAGGAGAATGCAACAAGGCGTGTGCGGTTGTCGTTAACGGAAGCCATGTGTCAATCGACATCAAGGGCGCGTTAAGAGCTGCTCTTAGCGGGTTTCTGTTTGTCATCAGCCCCGTGGCCACTCACAGGCCTGAAAACTCTGCCACGAAAATTTGCTTAACTAAGCACTTAGGGGTTAAGTGGCTGTGGGCCAGTCAGAGTGCGTGGAGAAATGCTTTAACGCGACCCCCCAAAGTGGTGGGGATCACTGATGTCAGCTGTTGCGCCTTTCACCACGCACTCACACGTTCAGCCTCAATTCCTAAAGGCTCCAAGACAAGCCGCATCGTCTGTCACGTCGCAAGGTGATGCGGTTATTGGCGGGCTCATCCAGCAGTTGTATAGTATCCCCAAATAATGTCGATTTGAGTCATGGATCCTTTGTCCCAAATGTCGCTGCGTGGATTACCGGAGAGGCTGGATATACGCCGACCCAAGGCTGAATCCTTTTGGAGCCTCGGAACGCCATGGAGGCAAGGTGAAACTCAAGTCCAACAGGTACTGTTGCCAATGCGTTCATAGGAATTACGATACACAGTACATCAAGTTCTTTTCTTACCGGGCCTCACCGTAGCCAGGAGCTGTTCTAATTAGACAATTCGAGAAATGACGGGGACGCAGCGCCCGCCTTCCATTCGCACATGAACTTTGTCGAGCCTCTGCGCTCTCAACCGGAGATTCAGAGTACTCCGGGTTTTCCGTATCCTAACAGGCTGAGACTCGAACTGCAGCTGAGGCGTGAGACCGTCCCAATGCTTCATCAATGGCGTCGCAGATCGGAAAATCAATCTCTGCTGAGGCTCAACCTTTTGGTCTTCCGCAATCACTTCATGGACTTGAGCAAAGTCGAGTAACAAGTGGCTTCTTACCAGGCCATCGAGCGTGGAGAATAGGAGACATGTCGCAAGATCGAGGAATTTTTGGTACAGTGAACAGGATACCCACCCAACCAACCGTGAGTTGAAGAACATGCCGGTTATGACAAGCGAGATGGAGTGAGCGAGTTTAGTACCTCCGGCGTTGTCGGGGGTCATCGTACCCGTCGTTCTCGTGGTGGCGTTTTCTGGAGCCATAGTCGTCGTCGCGTCTGCCTCCACCATATCGGTCACGGTTCTGGTCTCGGTCGCGATCTCGATCTCGGTCTCGGTTCTCATACCCTCTGTCACGGCTGCCGAGAGGGTCATTGTTACTTCCCGTCGCTCCTCGGCCCCCGTATCCGTTTCGTCGGTCGTCATAGCCGCCGCCATAGCCGCTTCGTCCACCGGGCCCGCTGGGTGCGTTTGGTGGCGGAGGTCCGCTTTGGTATCCGCCGCGTCCACCGAAACCGCCTCTTCCCTGGTAGCCGACACCTCCTCTGCCACCAAAACCTCCGCGGTCGCCGCGGAAGTCGCCACGGAATCCGCCGCGGAACCCACCACGACCTCCGAAGCCACCTCTGAAGCCATCCCCGTATCCACCTTGAGGTGCGCCATAAGTAGGTCTTGCAGGAGCTTGCCTGGTATATCCTCTTCCACCCAGGCCGCCGCCAAATCTTTTAGGCCGCCATCCAGGGACCATGCGACCACGTTCCACATCCACGACTACTTTTCGGTCTTTAATGCGTAGGCCATCTGTTTCTTTGTATGCTGCTGTGAAGAGGTAAGGATGTCCCGGGTCAGTCTCATTGCGTCTTACCATGCCGTCAGGGTGATGGATGGAGGGATCAAGGGCAGAAGGGCTTTCGTGGAAGAAAATACCTCGCATATCTTTTTCTCGTTCATAGACGATGAAGGCATAGCCTTTATGCGGCTTCTTGGGTTTGGGAGTCGTCTCATCTTTGACAATTCTGATCCTCTCAATGGGACCAAATCTGCCAAACTCCCGTTCGAGATCGGCTTCTTTGACATCGTAGCTGAGGCGGCCAACGAACAAAGTCTTAACCGCGTCACCTTTGATTTTGGGGTCCTCATTTGGTCTGTAGGCCTGGAATTCTGGCTTCTCTATCTCTGCTTGACGCAGTTTCTTCTCATATCGCTTGCGATCACGCTTTTGCAGCCAGGACTCGGTCGGCTTGTAGACATCGTTCTCCTTGTAGTCGTCGAGCTGAGGCAGGAAGGCAGCAATTCCAGAAAGCTGCGACTTCTTGACAGCTCTTTCTTCTGGGCCGGAATCCTGGGGAGGGATGTAGCGCAAAGGCGGTCGAGGTTGAAACAGAGCAAGGAGGTTCGGGGGAAGTTTGTCAGTCATCTTGACGCGATGCTGAGGCAGGCTCTTTCAATCGAATGTACAATGGTCATAAGGTAGAAGCGGAAATGAAAGCATTAGGAGTACAAAACCTAGGAGATTCGAACCGCGAGACTGACTCGAGAGTCACTGCGCAGTGTCTTGGGAGGGATGAATGGACTGCCTGGCATTGTTTTGAGGATACGCTGAACTTCTCCCTGAGCTGCTCGACTGCTTCACCAGACGCCGAAAGCGGCTTAGTGCCGCCTGTCACGCCGCCGTCAAATCATTCTCACCAGGCTGCGACTTGTGGAATGCTTGCTACATCCCCTCTCTGACAGCAGTCTTTGCGTCAAAGAACTCTTAAGCTACAACCATCTGATGAAGAAAGCCCAAGCTTTTCCTTATGTTCTCTAGTGTGGACAGGCTCATGATGGCGCTGAGGAAGTCGAGCACAGCCATCCCCTACCAGACTGTCCCCCAGTCCGAACGGGTCTGAGAAATCGCCTTTAGCTTGACGGCAGCCTGAGATATTCGGCATGCGTACCTCGTAGAATACGTATCTTTCAAAAGTGTTTTTGATGAGAGTAGTAATGGTACAGGTAGGCCTAATGTGGCAGAATGCTAATGGTTGATAATTCAGGGGCGGTCCTCATCTCACCACCACGGCTAACAACCTGGCAGCATGGAGGGTCTGAACTCGAGCAGCTGATTTCACAGGACGTCGTTAGATGCCTGGTGTTCGACGACGCGAGACTTCAGCGTTCCGCATGCGCAATCTTGGCCTCTAGGTACTCCCTGGCACATGCAGTAGGCGATGAGGCACAGGACCCAAACCCATCCTTTCTGGGGACCATGAACAATACGCTGTTTCATCGAAACACTGAAGGATGTACCCTGTTTCCGCACGTGGCTCGGGTTCCAGGTTATTACGTGGCTCGAGTTATTACATCCGCCGAATGGATAGGTTTGCAGTTGCCGTCTTCGTGTTGCGGTGGCTCGATCAGGACCCCGCGCGGACATGCTTCAAGTACATCTGGAGTTCGATATTGTACCAGACCTAGAAGCCTCAGGGGAATCTCAACATGAACAGCGAGATCTTTCAGCGAACGGGCAGAGCTGAACCTGGCTTGTGTCCCCATGCCCACCACTCTGAGAAGCGAGTTTCTGTCTCTACGCGAGGCACTGAGGACTCGGTCGCTGACTCTACATGGGCTTCTCGAGTATGGGGGTCAGATTAGCTTGGCGTTGGAACGGGACGCGTACGAGCATGCAGCCTACGATCGGTTCAAGGCCGCTTGGGTGAGTGGTCTTCTATCCGTAGCAACCAAAGGGAGCTTCCTTGGAGGCCTGGAAGCGAGCGACAAGCACGTTTTGCGCTATCAAGGCATGGTTGATCATCGACCTAGCAGCCTGCCACTTTCCATTCAGCGGAGCATTCCCGGCTTGAAAGTGGTGCCTTGTAAGACCGATTTGAACCAAAATCACGTTGCACGCTGTCGGTAGACGCATCTCAACCGCAGCAATCACCAGCTTCTATTAACAGAACGAACGCAGCTTGACGACAACCATGCACCGTCAACTGCGAAGAGATTACTACAGGCTCCAGCCTTTTGGCACGATTAAGCATCTCCGATTTCCCCAACCTGGCGTATTCGTATTTCAACAACTCACTCTGGTGCCTCATGTCTGCCACGAGAATTGAAATCAGCCTTGTGAATGCCTTGTGATCTTCCGCAAATGTGGCATCCCACCGTGCCGTTGCTCCTCCAGCATCGTTCCGATCCACCCTGGAGCTACTGAATATCATTGTCCGCAGAATACCCCTGATTGGGACTGGTTCGACACCAAAATACGATCGAAGCGAACGGCAATGGCCAATTACCGTCAACATCTATTTCTAGAATATTGAAGCGTCAGCTACCACGTCTTTGAGCTCTCAAGAATGCGACTGCCTGGAATACTACATATCCCCCCGGCGCTCTTCTTTGTTCAAGCTCTGTATTCGGTGCATCCGGCTGCTGACCAAAGTAAGTTGCCTCTACTCGTAATCTCGCATCATGCTTTGCCACATTGGCTTCACAGGTCTTTATTTTACATTTACCTTCTTAGGACTCATATATGCGGCTCCCCAGCAGTACTGCAAGCCCGTCCCTGGCTCTGCAGACTGGCCTTCTATTTCAGACTGGCAAGCCTTGAACAGCTCCGTCTCAGGTCGTCTCATCACACCCGTTCCCCCCGGCTTAGTATGTCAAAGCAACAGTTCAGTACACAGCACGGCAGCATGCACAGAGCTCTTGGGTCAATGGGGCAACTCGTCGTTCCATGCAAATGATCCCTTCACTGCTGATTACAACGATGATTCGTGCCTGCCCGATCCGAGAGCACCTTGCTCTTCAGCATCTTTGCCTGCGTATATTGTGAATGCCACCACCGCAGCGGACGTTCAAGCTGCTGTAAGATTTGCTCATAGGAGCGGTGTAAGGCTGATAATCAAGGGAACGGGCCATGACTTCCTAGGACGGTGAGCGTCGACCTTCCACTCCTGACGCCAAATCGCTAAATCGCATAACAGGTCTTCCGGACCAGGCGCTCTCTCGATCTGGACGCACAACCTTCGTGGCGTCAAGGTTACCATGGGCGACTCCCTAGCGAAACGATACGGCGGAATGGCATCCGTCAAAATCGCTGCCGGTATGCGCTTCGGCGAAATTTATCAAGCTGTCGCGGCGTATAACCTATCACTCGTGGGAGGTGCCGATCCAAATGTCGGCGTTGGCGGTTGGGTCACAGCCGGCGGCCACTCTCCCATCAGTAGCGCGTACGGTCTGGGAGCAGACCAAGTCCTAGAGATGGACGTCGTGACCGCCAACGGAACGCGCTTGACCATCAATGAAGATTCATACCCAGGCTTATTCTGGGCCATGAGAGGCGTGAGTGCTCCCGTCCTGTTTTGTCTAAACAAGCGACTCACTGACCTTCAGGGTGGTGGCTCTACCTTTGCGGTTCTCCTGAGCGTCACAGTGCGCGCGTATCCCACATTTCCAATAACAGTGTACAGCTTCAGCTACAACACGACCGCCGACACCGATACGTTTTGGTCGTTGGTTGCGTACTTCCACAGCCAGCTGCCCGAGCTCTCCGACGCCGGCGCCATGGGTTACTACTTCATGATGCCGAACAATAGCCTCGGCCAACCGGACCCGGCTCGCCACGGCATGCTCGCCGGCGGGTGGATCCTGCCCAACAGGACCGTGCAGCAGACCAAGCAGATCTTAGCACCATTGGAAAGCACACTCAGGAACAACACCCTCGGCTGGGATGACGCGGTATGGATGCTGAACGAGACCCTCACGCTCCCTGATTTTACCAAAGCGTGGCTTCAATTTACCACGCCCGAGGCTGTCGGAGCGGACCTCCGCCTCGGCTCTCGCCTCCTTGACCGCAAGGCCCTGAAATCTGACCCAGCCAAGGTGAAAAGGCTGTTCAAGCAAGCAAACACAAACCCGCAGTCTACCGTCCTTGGCCACCTGATCGCTGGACAAGGCGTCAAGGAGGTCAAGAACGGCATCCCAGGTGGGGGCAACGCCGTCCTCCCAGCTTGGCGAAGAGATGTCTACACGCACATCGTCCTGCCGCGAACGTGGCCGTATCTCAACGAGACGGCTAAACACGAGACCACGACGCACCTCCGCGAGGTTGAAACACAGGCATTAAGAGAGCTCGCGCCGGACACGGGGGCGTATATCAACGAGGCAGACCCCACGGAACCGAATTGGCAGGAGACCTTCTGGGGCGAGAATTATGCCAGGCTGTTGAGCTTGAAGCGCGAGTGGGATCCCGCGGGCGTGTTCTGGTGTGTGCCGTGCGTAGGACATGGTGATGGATGGGAGGTGAAGAGCGACATCGGCCTAGAAGGGGCTATTGGGCAGAGTCCTGGGCGGGTTTGCAGGACGACGACTTGAAAGTCGAGTTACGGTAAGGATGAGTGATGGCCGCAGAGGATAGGCTGTGTTGATCTTGGTGCCTTGTCAGAGAGGGACGCTGTATCAGCAAAGACTTCTCGCTACGTTCGGCGTGTATGGTCGATGCCTAACAATGCGTGAGGACTGAACTGAAGTGCCTACACTGGCAAGAAAAAAAATGGCCACCTTAGCACGCTGGTAGATCTCGAGGACTCTCCATCACGATGCAGCCTCGCTTCCATGCGAACCCGTCCCTCGGCGTATCAAAAAAGTCTTCTGCATCGGACCTCCGACGCATCCGTCTGCTGTCTTGTGGACTGCATTGTCTGACGCGAGTCATAACCCATACGTCGAATACTTTGTCTGTTTAGAAGAGGAGCGAAGATGCTAGGCGTGCGAGTGATCGACAGTCCTCACACAGTGTGAGGCCTTTGAGGTCGTCTCAATGTACGGTCGAGGATTGAAAGTTGACTTGAGCGAGAGTACCTCGACTCAACCCGCCTCAGCTACTGTAAGTTCAAGTGCAAAAATTGGGCTGGTCGGAACTCGCATCACACCCCTTCATCGCCCGGTCGGTGGGGGCATTGACTACACAGAACGGACGAGAGGCAGCGAGATGAGTCTCGCGCCCGTAATTGAGTAAGTGATCTATTGACGAAATCGAACTGATCCGGGACGAGCGACGAGCAAAGCTGTCTACTCCGTGGTGCATGTATCGTGTAGGCAGGGCAGACGCTCGTCTAACAAGGTACCTACCTAGGTATGCAGGCTCAAGACTGCAACCCTCGGAATAGACCTATGCACACATCTTACCATGAACCAATCTCAGCCTGGGTTCGCTAGTTCTGAGTCACCTTTTCTCAGACGCATCTCACCTTTTACCTCATATCAAATCACCCCCCTCACTGGACAGATTCACATACCCATCCAAGGTCCCTAGGCAAGTAACAAGTGCAATCGCAATTCCAGAAGACCACACCTCTTCCCCAACTCTCCGCTTCAAGCGCAGAAGATGATGAAAAAGCAAAACGCAGGTGTTGTGGTGTTCAAAGATTCCCAAGCGAACCGAAGTCCACAAGGAGTGGTCAGTTGTATAGTTTTCACTGGATCAGCCAAGTCAGCCCGTCAGTCAGTCAGGGAGCACAAACTTTTCCATCCTGGAAGGGGAGTCCGCGCGACGGGAGAACTGGGCGGTTGTACTTACACTAGCAAAAATCTGGCATCGGCTGTAGCCTCACGCGCGCAGATAAAGCCCGTGCACTGGACAAAGTTAGTGTCTGACAGATGCTGACATCGCTGGTGAGGAGGATGTGCGTGGGGAGGGCACGCACCTAGAATAAAGAAGAAAGAAAGGGAAGAAGAGACAAGCGAAAGTAGAGTCACGCTTTTGAAGCCTGCGCGAAGTTGCGAGGTTGCCAAGGATTGATTCGCGGGTTGCGCTAGCATGTGATTGGTCGATCAGGCTCGAAGGTACACGTGACTTTCTGAAATGGCGAGAGATGGCCAAAACCAGTTAGTCTGAGCCTCGCATGTCTGGTCTTGCCTTGCGCTCGCTTGTGGTAAGTTTGTCGACTTTCACCAATTCTCGAGCTCGAACGGTTTGGGACACTGCTCTGCACCACGAGCGTCACGGATTGCTCCTGCTAGTGCTGCTGCCACTACTGCCGCAGCACGATCAAACATCCTCGCGCGTGTCCAACCATGGGTGTGCAGGGCGTGAAAACCGTCTCCACCGCGCGGGTCAGTCCAGTTCATTTCCACCCGCACGCAAGCAATTGACTCCCATCCATGGAGAATATGCTGACAGAGCTATCATCTATCTAGAACGGCCTGGGCGCCTACATCCTCCAATGCACGCGCCTCTCCCTGACGTACAGCGACCACTGGGTGTCCTCGACGGGGCTCCTCTCGCTGCTTCGGTCGCCGCTATTCCCCGCCCTCACGCACCGCTACCCGAGCGTGGAATTTCGCATCTCGCCGATCCCCAACCGCCATCCCGTCCTGAAGGCCCAGTACGTCAACGGGCGGAGTAAGGCCATTTGCGTCAAGAATCTGTCCAAGGAGCAGGTGGCCGAGAAGATGGAGTTCTTGCTGGGCAACTCGGGCCAGAAGAATGTCAGGGTGGGCGGGAAGAAGGTCGTGTCGCTGAATGAGAGTGTGCGTGGGGTATGGAGTCCTATGCATGGGGGGATCCAGAAGATCTGAAAGTCGTCGCCTGGTCACGAATCGGCGGGATGAGCTGACTGCCGAATATACTGGATTGTGGTTGCAGGGAATGAGAGTAGCTGTCTCAAGGGTTTCGGCTGCTGGAGAGGCACGAAAAAAGGAGGGGGAAAGGCTTGGATCCGAGATCCTGGGGCTACCGTGTCCGGCTGGTGCAATCAGAATGCAAGAGCCTGTGTAGGCAATGCTTGGATAGAACAACGAGCAGGGCTTTGGGTTGACCAAGCCTCCATGCCTGATATCTGAAGCAGCACTGACCCAAGTTCGACGTCGGATCATATCAGCGCACGCCAAGGCCGAACGGGGGCGAACGATCTTGTCCGTCGACATGCAAAGGTTGGAGCGATGGAATCTTGGGTGGGTTCAGACTGCAAGTTACGCAGCCCGCCCAAATCCGAGAAAGACAAAATCTATGGTGATGTTGGGAAAGGCTGGAAGGGCGGACGAAGCCCGACGAGTCAGGCGACGAAGCTAAAGCCCTTTCGAAGCTTGATCCCATAGTCCATAAGCGAACCAGAAAAGCAGGAGAAGAACCACTGCTTACTTTCTGTGTCGCTTCAACAATGTACAATAAATATGTAACAGAAAGCAACCAAAGATGAGGATTTCCAGCATCAATTCCCGATGTCCGTCACAAGCGCTATACGAGGTGTTGTTCAGCCGTAACCTCGTTCAATGCTCATTACTGATATTCCCGATCATCTATCCTGCACTCGCAGATTCGAGAGGCTGCACAATTCGAACTCCGGGCCTTTCGACTTCCTGGCAGATGGCCCTATCATAAGTATATGGGGAACATGGCTGTCTTGCTGACAACCTTCGTGGTGCATTTGTCGGCCTGGCAGACCGAGAATGGCGGTGATCTCGTTGACTCTAGTTTCTTCTCGTTCTCCTTGCCTTTGCCCTTCTTTGTGGTTCTGGATTTCGAACGATTGGTGGCACATTCGCCGCAATAGACCTAAGCCGGGTTAGAACAAAATCTGCAGATTAAAGGGATTGAAACTCACGTGTCCGCAACCTTTCACCACCCATACTTGCTGCTTGACATCTCCCTTCCCAATCGCTAGCTCGTCGCCGCACATCGGACATAGGATGACATCCTCCTCTTTGTACGTCCTCGTGAATCCCTCTTTCGCCACTGGAGGTGCCTTGTAAGGCTCCTGGACGACCTGGGGAGTCTCGGAACCGCGATCGAAGGGGTCAAACATGGCAAATCCAGGCCGAGCATAGTCCATGGTGATATTGAGGGTGCCCCCTTCGTGCGGTTGATTCCTTCGCGGCACGCCATCCAACCGATCTAAAAAGCCTTCGTTGTAGTCCCGCACGGCATTTTGCATGTTCCCAAGCATGAGTGAGGTCCCCCTTCTCAGTATGTCCAGTGGAAGAGCGAACGTGGCGTGGCCAGCAGCTGGCGGCTGCGGTCTTCGGGGCTGCGGGATACGTCTCTCCTCGAGAAATTGGACTTCCGGACTGGCCATCGAAGGAGGTGAAGCAGCTGATTCAACGGTCTCCGAATCATATCCATCGGTTTCGCCTCGGAAGAACTCCTCTGGACCAAGGTCGTCAGAGCCGGAGTCAAAGTCGGAGTCCTCGCCGTCCGAAAGAACTATCACGGTTCGCTCTGGTCCCCTGTGGCCAAAGGGCGGGGCACGGGGTAGTTGGTCTGGCTGTTGCTGTGCAGTCTGTTGCTGAGATTGGGCTGTTCGGGTCTGTGCTTGTCGGTGTGCTCTGCCTGCAGCCTGCATTCCTTCATTTAACTGGTCTGTGGCTTGCCTTCGTGATTGTTGCTCTGCTGTCTGCTGCCACATCGCCACCCGCTCTGGCCTCGACGGTCGTGTTGACGGTGGTCTCAGAAGTTCGGGAGATGGCGAACCTTCTGAGGCTGTAGAGACATCGTCGCTGTCCTCGGCGGTTAGATCGACGAAATCATTCGGGGCCGGCGTTTGCGTCGTTCGTGCACTCCGCGTGGTCATGACGGGCCTTCGATAGTCGTAGCCGTCTCCCTCGTATCGTAGTCTTGGTTCGAAGTGGTTAGGCGAGGTCTGTCGTGAAGCAGGAGGACTGGGGTTAGAGTCGAGAACTGCGGGAGGGCCGATGCAGCGGCGCTTGGAGGGTACGTGGTCGGGACTAGGGCTTCGGCTCTGCGAACGGGTGATTTCAGCGTGAGATCTCTGTAAGAATGTTAGGAAACTGCCTGAGACAGACTTCACCTGACTACGGGTGAATAGTCAGCTGAGAGGATGCAGAACCACACCTTTCTGCTGGAAGAGCCCGCCGCCGCGTTGAGGAAGTTGCTCAGGGCAAGAGTGCCTGCCTGAGGCATGATCAAGAAGCCGACGAGGGCAGATCAACAGAACGTCGTGATAAATCTCATGAGGCAAAAGTCGTGGATGGTGGTAATAGTGACAGTGTGAAGTTGTGGGAAGTCGAGTTCAAGCGCAGTTGGTGATGTCGTCTAGCAAACCCAAACCCACCCAAGTACGGAGTAGTGGCAATCGAGTGAACCGACAGAGGCAGTGGAAGTGGAAGCGGATGAATTTCCGCTGAGCAAGACAAAAGCCACCTGAAAATGGCCACTCGCTCGCTCGTTCGGCTGGATGATGTTGTGCGATGATGTTCTCGGACTGGTCAATGCACGCTCAATTCCTTGCCCACCACCACTTGAAATGCCACAATGTTGAGTAAAACTGCAGCGACCTCATCCGCATTGGGGAAGATGGTGACGCCGCCTTGTGCTCACCCCCGGCTCCCGCGAGTCAGGGTGCGCTCTCACGCGTGTCTCACCCGGCGTGGGGCGAAAGGTCGTGCCGCCTGGACAGGGATAGTGCAACGCCGGTCAGACTGGGCGGTCCGCGCCCAGCGATGATTGGCATTAGGAACCAAAGTGGATATGACCAGAGGCTTGTGAAGGCGACCGAATCATCATCCAGGCGGTCGTGACAAGCAGCGCCGCTCGGTGGCCGTTTCGATGATTAGTGTCGCGGCGCCGCTTGACCTGAGCGGGAAAGGCGGCTTCTGGCGCGTCCTTTAAATTCTGCCGCTTCTGAGGGTACATAACCGATCCTCGCTGCTTTCCCCTCCACTTGCGACCAGATAGTCCCTCCACGACCACGATCTCTCCACCCTCTGCCCTCTGCTGGCTTCGCCCGAAGGCCAACTCGAGCTGACCCTAGCACCACCGTCATGCTGCGAGGCACGAGTTCCCCCTGACGTCACTTCTTGAGCGAAATCAAGAGGCCTGCTCGATTCACTTTCGCTGTCGTGGACCGCGCGCCCTCCCACCACCCTCTAGAGTAACTCCCCGGGATCGTTAAAGCCGTCGTCTTTTCCATGTCGTCGCCGCCATGCTCGAACCGCGAGCTCCTCCCTCCGTCCCACCACGTGCGCTATCGCCATGCACCCAAGTAACGAAGGGCTCTACGTCCTCCCGCCTCTCGCAGCTTCTCGTCGACGACCTGCGCCCAGCTGCACGAGGTCACCATCTATATACATGCAACTGAGCGAGTCATTCCGACGGTGTCTATTGTCGGTCGCACCCTCCTAGCCGGCTTGTTGGGTTCACACTCGAGTGATTCTCGCCCTACACACTGCCGGACCTGCCTAACGCTTGGCCTGTTGAGGCGCACGATCCCTCGGATCCCTCGATGTGAGCTAATGGCAGAAATGCCTACTGAGATGGCCTGCATATGGGCGACACAATGCGAGAGCCGAGACGCACCAACAATCCTCCACGCTCCGTCATCGCCACTAAGCTGTGCCCTCCTGCCCTGCAAACCCGGCGCCCGGCTTGCGAGGGGCATTGGCCAAGGACTGTTGAGCCAAGCTTGGATTCTGCCTCGCCCGAGGCGGACGTCCTAGGCGAAGCTGGATTCGGAAGCAGGAAAGAGAGGGCAATCGAGAAGGAGGGATCGGAGTGGTGCGCAACAGGCACGAAAAGTGACGGACGCCTGCGAGCGTTGCCCTTTCGGGCCCATCATTCACTCGGCCTGTCCGCCTCCACCACAGAAGTAGCTGGTACCGTCTAGCTTATCCCTTCGGCCAGTCAAGCGGACTCGATCGCGAGCAAGCGGGAGAAGAGGTGCGGTTTTAGATAATGTCCGCTGACGAGGAACGAGCTTGCACTCAAGTGCGTAGTGGCGAGCGCCCGCAGTCCACGAGTTCGGACCAGATTCACCGCTGTCTCGGAGGGAGGAGGCCCCTGCTGCTTGTGACAAAACACATTTTCCGTCTCCGGGCGGCGAGGATACGAGGGAACCAGGGTCCGAAGCTGGACACGGTAGCCCAGCGTACCTTGAAAACCCAGGTATCTTACGCTCCGTCGCGGGCTCTCTGCAGTGGCCTAATTTTCAGCGAGGATGAACACCAACTATTCCCAAGTGATGCCCAGCATTTCCCTTCTGACCGGGGATTGAGATTCTCCGTGCCGGACGCTATACTGGGACCAGGACCTGCCGTCACACATTGAGCACGTCCATTCGAGTTGCGGAAGCATCAAATGAACAACAAATCTCTTGGGGGCATAGATCGTTTACTTGATTAGGTAATGGAATGAGGCATTTGGACGTGCCATTGCAAATTCTCGATCACTCTACCATTCCGACAACCCTGTATTCGATTTCGGCTTTCCGACAGCAATCTCACCGTCAGGTTCGTGAAGCGAAAGTCGTTTTCATCCTCCGGCAAACTATCTTTCCCGACAAGGATCTCCCAAGCGGCACGGATCGTCTTGCCTTCCGCTGTCGGCCCAGCCGCTAAATCATCCAGCCCGAGCAGCAGACTGTTGATGCGATATTTCATGTCCAATGTCCTGACAATTGCCTGACACAGTCCTTGCTGCATTTCGGGGGGCTCACGTCTGGTAAAAGCGCGAATTCTCGCCATGGAGGATTGGCTCAAGAGGGTTTCCCATACTGCTCAGACCGGCCCATTGGTGGTGTGCCTTTAACGTGTCCGTTAAGGACGCAGAACTGCCTAGGGCTTCGAATCCAGTTATCCCACGATATACGCATCTTCCAAGATCTCTTTTCGAGATTGACCTGACGAAGATCGGACCAGTTCTGGCATCTTTTCTGAAGTTGAAGACCGGTGCCGAGCAGCGGCGTGCTTCAAACGAGCGGCGACGAGGTTCTCAAATGGGAAAAGGGTCAACCTTCTACGACCCAAGTCGTTTTTAGACTTCTCATCGTCCAAAAAGGAAGAGCCGGATTCAAGGATAACCAGGGTGGGCAGGGCTCGAGAACGTTGCGGTGGGATTCGACGAGGTCTCGGAGGTCCGGATCAACTGAGATCTGAGACGCCATCAATCAATACCACGCGATCGCCATATTTTCGGTGAACTCTACCTTCTTCCAATGACTATCCACGAATGCACCCACTATCTCGTTAACATATCTCCGGAACCTGCGAAATCACAGTAACGCCGGGATGAGGTCGCCTTTGGACTTCAAGAGCGATATGGGTCCATAAGTTTTCGCGGAGGGACTGTAGAAGGAGTTGAATTTGATTTGACGTGCTTCAAGTCCAGAACAGGATGTCTTTCGGCGCCGAAGTCGCCATGCTGGGAGGGAAGATTTCTTTGATGCGACAAATTGTCGCCTTCGCACACGCATAGCCTTGAGTGTGGGGATTATCCAATGACCGGATCATATCATGTGACCACACTAACCTTGTTGCGCCCAAGCAAACAAACCGCTTAGTAAGCAATTCTGGCTCGGTAAAATCCACAAACTCATAGCGCGTTCAATAGCGCCGAGCGCGAAGTGGCTCTACTGGGTACCTGCAGATAGATCGCATGATCGATCAAGTTGCCGCAGTTTGCTCTATCTGCACGACCAACCTCTCGCTTCTCGCCAACTTGTTACGAACCGACCTTGTAGGCGGCCACTCCTGCAGGCATCAACCCCCGACCAGGAAAAGAACCCTGAGGCTACTAAATAGCGATATAGTACTCTACTATGTCTCTTGAGCGGAACCTCATAGTAGTTCCTTTGTATCCGTACGGGAGACAGCGTGACTCTTGAGGTACTGCGGATACGGTCAACTGATTGGCAGTGTGTGAGGGTCATGAGTTGGTCAGGAGGCTAGGAAGCGGTTGGGGGTTGATCGAGGAGAAGGCAGTGACAGCGGTAGGGTGGCCACTACTTTGCGTGTAAAAGCCCCTCTGCCTTCAGCGTGCTGGCTAACACCCTATCCGTCAGCCGGGGAGTTGAGGAGGCATTTCTGCTGGCAGAATCTTGCACATAGCCCTGGTTAGATAGTGGGGAAGCCCTGGTTAAACAGTGGGAAAACCCTGGCTAAACAGTGGGGAAGCCCTAGTCAAATAGTAGGGAAGCCCTGGTTAAATAGTGGGGAAGCCCTGTTTTTCAATGTCTACTGTCGATTCCGAAAGGAATCGTGCTGCAATAATATATACAGTACAATGGAAAAAGTGACCGCTGGTACCAGCGAACGATACAAACATGGATGCATAATTAATCCTACTTCGCAAAAGCTTCCAAGGAACTGCAGTGTATTCGACCAGATACCTCTCACGTCATGGCACTACAACTGTAGCCATGGCAAAGGCATCGTACTGACTTCGCCGCCCAACTCTGCCGATCCGAAGGATCAAGTGTCTGCCATCGTTAGAAGTCGGGACACCGCTGGCCGGCTTGAGAAGCTCGCTACAAAGCGCAAAAACATCCACGTTGTAGTGAACTGGGGCGAGGCGTCATGGCCAAACGGATATGCCTCTCGTGCGGCGGCTGGCAGGGCATCTCAAACTAAACCACACACTACATCTTGAAGGAACGGCGCAAAGATCTTGAGTAGAGTGTCGGTGTTGCATGCGTTGCTTGTCTGTCTGCCATCTATGTGCTATCCGTGAAGTAAACAAGTACGAAAAGGAAAAGAAGCGCAGCCTTGCGCTAGAGTGCCAGCCAATCAGAACGCTCGGTTGCTAGGCTGGACTGTGTCCAGCGAAGTGGCAGCCTTGCTAACCCCTAACCTCTCTCAACCCTATTACAGTAGTGACCGTCCGACCCTGCGAAATTGGAGTAGGCTGGCGCTGAGGTCTCCGAAGCCGAGATATGCCATATCTCAGAAAAAGCTGCGTGTGCTGATTAGGCGGACAACTATACTAGAGACTACGCATGCATAGCCGATTGACTTTGTCGAGATATGGACGAGGTTCACCTATTCTATGTACACGCAAATTCGTCCGTGACCGATGACGAGACTTACGGCTGGTGTAACGCATGTAGTTTTCCTTCGGTATTATTGGCGCAGGGCATACATACTCCACGCTCCAGGTCAAATCAGATTTGGTCTAGTGGGCTCCCACCGGAACCAGAAAGCACGAAAACAATAGAGTGGTCCTGCAACCACGTGTACACTTTAGTCGATGAAGTCGAGCTAGCCGAAGGGACGGAACGGTGGGGCTGTCAGAGCCCCCCAACCATTCCCGGCGCGTAGTTGCCACCAGCGGTGGTAGCTTCCCAGAGAAGTTCATGTGTCTACAGGTCAGTCGATGTCTCTAGTATCAGATGCCCTCCTCTAAATGGTGAGATCGCCATTCGTGGTTGGAAGGCAGCTTCGAAACGAACGGGTTCTTACCCGGGGCATTTCACGGCACAAGAGCGCACATTACAGTCCAGCATTGAACCTTGGCTGAACGGTTGTCGGGAAGCCGACCGTCTGATTCGAGTGCATGCAAAAACAGCCGTGGACCATCGTGTGTGAGAGACGCGAAGCTGAGTGGCTGAGTCCTTGTGTTTGTGCCGCCTCGCGTTCACGTGAGCACCAGAAATGGCCCGTTCCCCGGCTTGGACGCCGGAGGTCGATGCCCGGGATCCTTCCCCCGGAAGGTGCCTCCACGATCACATCCGAGGGTAACGCGGGGTACCTTTGCCTTAGATTGTCAGAGCTTCAGGACTTTCCAATATTCGAGAGTACATGGCAAGAATTCTCATAACCTCCGAGTTAGCGAGCAACTTCCGACCACTGGAATAATTTGGGGTTCCACGGAGAATGGAGGCCGCGTCCGCGAGATCAGACAGCGTCGTCAGCACCATCAACGGCCCCAGCCACCCACGCAAGCCGAAAAGCTCGAAGAGGGATGCAACCCATGGAAACACGCTCGCCTGCACATATTGCAGGCTGAAGAAGACTAAGGTATGGCTAAGTTGACAACGCCATGTCTGCCGGTAACAGGCGGACTGATTGCTTGCTTTCCAGTGCGAATACGCTCCAGATGGTTGCCCAAGATGCAGAAAGCTGGGCGTCACTTGTATCTGGCCCAATGGAGACCAACGGAAGAAGTGAGTTGTCGTCTTTTGAATAAGTGAGAAGTTGACGAAAACAGTCCGTCATCAAAATCCCATATCAGGGAGTTGCACGCTCGCATTGCACGACTCGAAGCCGCACTGGCGGAGGCGCGCTCCCAGCGACATCCGAATCCCGAGTCTCAGAAGGACGCATCAGCCGCCGAAGCAGAGGCACGCAGCCAAAACCTGATTTACCGACTGACCCAACGTGGCTGGCAACTGAACAGCGACGCTGAAGGACAGTACAAGTTTTTCGGCCCAACCTCCAGCGTGCACTTGACGGAGAGTATCTCAGTGTCGATACTTGAACCGTGGGGGGAGACCGCCCTCAACGAAGACGACTTCACTATCAGTGATATCGATCTGGAGACACAAGCCCACCTGCTCGACTTGTACTGGAGGTTCCAACACACCGTCCTCCAGGTCTTCCAAAAGGACACGTTCCTGGAAGGCTTGGAAAAGGGGAATTCGAAGTACGTTAGCAAGGCCCTTCTGTATGCCGTCTACGCCTGTGGGGCGCGAATCTCGCCTCGAGCAGATCTAAAGCAGCTGGCTCTCCCGAGAAACTTTGACGACCCCGGCGAGGAGTTGCCGTATCTCCTGGCCGAAGCCACACGACACACGGAAGAGGAGCTGAAAAGACCTCAAATCACGACCATCCAAGCGCTCCTCCTCCTGTCGGTGTTATACAGTGCCATCGGGCGAGACACCAAGGGCTGGCTTCTCACGGGGGATGCATGTCGATTAGCTATTGACCTCGGCATCCACAAGAACACTACGGGCAAAACGCCCCATGGCAGCCTGTCTCGCGATGATGTCCAGGCGCGGCAGCTAGCGTTCTGGGCCTGCGTGGTATTCGACCGGCAGTGGGCTCTTTATCTAGGCCGCCCACACTGTCTCAACGTAGGCGATATTGCCGCCCAAGAAGCAACGTGGATGGAAGTCAATCATTCATGGGAGGCCAAGATGGCCTATGCTTGGGTTTCACTACTTGTCATCGTGGGTAATATCTGCGACGTTCTCAACGCCGATGTTCGCGCCTACGAGAAACTTGAAGCGTTTGACCGGGCACTGCAATCCTGGCAATCCCACCTTGATGCCTCGCTTCGGTACCACAACGGCTGCCCGGCGTCGGTGTCCAGTCTACACTTGATGTTCTGCGCGGCCATGATCTTGCTGCATCAACCCACCGCGAAATTCGGAAGCCGTTCGAGCAGCGAGTCAGAGGCCGGCAGTGCCTATTCTCGACGACAGTGTATCACCTACTCGGCCGCGATGGCTTCTTGTCTCCAGAACTTCCAGCAACAACATGGAGACGTCACCACATTGTCGGGCGTCGCGCTCCATTCTATCGCCCTGGCTTCCACAACTCTTGTCGCTCTGATCGCCGAGAAAAAATCTGCCGACGTCTCAGCACAGATGCGTTCGCTCAAGACGTGCGTACGTGCGCTGGGAGAACTGGAGTCTACGTACGTGGTCGCAAGACGAGCGCGCAAGATCATTCAATTGATCATCAGAGTCTGCCATCTGGAGACCGATTACGTAGAGAGTCGACCTCGGCCGACACGCGTCTCCGCCAGCCCTTCCAGTTTTCTGGAGAACCGCGCCCCGGAGCAGGAGGCTGTGGAAGGCCCTCTCCCCTTGGACGTTGATATCCCCGACGGCACTGGGCTATCTGAATACAGCCCGTTCGCCTTTGATGAACACTTGCCAATGTCCGCCCAGTTCGATGTGTTCCATACCTTCGATGCAGAGGGTGTCGCGGGGCAGGACCCTTTTCAAAGGATGTGTTGATGGCGTAGGGCCATTGGGCTCAAGGTCTGTTCATGGAATCACACATGTATTTATCTGGAGACAGTAGCTGGGAGCCGGGCGTGCAAGTGACATTCGAGTTCTATACCTGACAATACTGGTCCGAAAATGTATTACCTTTCAACGTGTTGGTCAACAGTCGTGGCACGATGGTGTAGCTGCATATTGGTTTCACACTGCAACTTATCACAATCTCCCGGTCATTGCGGTCAACTCTGGAGCCCGACCATGGCAATCAGTCGTTGGCGTTTGTAGAAGAGTAAAAAAATGCTTTGCCCTAGCCCGAGAAAAGAGTGAGCTGGTACAATAGGTCTTGCTCCACATCTCGAAGGTTGACGTAAGAACTGTAGGAGCTATCCTGGACGCCACTGTCGAAGTCGACCGTCCCCGGTGTGGCGAAGAGGGTGTCATTCGCTTCGTCTTCGCTGTCCAAAAAGGCTTCAAACACTGCTGACGCCGATGGAGAACGTAGCTGTTGTGCCCCCTTGTATGGATTCTCCGAACCACAGTCTACCTCAAGATCCGTTGACAAGCACGGAGGTGAATGTTGGCGCCTTCCATCCTCGGAAGTTGTGTAGTCCCCATGCGAAACGGTCTTGCTGATGTGCGCCATCAGTCGATCGAGTGCTTGTTCTAGCACAAGACAGCTAGACCTTGCTGAGCTATAGGTGTCCTCCAGGCTGGCAAAGACCTTGATGCATTGGCGAAGAAGGGAGACGCTGTTCTCTCGAACGGAGGGCACTTCGGTGTAGCATTGCCTGAGGTGGACAAGAGCGGCCGGCATCAGCAATTGTAGGACACTTGCCGAGACGTAAGATAACAGACGATGCCGTCTGAGGAAGAGGAAACCCTCCGTCACCTCGGTAGCGGCGTGGATGAGCTTGATGGTGGATTCGTGCACGCCGAATTCGACCGGCTGCGCGGATTGGCTGAGCTGAGAACAGATGAGCAGGCTGAGCGCAGAAGCCGAGATGATTTGTAGCTCAATTTGGCGCGCCGACAGAACATTGATCGTGGTCTCGGTGTGCTGTGGTGGGCTCATCACGTACGGTGCGTAGGACTGCACCCAACCGTGGAGTTGTCGGGCACATTGGTTGACAGTCCCGCTGGATCGGGTCTGGAACCACCGGTCTCGGGGACTCTTCGTGCCCGGGTAAGCCCAGGGGCCGCTGTGTAGAGACATCTGGTCGCAGGCAAGAGTGCTGTCAAGACAGGCGTACAATTCGTTGTTGGCCAAGCACAGCCTGGTGTACTCTTCCTGCAGATCCGTCCGTTGCAGCAAAGATAGTGATGGGAGAGCCTCGGTCACAAGAGATGGGTAGCACCGGATGTCGAAATCGTCGAGCTTGAGTTTGACGCTATCGTTGGTCGTGAACGATCGTACCACGGACTTCTTGCAAGCGATCGCCAGACGGTGGTCCTGAACATAGCAGGCCCACCAGATGCGACGCCAGAGTGCCGATGGTGGGATGGGACCTGGTCCGTCTCGCAAGCACGCCTGGGATTGGGCGCATTCCAGGTGTAGCCACGCGAGATCAACCCACGCTCTGGAGTCTTCGGGCTTTTCTGGGTCCTCCTTTGCAATGCTCATGAGAATCAGTGACTGGCAAAGGCTCTGCCGATCCGTCTCGTAGTTTGTGTCGTACAGCGCCTGTCACGAGATCAGCAACAAGTGTACCCGCAAGATTCAGTCAACAAACCTTGACTCTCTCAAACAGGGCCTTTCTAGCAGCGTTCCTTGTCGGCCACCCAAGCTGCCTGACCACGTCAGGTCCAACAAACACCACGGCTGCAGCCATAATGGCCTGGAAGACCATCAGGCTCAAATCTCTTCGGCAGCCTTGATGGGGGGTGGTCAGAATCGTTTCCAGTAAGCTCCGTAAATGGAATATGGGGAAGACGCTGTGAATATGGTCGATATATGTCGCGAGGAGCACCTTGACGGCGGCATCGTTGGGAACATTGAACGCATGATTGGCCATGAGATATTGCAGCTTGTCTCGCGACAGCGTCGGCGGTACCGGCTTCATGCACGCATGAGGAAGCTGGACATTTGCCAATTCGGATGCTGGCGTAGAAGGAGTTGTCCTGGACGTGCGCAACAGTGAGCTTGGCTTGCTATCGCGTAAAAGTCAGCTACAATGCCTTGATTCTTGAGAGGGATCTGACCTTCTGGAAGGGTCGAGCAGCTGGCATTCCGCGCCGTCGAGAAGACAGTTGGTGCATGGTGTCCCTCGTTGCTCTGAATCACACCGCACCTTCCGCCTGCGACACACGACACAGGCGGCCTTGTTACGATGTTTCCGAATGGTGGCAGCTGTGTCAGTGTTTCGTGCGGCCAGCTTCGCCTTCTTTTTGATCTTTGGCACCTCGTTCGACTCTGCAGTGGGTGACAGCATCATTTTTGTGATCTCAGGTGTGACGTATTTGGGCGGTCAGTGGAGGGCGTTGAGATTGTCGAGTGCAGCAGCATCATTTCTACCTAAGCATTGGCGCCATCGACGGCTGAGAACCATTTTCGAAAAGGCCGAACTTGTAAGCAAGCGCGATTGCGGTCGAGCCGTGTCCCGGTCAGATCTCCGGAAGGACGAACGTCCCCAAACAATCGGCACCACATCGTCCCAGCTGGGAACGCTATTCATTGGTGGGATCGACGTGCGACCCGCACCCCGACAGGAGACTGACAGCGCCTTCCCAGTGGATGATAGCCGAAGCCTGGCCAGACGCAGAATGGGCCACAGCCTTGACTCCTTGCATCACGCCATTGGTGTACAGGCTCTGAGCGACCTGTACCAGGTAGAACGAGTGGCAACAGCTCTACGGGTTTGCGGTGCAGCTCACGGCCGCTATCAGCAAGGCAACGTGCTAGTCCTAGCACGAGCCTCGCACCAACAATGTCTTCAAGCGCGCCCCAAGCCTGGCTGCTACCAGAACGAGATCGAGCCATGCGCTAACCACTCGACGCGGTGACACACCGGCCGCTGATGTGTTCCCGGATGAATTTATCCCAGGAGTACGAGAAGCATGGGCGCTGGTCGTTGTTCTTCACCAGCGCGCCACTGGATGTCTTTGGCGGTGTTGGAACCACCCCTAATGCGATAGCAATCCTGTAAACCCCTGGATCAGAGGTTGTCGCAGGAATGATATGCGGAGCCGGGTCCGTCATGCGCATGACAACGACAACGAGCTCGGAGAACGACACTTAGGCTACACCAGCTGTATTATGAACGTCCTTGAAGTTAGCTACACAGTGTTTCCACTTCCAGCAATCGATCTGTAGGAGAGAGTGCGAGGACTTCTCCAATCAGAGTGCCCATTTCATGCCTGTAGGGAACAACAGCAGCCAGACTTGTGCCTAGAGCAATCGCTGCTTGATATGACGGAATGGCCATATCCGTGCCATAACGTCGGTTGCAAAGGCTCTGATTGTCACACCAGGAGAGAACTGTCGAAGCAGACAACCGCCGACAGGCTTCGAACGGTGCTCTACAGCCTGGGGAGAGCTACCCTGCAGGCAAGCTTACAGCTTGGTCTTTCCTTGCTTGCTTATATCGATGACAATCTTCCCCCACGCCGTGCCTGTTGCAGAGAAGAAGCTCAGTTTAGGCGGACATGCAACGGGGACGGGATGAACCTACCGGTAGAGAGCAGCTCCAAAGCAGCTGGGATCTCTTCCAACCCCTGGAAGTCCTTCTCGGTGTAGTTCAGAGGTTTGATCCCGCCCTTCTCAATCATCTTCAGCAGATTGTCCCAGACGTCCACCACACTTTCAGGTTCCATAGTCGCGTACATGCCCCAGAACAGACCCGACACGGCGACGTTCTTCAACAATATCCTGTTCGTGGCGATCTTCTCGATCTCTCCGGCTGCAAAACCGATGACGACCAGCCGACCACCCCAGCGGATGCATTTTAGACTGCGGTCAATGGCCCCCAGGGGGTCCAGAACAACGTCCACGCCGCGCCTGTCGGGTGTGCACTGCTTTGCTTGCTCGGCCCAGTCGCCTTTGGCGTCAACGACAAAGTGTGCCCCAAAACTCTTCGCGACTTGTCTCTTCTTGTCTGTGTCGGCCGAGGCGATCACGTACATGCCGAGTGCTTTGGCAATCGTCACCGCGGCGAGGCCAACGCCACCACCAGCAGCGTGGACGAGCACATAGTCACCTGCACGCTCGAGGTTAGCATCTCCGCTTGGCCTTTGTATAGAGGTTACACCGTAACCGGCAAAAGGCAAGACCGCCGCCACTCCTGTTTGAGGAGAATCATTTACCTTTCTTTGCCTGTGCACGCAATATCAGTGCCGCATAAGCGGTAGGTGCCGTATAGAAGAGACTGCAGGCTTCCAGGTAGCTCCACCCCGATGGAACGGGTCTCAAATCAGCCTCGCTCGCCACAAACTGAGTCGCGAACGCTCCCAGCCCTGCTCCAAAGACGCGATCCCCTCGTTTGAAACGCCATTGTTTTCCATCATCCCGTGTCGCGGTCGGCACAGCGACAATCTCTCCTGAGAATTCGTTCCCAGCAATGAAAGGCAGTGGGGGCTTCTGCTGATGCTTTCCTTGGATTTGCAGGTTGTCAAAGAAGTTTGCAGCTGCGGCATGGAGCTTGACTAGATATTTCGAGGGATGCGGTTGAAAGTCTGGTAAGGTTGCGACACGAAGCTCGCTTGGTCCCTTGACCAAGGCCGGAAGTTGGATCGCTCTCATGGTGATACGTTGACGGCCACGGCTGCTGCAACTGACGGACAATACAGATATAGATGCGTAGACGTTCCGACACAGCGTAGCAATCCAACAGCTGATTGGGAGAGCAGAAAGAGAACGAGAGCTGTTTGATCAATAGCTGGCGGAGGTTTCGAATGCATCCTCCACGGTTTCGACGACCTTTCCGGCCTCGGACTTTCCCTGCTAAGATAGTATGGAATTTGGACCCAGTGATGTGAAATTTACTCTTGAATGAACCTCGGGACCAGAGAGGGAGTCCACTCAGATATTCCTGACTCGTGGCCTGGAATGCACACTGCATGCAGCCCGCGGCCTTCGGGTGCCGACGAGTGGCTGTATGTGCGGCAGTGATATCCCGACACCACGAACTACGATTTACAAACCCATCACCACAGAAAAGTCACACAAATTAGGTCTGAACGATTCTCTATGCTCTCGAGCTTCTTCACCGGGGGCGCGGGCGGAAGAAAGCCGGTCTTCTCTCCACAGCATATACTTATGCTCCCCACTAGCGAGCACTATCCACGTGCTTTCAGAGCAGTGACTAGACCCCCTAAATGGATCATTGGGCTTCCGCGAGCCTTTTGCTGCTCGCCTCTATAGATCTTTGATAGTCCTATCTGCCTTTTCGAGGTATTCACCAGGCCGAGCAACCAACCCCACCAGGGAAGGCAAAGGTCATTTAGAAGGCAAGGATGAACCTGCAGCTCCATGTCTGCTGCGAGATTAGCCCTATACTGCAATTCGGCCAATACTGTAAACCCTGGGTACAAGGATCACGCGCTCTAAGGATATTGGTGGGATACCCTTAGGGCAGCTGCAAAAACCCCGAAGTTTGTATGAGACCTAAGGATAATCCTAGGTACTCTATTAGGATTATCCTTAGGTCTGACTAAAATTTTTGGTGGTATCCTTTTACGGTGGTCTCGGAAAATTAGGTAATCCTATATAAATTATAATAAGAGTGGGTATTGTCTCAGTAAAGTAAGTGCCGGGAAATCCGCCTGCGGTTTAGGCAGCTCGCCGCTTCGGGTATAGTCGGGTGCTCGGCGCGCCGCCGCTTTTCTCACCTCCGTCGCCTAGAGGACGCGCTACTACGTCACCACCCCCTCCTCGACCCTCACGAGCTATCGTAGATCGAGAGAGGTACCCGAGGATGGAGGACAACCTTGGCAGCTTGGCGCGTATTGGAAAGTGGCGGGGGGTGTGGGCTTGGCGGCGGCTCTCCAAAGACGAAGCTCGTTTCCTTCGAAGCCAATCCCCCCACCACTGATCGAACTAACAGCTTCCACCTCACCTTTACCGTGACATCGATGAAAAGCTTGGGTGGCCAGGGTGCTGTGCCCACCTTGGTCTACCTAGGCAAGTATATGCTGACTGCGACTTCGTGATAAAGAGCTCTGCTCCCTCCTCCAGCTCGCCCTGTGATCTTCGTGACCCTCCCTGCCTCCTCCCTGCGCCCCCGTGCGTTCCTCCCGTGCCTCTCGTTGTGTCCACGACGCCCACCCCCCCTCCTCCGGACCTCTCCACGCCGACTTCCTGCCAGAAGCGCCGGTTCTCGGGCTCGAGGCTGCTCTTTTAGAGCATACAAATCACCATGGCACGTGCTCGCCCACCTCAGAACGAGGGCGTGTTACAGGACAACGGCATGGGCGAGGCCCAGACCAAGGAGAAAAGAACCAGTGTAGCACAAATGGCAAGTAGTGCCGACGAATTGCTCGACATCCTAGGTTATCAGGCGGAGCTTGTGAGATCAAGGTCCACCTTTCAGGTCGCCTTCATGTCTTTCGTGCTCGCCTCGGTGCCCTACGGCTTGTCGACGACCCTGCTGTATCCGATCGCCGGCGGTGGCCCTGTCGCTGTCATCTGGGGTTGGTGTTTAGTCTGCGCCATCATCTTCTGTCTCGCTGTCTCGCTGGGCGAAATCACCACGGTCTACCCAACGGCTGGAGGCGTCTACTACCAAACTTTCATGCTCTCGCCGCCCAAATGGCGCAGAATCGCTGCCTGGATCTGTGGATGGTCGTACACGCTGGGGAATATCACCATCACGCTCTCGGTCAACTTCGGCACGACCCTGTTCTTCGTCGCTTGTATCAATATCTTCCAGGACTCCGAAGGCAACGGGATCTTCGCCGCCGAGACCTACCAATACTATCTCATCTTCTTCGCCATTACTCTGCTCTGCAACGCCATTTCCGCGCTGGGAAACCGGTGGCTGCCGTTGCTGGACGTAAGTAGATCTCGATCATGCCCTCATGCGATACCCACTTGCCCTGTTTTGGTAACAATTTGATAGACCATGACCATTTACTGGACGTTTGGCGGCGTGTTTGCCATTCTGATCTGTGTCCTCGTCATTGCAAAGAACGGCCGCAACAGCGGCAGTTTTGCGTTTGGCAAGTTTGAGGCGAACACCGGTTGGCCGGAAGGCTGGTCGTTCTGCATCGGACTGCTACATGCTGCCTACGCGACCTCTGCCACGGGAATGATCCTTTCGTAAGTTCCTCGACACCGTTCGCACCCTCCCAGCCGATATGACCTGGTCTAACTCTGACCCCGCGCAGCATGTGTGAAGAGGTCCAAGAACCCGCGACCCAAGTCCCCAAAGCGATGTGCGGCGCTCTCATTCTCAACTGGCTCTGCGGCATCATCTTCCTCATCCCTCTCATGTTCGTCCTGCCCGACCTGCTTGACGTCATCAGCGACCCGTACGGCCAGCCCTTGCCGTTCATTTTGCGCTCGGCGATCGGCAACGAAGGAGGCGCCTTTGCCCTCACGGTGCCCATCCTCGTGCTGGCCATTTTTTGCGGCGTGGCCTGCACGACTGCGGCGTCCCGCTGCATCTGGGCGTTTTCACGAGACGGCGCGATACCCGGCTCGAATTGGTGGAAGAAAGTGAACAAGAAGCTGGACGTACCCCTGAATGCCATGATGCTCAGTATGGTGGTGCAGCTCCTTCTGGGCCTCATTTATTTCGGCTCATACGCCGCATTCAACGCGTTCAGCGGCTCGGGAGTCATCTTCTTGACCATTGCCTACGTCATGCCCATCTTCGTCTCCCTCATCGGCGGGCGCACACATTTGAACGAGGGATCGTGGAACTTTGGCACCATTGGCGTGGTCTGCAATGTCATCGCAATTGGTATGTGCTTTCCCCCACCCCTTCTGTCGGCCAAGTCCTCGACTGACAAGATGTTTGCCAGCGTGGTCGTTCTTCGTGTTGCCTCTCTTCAGCTTCCCTTTCTTCAACCCCACCACAGCGGACACCATGAATTATGCCTCCGTCGTCTTTGTCGGCGGGGTCTTGATCTGTGGCATCTGGTACTTGGCATGGGGCAAGAAGAACTACCAGGGCCCTCCGGCAAAGGCGGAAGATGTCGAGCGACGACGCAGCTCCATTGTGCCACATTAGCTCGTTGATCTCAGATAATTAACGTGACGGAGATAGGCTTGATCTGAAATGTGGGCTATCGCTCTGTGGTTTCGAGAGGTTTAGTTGTTAAGCAGGCCGAGGCCTAAGGATCAAAGACTGTATAGTTGTCGTCCTCCAGAGATCCCTTGCTCTGCTTCACATTCTTTCCCGCAGGCAAGCTTGTAATAAATGGCCTCGTGACTCCAGTAAGCGTCGGACTCGTTGTCTCCCTTCTCTACCAGGACGCGAGCGGCTTAGGGAGGAACAACCAGCCTAGATGGAATTCGTGGGCTCATGTGTATAGAATGTCGATACCAAGCCTGAAGACTTTTCTGGGGCCGAGTAAAGCCCAGAATGTAGACCCTGGAGATCGGGCTGTCATCGGACAACAGGCCCAGGACAGACTACAGCCTGCAATGTACAAGGGAGGTTGCACACCCTCGGGCAAAAGCTGCAATTGGCAAGGCTGGAATATCGTCGAACCCAGAAAAAGCGGAGTCAATACTGCCCACGCTCCTATCCTCCGCGCTCTAGTGGGGCCATGATGCGACCTGAACGCCTAGATGTTGAGTGCATCGGCCGGAAGGTGAATCGAGGATGTTTTCCAATCATCCTGCTGATTGGAATTTCACCTAGAGCATGTTGAATTCGAAATGGTTGTTTTGTATATGGATCATTCGCCTATGCATTAGCGGTGGTAGTCTTTGAAAAGGAGGCCCGTCCATCACCCGCTCGTCTGCGATCCCGCGGTAAACGTGAACGTCGATCGACAGGCACCATTGCACGCAGCGCAAGCTGCATTTGAATGCTGTATTACATTGCCCATTTTGGCATCACCCTGGCAGCTTTCCTGGAGCCAACATTAGCCTCCCAAGGAGGTACAGAGTCATGAAATGGTTTACCATCTTGAGCGCGGTCATTATGGGTAATAATAGCAGCTACAGCCCTGAGGGGAGAGCTGCGATAGGGTCGAGCAGGCTAGATACAACTCTGGTCCCATCTTGGTGGCTGGACCCTCTTTCCTGCGATATGCTGTTGGTGCAAACTCTTCATCCGATTTGAGGTTCTGCAATAGCAATCGATCTTGACATGGCGGTCAAAGCTTGATCTGAAACCGAGGATGTGTTCTCAACCAGGCGCCATATCTCAGAAACACGAATGGTAGAGGAACCATTGCAAGGGCGATGAATGCCAACACCGTGTTTCCCCAACCAAGACCGAGATCTGTATACAGGGGCTTTCCGGCCAGTGGAAGGAATGCACCGACTAACGACCGTATCACCGTGTTTGCCGCCGTGACTGATGCCACATACAATGGATAGCAATCGATTAGATACATCTGAACCGCGAACTGTGGGTGGTGTCAGGACTCAATCCGCCTCGGGTAATAGATCAAGCTCTGGGAAATTGCCTGGAGCACTTACGAAGACACCCATCATTGCAAACCCTACCCATGCGGTCCCGAGGATCGGCATAATCCAATGGACCTTCTTTTCAGCGGACCAGCCGTACCAAACCAGTCCCACCGGAATACACACAGCTGCGGGTATGAGCGCTTGGAGGTGAAACTCTGGTTCGACTTCCCCAACTTCCTCCTTCTTCTTTCTCATCCTCTTGTCGCTGGTCGCGCCGAAGACACCCAGACCAAAAACCATTCCCACTCCCAGCCCAAGGAAAGACAGCCCCGCAATGCCAGTAGAGAAGCCATAGGTATCTTCATATACCTCGGTGAGTGTAGTGAAGAGGAGGTATAGATAGCCGTATATTATTGACATGTACAACTAGACTTGATTAGGTCTAGAGATTGAACGATGAGGGGTTCTGGCTGTATACATACCACCGAGACCAGAACAATCGTGGACAGGAAGAACATCTTCGCTGGACGCAATAAGGCGTTCAGTAGAGCTGCACCAGGCTTTAGGTCAGCAGCAACAGACGGCGCGCTATCGGCGTGTGTTCTGAGCTTTGCAGCTTTTCTCGCCAAGAGGACAGGGGCATAAGATTCTCGTAAGAAGAACAGACATGCCACCGTGACAACACCGGCCTGCAACATCGTCAGCAACGGATCATTGCCCAGTCCAAGGCACTGACCGCGATTGTCAGGATCCAGAAAATCCATCGCCACTTCAAGTCTTGGGAGATAAACGCGCCAGCGATAGGCCCTGTTTTCAACATGTTAATCCCAACTCTGGACGTGCTGCGCAATGAATACATTCCTACCACAGGACCCATGAGCGGGCCCAGGACAAAGGCTGTCATTTTAGAGCCCCGTCGCTCGCGAGGATACATGTCGGCCACACTTCCTGCACCCAAGACAAGACAGGCCGACCCCGCTGAGCCAGCGAGGAAGCGAAAGCCTGTGAGGCTATCCAATGAAGGTGCAACTGCGCAAGCCACCGTGAAGACCACATAGAGAACGTTGGTGACGTGGTATATGATCACCCTCCCGTAAGTCTCTGACAATGGAGCAAACAAAAGCGGGCCAAAGCCGTAGCCAATCAAATATACCGAGACGGAAAACGTGGCCATGAACTCGTCGGTACTGTGGAAATCGTCCATTACTCGCGATATGGCCGGGGCAAACATTGATGATGCAAGAGGCCTAGATCCGTCGATCAGCATTCCGGGCACAAACATTGGAAGACCGGAGGGGGAATACGTGATGAAAGCCATTGTTGATAAAAGGGACAGGTTCGACGCTTTGGTTATGGATGGCCAGTTCAACGGGTTTGCCGGGTCGCCATCGCCGTCCCAGTCGGCACTATCGTCCGGCTGTGCAGCATGTTCTCCCACTGTAGTGGCTTCGGCGCCCATGGCGGACAAGAGCGAGGGGCTATGATAATACAAGAAGTTTCGAGAGGAAATCCCTTGAGGAGATCTGGATGTGTTGACAAGAAGGGAGGATATTCATTCTCGTCGGTGGTGTCCCGGCATAAATCTGTCGTGCCCCATTGCACCTGCTCCCTCGGCATTTGGATAGCCTTGACGAGCATTGTCAAATGGGTTGCCAGTGTCATTGGGGCACCCGCGACCATGGTTCTGGGAAACCCAGACTCCCAAATCCCGAACACAGGACGATACCGATATCGGAGGACGTATGCCAAGTCCACATCTGGTTTATATGCCGTGCTAGAGACGACAAAATGCCTCTATGTTCTTAACCGCTAAGCCCAGACAATGATCGTGGAGGTGGTGGTGGTAATTATTGTTGTTGTTGTCCTTGGTCGAAGTATAGGACGTGATAGTCCTCTGAGCGGCACCCAATCGGTAGGGCGTGTAGGATCATTGCCAAGGGGCTCCTTCGAGAAGCGGGTCACCATTAACATAGGGGTACGGAGCACCTTGAGCGACACTATGAAGCCGAATCCGCCACGGGAGAACTAAACTTGAATGTGATTACCGAGTAATGAGAGCAAAGTTATCGCAATGCTGATGGTGTATCTATCTCCTTAGATCATGCTGAATTATTTCTCTTTGTTCTCAGACCGCAGTAGCGTCCTCGCAATCGCACGTCCATGCGCCCAATGCATTCCCTGTTATCATGTGTTTGTTTGCACCCCTGTCTGCAAGACTTTAGGTTCTTCTGTCTTGGCCTCGGCCGGTCCCTCGTCTTTGTGCCGGGGAGAGTAGGGGGAGGGGCCTCTCATGGGTCCCACTTGTAACATGCAGTTGGTGCCTGCTGTTGATGAAGACACTTTACCAAACTTTCGCAGAAAGATATCACAAAGACATGGTCACAAGACCCGTTTTTTTCTTTTGATGTGTCTGCGAAGGGCCCACAGATTCTCAGATCTAAATTTCCTTCGGTGTCTTTTTCCACAATTCCGAGGCGAAGATTCAGTCCAGCACCGATCATCTTGGACAGTAAGGTTGTTCGCATTGTGCAGTATTCGGGGACCACGGAGGACAACTTTGCTTCTCCAGATCTGTTCGGTGCGAGATCGGAGGATCTGAAAACACTTTCGCGATGTCCACATATTTCCCATGTGGTGTGATAGCCTTTTACCACGTGGTGGTGATGGTGATGCCGTCCATATAATTGCCGCCCCTAGTGACAACTCGTGCGTCCTCTGCCCCGATCTAGCCACCTCCTCCTGTCTTGCTGGCCGATAAGTTTACACAGATCCCCGAAGCTGGCGAGGCTATCGTTCTTGTTGCAAAGTATATGCATGGTCGACACAACATTAAGCTTCAAGTACAACGTCGGAATATCAGCCATGGGCGTCACCGACCCACCAACACAATCCGTGCGAAACGGGGCTCAGGCCACGGATGGGAAAGGAACCTTTGACGACCGAATCCAGATCTCGAAGATTGGCGAAAATGAAGAATCACACGAGCCACACATCGATGCTGAAGGAACTGAAGAGTCTCCAGGTGTAGCAAGAATGGCGGCCATCGCAAAAGTCCTGACCACGCCAAAACGAGTGTCGTTCTTTATCAGTGTCTTCCTGGCCGGCTACGCATTTGGATTGGACTATCTCGTCCGGAATACCTATCTGGCCTACGCCACCTCTTCTTATCAACAACACTCTTTGTTGGCCACCGTCAATGTTATCCGGGGAGTCGTCGTCGCCGCCCTCCAACCATCGATCGCAAAGCTAGCTTATGTTTTTGGCCGCATCGAGATCTTCTGCTTCGGTCTCGTGATTTACGTCGCGGGCAGCGTGGTCGAGGCGTGTGCCAATAATGTGCAAAGCTTCGCAGCCGGTGCATTCCTCTACCAACTTGGGTATACAACGTCACTCTTGATGGCAGGAATTATGATTGCGGACGTCACGGCGGTGAAAGACCGACTCTTCTTCGCATTCACGCCAAACTTCCCTTACTTGATCAACACCTGGATCAGCGGCAATGTGACTGCAGCAACGCTATCAACAACGACCTGGAAATGGGGTATCGGGATGTTCTGCATCATCTATCCCGTGTGCGCTGCACCTCTCATCCTGCTTATGGTTCTTCTCGGGCGTCAGGCTCGTAAATCCACTCCGAGAAGGCGATACCCTCCCTTACTCAAGTCACTGAAGACTCTCTTCTGGGAGCTTGACACGATAGGGGTGCTGTTGTTGACCGCGTCCCTGGCCATGATAATGGTTCCTTTGACCCTGGCGGGTGGAGTGGACGAAAAATGGGACAATTCTGGGATATTGGCGCCTCTGATCATCGGAATCGTGTTGCTCCCGGCTTTTATCATCTGGGAAAGTAAAACTCCTTACCCGTTACTCCCGTTTTACCTTTTCAAGGACCGTATGGTTTGGGCTTGCTTGGGGCTGGGTTGCTTCTGCACATTTGCATATACGACCCATGCGAGCTACTTGTTCACTCTCCTTTGTGTATCCTACGACTTTTCTGTCGCAGATGCTACCCGCATTGCGTCGCTCTATGGGTTCTGTGCGGTGCTCTCTGCCGCCATCTTGGGTTTGATCGTCATGAAAGTGCGTCGTCTTAAAGCGTTTGTCCTCTGCGGAGTGGCGGCTACCTTTATCGGAATCGGTCTGCTGATCAAGTATCGAGGCGGCCCTGATGCCAAAGTCGGCGTCATTGTCGGAGAAGTGTTTGTCGGCCTGGCAGGAGGGTTTTTCCCTTACCCGAGTTTAATCCTTATCCAAACCATTGCGAAGCACCAGCACATGGGTGTTCTGATCGGTCTCATGTTCACCGTCAACAACATGGGTGTGGCCCTTGGAAGCTGCGTGTCGGGAGCCATCTGGACCCAGACCTTGTACGAAGAACTCAGCAAGAATCTGGCCCCATTCAACAACGCCACTCTGGCTCCGGCTATTTATGCGGCTCCTCTTTACGTCGTGCCCGAGTATCCCATCGGCTCTCCGGAGCGAGATGCCATCATCGTCAGCTACAAATACATCCAGCGACTCCTGACAATCACAGCCGCGGGGCTTACAGTCCCCGTGCTCATCGCCGCTGTCTTCTTGCGCGACCCCATATTGGCGAACGAGCAATCGCAGCCGGAAGCGGAGCGTCGGACCCCGAAAGTCGAACCATCCGAAAAGAGAGATGGGCCATGGGCCAACAAGTTGTGGCGGGCTTTCTGGAGTTAAGAACAATCACAGCCTGCCGAAGCTGGGGACTGTCAGTTATCTCAACACGTCCCGTGTGCAGAAGATTGAGAAGGAGTCATATCTGCGGACCAGCGAGCTTCTGACAGGCGCACGTGATGAAATCCATTGCCGTGGGGGACCAGTCGTGAGGCTCCGTGACATGTAGCTCTTTATTGGAGCGGTCCACATGCATTGACTGGTCGCATGCACAACCCACCTAAGAGCCATTATGTCTATGGGTATATTATGGACTTCTACACAGCACGTGACGAAATGCTAGTAAACGAAAGCAGCATAGCGGCTGCTCCAAAAGCGGCGGAACTTTTCCCTGCATCTTGCGTTGAGCTGTATTTTTAAGACTACAAGCTAGTCAGACAAGGGAGCACGGCCGCCAAGAAACTGGTGCCACAGTACGCCACAAACCAGTATAAGGATTCCTTGCCTTATCCTTAGGAAAGTGCCCCGAAACGCCACATCCTTGTAACCAGGGTTTACTGTGCTGCTTTTTCGACCCGTGATCCCCGTCATCATATTGATCACAGCACCGGTACCGTGGGGATGAGCTAGACGTAGCGTCTTCCCATGCACACATATCTACATTGCAAGCACTCCACCTAGAGACGATATTTTGCTGGGTGATTCGAAAGACAGTTTCCGCCATCTGCCAAGTTGGGGCAGAATCCCAAAGACTGTATACCGGTCAACGATGTCCGACCTCCGGCCCGAGTCAAGACTGCAAGGTCATTGGCGACCCCCCTCTAGACGCCACGTGGAGCTAAGCTCTGCCCCAATGCATTACGAGAACATCTGCTGGTATGGACTACCCGCTCGACGGGCCAGTGGGTCAGAGGCGCTGCTACTCGTGTCTCCGAAAGTCCTCAACATGGAGCAGCAGTCACTGAAGCAATTTTGCAGACTCGTCGTATAGAAGATCTGTCCAGCCTGTCCAGCTTCGCATACGCCTGAATGACATCGATCCAAGCACTGCTCAGGCAAGTTTGAGGGTGAAGTTTGGAAGACGGGCAATAAATAGGAAGTCTCCTCCCCCTCTCTGCCGGCTAGATTCTGGGTCGCGGGGCTCGAGACATGGGCCCCATGGGTGAGTGACGGGCGCGCTTATGGGCTATGACTCCCCCCAACCCCTGCCCAGCTGACAGGATCAGTGTTCTGATTCAACAGAAGCGAAGCGCAGGAGGCCGTTGCACTAGAGCGTAACGTGGGGTGAATGCGGAGGCCCGGGGTGTCGGGCTCGCAATAGTCGATGAGCTAGTGAGCCAGACGTGCATGTCGGACTTCGATGCCCGATTGGGCGAGTTTGGACCAACATGGTGATTTAAAAGTATCTCCTGCCAGCGTGGGCCAAACCTGACCTCCTCCGTGCACCCGGAATCGACAGACGTAGCAGGAATGGCGGTCGACGAAGATGCTCAGATCAAATCAGACGACGCGTCGCTCAAGGAGAGTGTACGGCTCGAAACGGTCGAGAACATGGGTGGCGTGGGTGCGGCCGAGGAGGAAGAAGACCCAGTCGTGAGTTTCAAGACATGGGTCGTGGTGTGGGTAAGTATACCACCGTCAGCGGTGAGATGGGGGCCTTGCGACTTGGTCTGATGCAGACTGCAGATTCTTTCCTGCGGCTACGGCCTCTCGTTCTGGCCCATTCCCGTCATGGCCAATATTGGTGGATTGGTCGCTGCAGAGCTTGGGGAACCCGAAAAGGCATATTGGTTCATCCCGGTAGGCTAAGCACCGATGAAGCGAGCTCTGACACGACGATTCTGACGAGACCGGCAGGCATGGACGATTTCGATTACCGTCTGTTTCATGCTCTGGTAGGGCATTCCGAATTGCACAGTCGAAGCCAGGACTGACAGAATTTCCACAGCGGCGCAAATACGGATCTGCTCGGCCGACGCTGGTTCTTGGTGCTGGGGAATCTGGTTAACTTCCCTTCGCTCCACCGTTGCAACTCTGAGCTGACATCGACAGGTCTGCACAATCGGCCATATCATCACGGCGTCCAAACCAAATGCCAGCGCCGTTATCGCAGGCATGGCGATTTCCGGCTTCGGAGGAGGCAATTGCCAGGTCAGTTGAACCTCCTCTGACATGTTCTCGGGAAGCTCATGGGCTTGCGAATCTAGATGGCAGCATTCGCCCTTTCGGAACTGCTCCCCAATAAGTGGAGGCACATTGGCGTCGTCATTGCCGATATCACCACCATCATTGCCGTCATCATCGGCCCAGTCACCGCCCGGTTCGGCATCGAGAGCCATACCTGGCAATGGAATTTCTGGGCGGCCGCGATCGCCCAATTCCTATCCTTCTTGGGCCTTCTGTTCCTCTACTTCCCCCCTGCTCATCCGTAAGTTGTGTTCACTCTTCCGTCATGAAGCTGGACTGATGGGCCTTGCAGATACGGTATACCATTCCGACAAATGGTCAAGGAAATCGACTACGTCGGTAAGGTGATCCCAACCTCGAGAGAGACATCCTTATATTGATGGGATGGTATATAGGTGGCCTCCTCTTCATTGCTGGAGCCGTCCCTGTGCTCATGGGCATCGTGTGGACGACCGTCTACCCTTCCAATAGCCCATATGTTATCGGACCTTTGGTCGCTGGGTTCGGGTGTCTAGTTCTCTTCGCCCTGTGGGAGCGGTTTGCCAAGATCAAGCACCCCCTGACCCCGACGTACGTCTTTACGTCGTCCTACGGCAGAGACCTGACAGCACCTGCGATTGCGTTGGGCGTCGTGAACATGTTTTACTACTCTAGCAGCATCCTGTGGCCCACGATGATTCAAGCGCTATACACCAATGGAGGGACCAACTGGCGCTATGGCATCATACTTTCCCTCCCCCAGGGCTTTGCGATCTTGGCTGGCGCACTGGGACTCGCTCAGTTTGGCAGCAGGATCAGACACTGGCAGTGGCAGTTGACGGGGTCTGTCTTCGTCATGGTCTTTTTTGGATCGCTACTTGCCCTGGTCAACACCCACAACAAAGGATTAATGCTGGCATTTGTTTTCCTGTCGCAGGCCGGTTATGGTTGGGCCATCTATCTCGCCATCGCTGTCAGCCAGATGGGTGTCGAGCACAAAGACCTGGGGATCAGTGGTGGGATTTCAGGCGTGGCTCGCTTCGCGGCGGGTTCGAGTAAGTGCCCTTTTCAACCCCCTCCAGTGGGCACTTCTGACAATGACCGAGTTGGCGCGGCCGTCTATACCACGATTTTGACCAATACTACTAACGACTGGATCACGAAGCTCGTTCCCTCGGCAGCGTTGGATGCCGGTCTGGCTCAATCGAGGGTGGCAGACCTGATGGAGGCGGTTGGAACACCGGCGTTGGCCGAGGATTTCAGCCCCAGGGTCGTCTCCGCTGTGGCACAAGCACTCGCAGAAGCTAATGTCCACGGCATCAGGTCAAGCTTAACCATCTTTCAACGTTCTGGGCAGTTTCCTAATCTAGTCTACAGAGTCGTGGCCTTGGCCTCGATGGCATTCGGTATCGTCGGTATCATCGCCGCCGCTCTCTGCAAGGATGTCGATTCCAAGATGAACAATAAGGCACGGGCACTCCCCTGCGCAATCATTCTGATCACTAACGACTACTCCAGATTGAGGTCTACCTCGAGAACACCGGACAGGCACCTAGAAATATCCACCACTAGGCTGCTCATAGAGCGCTGAAACCCCGCCGTCTGGAAGTCATCCGCAATCTGCTCAGTCATCTCGAGCTGGGTGACTCGCACCAAAAGGTGCTGCTGGTCGATAGACCATGGTCTGAGAGGCACCGGAACACTCCTGACATGACGGGTTGGCGAAAATTCCGATGAGGTGTGCCGGTTATATGAACTCAGCAAGGGATCAGTGTAGAGCATAAAACTAAGATCATTCTCAGGCAGTTTCTACATCGATATCACCGTCTTACACCTCTAATCACTTTAAGACACACATGGTGTCTATTTTACATAGCAGTATCTAGAGCGGCTCTTGTCCTCCTTCCATAACCAGTCAGTCAGTGTAACCATGCCTATACAGCCAAGTCGCAGCCTTCCCGATTAGCGCACCCTACGACTACCTATCAGTTCGGCCAGCGACGGGTACCACTATCATAAGCACCTCAGGCATCGATCAGAGGTGCCAGACTGGAATCTGAAAGGAGTCCGTAAGGAGTCCGAAGGCTCCCAGCCAACTTGCCTAGGTAAGCGCCTAAAGCCTCGGCTCTGCGAAGCTGGACCTTGGATCAGTTTTCCTACGGGGATCGATCTCCGAGCCTCGTCCGCCCAGTCCTTAAGACAAAGAGTTACTTACCATCAACCTGATTGACGACAGGATAACGCCCCGGGCGTCTTTTTGACAAGAAACATGTTGTTCGAGGGTGGCAGGCTCGATACACGTGAATATCTGACAAAATCATCTCCAGAGGAATGCACTGACCCTTGCATCACTAGCTGTTCCCACCGACGCCTCTATCTGGAACTGGCTCTTTGACAACGCCGCTCCTCACTGCAAGTCCAATCGACAGCAGACTGGCGGTTTTCGCGACGCACAGACCGACGAGTTCATCTCCTATGCATCTTTGAGGTCGTTGGCGACGTACTTGTCCACATCGCTAGCCTTGAGATATGGCATCAAGCCCGGCAGCCATGTCACAATCTTCTGCAGCAACAGTATCTGGTACCCGGTACTGACGTTCTCGACCGTTCGGCTCGGAGCCATTGTGACCGGATCATCGCCTGAATACGGCGTTGAGGAGATGACTTACATCCTCAAAGCCAGTGAAAGCGAGCTTGTCTACGCCGATCAGGGATCGTGGGACACGGTCTGCAAAGCGGCCGCCAACCTCGGCCTTCGCGAGGACAGGGTGATCCTGATGCGCAGTGAAGCCGACGTACGCGGGCAGCCGGGAAAAGTCTCCATTCAAGATTTGATCACCGAGGCCAAAAGCCGCGGCGAGAATGGGCAAGTCGAGGCTTGGACCATCGCGAAGGGCCGATCAAATAGAGAGTTTCCCAGTTTCTTGTCTTTTACCAGTGGGACCACCAGTCTGCCAAAGGGCGTAAGTCGGATTGTTCTGCAGTCGACTGTAGAGGTGTTGATCGAGGGCCAGGTCATGATATCCCATCATAACGTCATTGCGCAACTGATGCAGATGCGGTCTTTGACAACCGAAATCTGCCCGAAATCACTGCTAGGAGTGTTACCACTCTATCACAGTGAGTCTCTTGCAACTGGGCACGCTTGTATCTCCAAGGCTGACAACTTTCATCGCTCCCAGTTACCGGGATTGTTCAGATCCTCCAGCTCCCGCTGGTTCTGAACCAGCAGGTCGTTATGATGCCCAAATTCAACATGCAGCAGATGCTCGACGTCATCTACAAGTATAAATGCGATGAATTGTGGCTTGTTCCGCGTAAGTCATTGCCAGAGTCATGAACGAGATCCAAACAACTGACGACTGCAGCGCTACTCATCCGCCTCGTCAACGATCCGGTAGCTGCCAAATATGACCTCCCGTTTGTGCAACAGTTTAACACCGGTGCAGCACCCCTCGCCAGAGAGATCATTGAGAAGTTGGTCAAGCGATTCCGTCATATTCGGATCCGGCAGGCCTGGGGCATGACAGAGAGCACTTCCGCGATAACCCTCACGCCGCCCTCTGATCAGACGTACGAAAATGCCCACACGGTGGGAAAGGTAGTGCCGGAGACGGTGGTCAAGATCATCGATCCGGAGTGCGATGGCGAGGGCGAGATTGTGCTGGGGGTCGGCCAGAGTGGCGAAGTCCTTGCCAAGGGTCCCCAGATCACCATGGGATACTACAACCGGCCGGAAGCAACGGCGGAGGCCTACGACTCGAGCGGGTTTCTGCATACCGGTGACATCGGGTACATGCGGGAAGATGGCTTCTTGATCATCCATGATCGACTGAAGGAGATGATTAAGGTCAAAGGCGTGGGTATTGCCCCGGCAGAACTCGAAGACCTGCTCTTGGGCCATCCTCTGGTAAGCGATGCCGGCGTGATTGGCATCCCTGATTCCTATGCCGGCGAGGTCCCCAAGGCATTCGTCACTCTCGTTGACCCGACGAAAGCCAATCAAGAAACACTCAAAATGTTGATCGACTTCGTGAAGCAAAAGAAATCTCGGCCGAAATGGTTGGCTGGCGGCATCGAGTTTGTGGATGCGGTGCCCAAGAGTGCGAGCGGCAAGGTGCTGAGGCGGGTACTGAAGGAATTAGAGAAGGAACGGGCGGCACAGAGGACAAAGAGTCAAGGCGCAAAGCTGTAAATGGCCATGGTTGCGGTTACCGTCCACATGTTCCCGGATTTGTTAGCATACCGATTGGTCAGGTCATGAAGATGACTCTGCCACTTGCCAGCGCCGAGTGCCTGCTATGTCAGATAACACGCGAAGGAGTAGGTTTCTTCGCTCAGGCATTCCATAGATGCTATGAAGAGCTAGGTGTGGCGGAACTCCTCAGGCTTCCTCGCGCCCTCTACACCTGTCATGCCAGCTCGAGATATAAATGTGCAGCTTGCCTAGAACACTACCGCCATCCTGGATCTCGACTTGCCACTCTTCATCAGATCCATCATCTCATGGATCTGGTCGAGCTTGAAGAAATCAACCTTGGGCTTGATCTCATGCTTGGAAATGAACTCCAAAGCTCGCGGCATCTGCTGTGGCGGGCCGGTGCTTTCACTGCGGATCTGGTAGAGCTTCCTCATCAGGTCCAAGGCAGAGAACTGGAGTGGTTTGTCGGGCAAGCCAATGACCATGAGGACTCCGCCGATGCGCAGAATCTTGGTCGCACTGTCATAGGCAGCCTGGGCGGCGCTGAAGACAACTGCGGCGTCGGCGCCTCCTCGCGTCGCATCCCGGACTTGTTTCTCGAAGTCTTCACTCCTGCTGTTGACGGTCACATCTGCGCCGTTCTCCTTTGCGGCGGCCAGAACCTCGTCGTTGATGTCGATGCCCACCACTTCAAGGCCCATGGCTTTGGCGCAGCGGATGCCCATCTGGCCCAGCCCGCCACATCCAATGATGGCCATCGACTGTCCTGGCTTCAGCGTGCACGAGTCGACCCCGTGGAATGCTGCATCAACGTGAGTATATTGGTATATTCGGGGAGATTGGGAGTTGGTTACCTGTAATGCCGGCACAGAAGTACGGCGCCGATGTCTCCATGCTGAGATTCTCGGGCAGGATGATGGCGTTGCGATAGTCGACCGCCGCGTACTCGGCGAAGAAGCCGTCACACTGGAAACCCTGGATTTTGGCGGTGCCCAGTTTACAGTTGAGATTGTGCACTAAGCATCCATCGCATTCAACTGTGGCGATGTGAGCCAGGATGGCCACTGGCGTACGCAGAAGAAGGACATGGAGAAAGACGACATCACTCACAGCATACGTCCTTGATGTACAGAAATCCGAGTCGGTCGCCGCGCTTGAAGCCGTTGACTTTGGCGCCCAACTCCTCTGCGTACCCAACCCCCTCGTGGCCCATGACCACGGGCTCGGTGGCAGGGATGGAGCCATTGAATAGCATCAGGTCCGAATGACACAGACTGGCAGACGCAACTTTGACCAAGATTTCATGATCCGTGATGGTCGGAATGGGGATCTCGTCGATCGTGCATTTGTTCGTTTCCTTCACCACATCAGTACAACCTTCCACGCCTGGCTTGATCTGGACGGACCGGGTGATAGCGAGCTGCCCTCATTGTAGATTTCGACATGTTGTCTCTAGGTTGGAAGGGTTGGTTCCGGGAACTGTGCTTGTCAAAGTTCGGCGATGTTTGCCAAATGCTGCTGTGTAGATTTGGCCCAAGTACCGGAAATCGAATCGACGGCCCTACATTTTATCTCCTACCGTCGGCGATTATGTCCACTCATGCTGAGAGCATGCAACCGCGTGCGCAGCGCGCTTTCGCCAATCGCTTGGCTGGAGGTCGGATGAATTGCACGAGCAAACCCCAACACCATAAACGAGGCCGGGGATGGGGGTTCGCTGGCCGGGGACTGATCTCCGGAATATGCGGGGGTCGGGAGGCCGAGGGGCATCTGATGCGACTCTCTCGCCCATAGCGGAGCACGAGGGACTCTTGTGGCTACGACTGTGAGTCGCTCGGGCTCCGCCCCGGCTGCTACACTGCATTATTACGTAGGTACTTTTGAAAACTCTTGTACTCTGGAGGAAATCTTCTTCAATTCCAGAAACTACTCTATACTTGCCACTACTTCAGATCGCCGAATGCCTTCAGACTCTTGAAGCCACGGATGTTGACCTTCTTCGCATTTCCAAAGACGCGGTGAGTGTTGGGACTGGCATCTGCTTCACGGATCTCCGGTCCGTCCAGCGCATCGAGGCTCTCCCACTCGTGTACAGCCATGAATTTCGGTGCATCGGAGGTCTGCTCGTTGTGACCCTTGATCAGTTGGTACCGTTGAGATCGTCGGTACCCAGGAACTCTGTTAAGCATGTCTAGGTGCTCCTCAGAGTAGAATTTATTGTAGTCAACCGCGTCAGCCGGTTCGTTCTGCACATTCAGAAGAAATGGCGGACGTGCTTGGTGGGTTTCATGGTCAGCACCTCTCGCGAGCAGGATGCGTCGTAGAGGCTTGGATACTCACTGTGGCCAATGCCGCGCGGGTCAAAATCCTGGATGAGCTTGTACACTCGAAGATCCGAGACAGTGCCGTGAGCCTTGTCATTTGTCAGATCGCTGAGACGGAATATCTCCTCCAGATTATCGAAGGAGTCGAGCTGGCACAGGGCGAGGCATGTCTTATCAGCGGGTGGTTCCAAGTCCGTGTGCGTCAATTGGACGCTGTGTAGCTTGCTCTTGTTGACGTCAAGTGGTGTCTTGGTCGCGAGGTTGAAGTCGTTGTACACGTGGTAGAATGTAGCACGCGTAGCATTGAGCTTCGACAACAAGTTGGGCAGTCCCTCCGACATGTACCATTTGGTCCAGGAGTCCACATCATCGTTTGTCGGCTTGGACAGAATGCGGAGCAAGTAGGGAGAAGCCGCCATGTTCGAAGGTGTCGCTGTTGACGTTCAATTCGAGTTGAGTCGAGATATGGATCGTTTGTTGGTGAGGGATGAAAGAGGCAGTCCTATATCAGCCCGAGTAGTGGTTTACTGGTTTACTTTTCGACGAGGATGGCGCACATGTGCCTGATGTAGTCCTTGTCTCGAACTGCAAGCGGCCCCGGAACCGGTATTCCGAGAGGGAGGTCAGGAATCGACGAGAGGAGCCCCGGGATGCTTGGAACCCACCTCTCGCCCGCCTCGCTGTTCGACTTGCATAACCTGAACTCTGCGGTCGTCGGCGATGATTCTCCATGAGCGGTTCTCCTGTCCGGCAACACACTGGTCCACTTATCTGATCTCCAAGGCCGATCGACGACTTACAACGAACTTGTTGTGGGGCTTGCCATGTGAGTCTTTTTTTGGGTTTCTACACCCAGCCGGAGCTTCACCTGGTCTATCTGGTTTGGCGATATTGCCTCGACTGACCTGGTCAGCGTGAGGGCGGAGGTTAGAGGTCTACGGAGCAATCTTGCGTCCCGTATGGCATTGAATTCGCCTCTGGGTTCGCGGTTCCTGACGGGAGATTGCAACACTTCTACTTTGGCCATTTCACATCAACAATATCCTTCCACTGATATCAATCGTGGGAGCACATGGCGAGCTATCTGAAAGCGTTGGACACGAGCTCAGCGTACCTGTTCCCATTCTGCATCAGGTCATCCTGTCTTCGGTAGAAGAGCATGGAGGCAGGACGGCAATCGTGTGTTAACGCCAGCGACCAGACCAGCTGCCTGCTGTCGCCAATTATGCGAGCCCCAGAAGCGCTTCGACCCGGCCTGATTGCCTTCATTGGACTCATGCACAACTGCAGTATGGCGCCGATTTACTGGCTCATGCCATCTTCTGCCAGGGGCTACAGCCTCATTCGACCATCGCCGTGATACTCAGTGGCAGAGCAGAGTACCATCTGACATCTCGGGCGGGCCGCCAAGCTGAACTGTCCGTTCTCGCCGATAAACCTGAGATCTCCCAAGAATGCCAAAGAGATACGCCACATGCTCACCCTAAGAGCCTGCCCATCAAGAGCTCTCTGCTGCTCCGACACATTGCCTGAAGGTAGAGCCGAAGAGCATTCTCTTGCGATACCTGCGGTCGACAATAAGTTGAAACATATTGAGAGAAGGCCGAGCTCTCTCAAGCTCGATTTGCCGGCAGATTTGCATGTGTTCCTCCCGGGCGCCAATATGTTCGGGGTCGCTGGGATGGGTACGGAGTTTCTCCAACACCCTGAGGCCTGCACATCCATGTCAGCTGTGCGTCCTCTGCACCAGCACCTATTCGAGTCACCCACTTTTTATCATCCTGGTCATTGTTGACGAGCCATCGAGGTGACTCAGGAATGATGGGACTTCCACAAAACAGCAGAAAGAGAAGCAGTCTCCATTGAATAGTGGCGTCGTCTTCATAGTAGGTACCAAAGCCGCACCAGCCAGCACAAGGCTTGCAGTTGGGTTAGTCGCCGTCCACCGAGAAAAAGCTATCTGGAACTTACATGTGAGACAAAAATGCTGAACCCGTGAGACCACACCATGTGCCCTCGCTGGACAGGCGGAGAGATCTCAGAGATGTACGCTGGGACGGCCGCGTTGACAAACCCGACTCCAAGACCGTTGTAGAATCGACCGACCAGAAACATAGCGATGTGGACCGAACCGACTTGTAATGCTGCTGAGACAATACAGACCACGCGAATCACTTGAACGGCGCGCTTCCTGCCTAGTTTATCCGGAGGCCAGAAGACAGTTCAGCACCCGATGGCACCAGCGCCGGCATAGAGACCGTTGCTTGCCCCGATGATGCTACCGCCATGGGAACTGGTGACTTCGAAGTTGAAGTATCCGGCGAAGGAAAAAAGGCCGGTGACAGAACCAATGAAGGCCAGGTTGAAGTCATAAGTGAATGAACCCAGGGCAACAAAAAATGCGATTGTAAAGTTGTACGTTTTGGCTTTCGCCCGAACGTGGGCCATATTGCAATGACGGGTTGCAGGGAGAGACCACAGTAAGTAGGCTGTCTTGCTGGCCAGCTGTCGCCCGTGCCTTTGCGACCTCATGGACCATCAGCAAGTCATACGTCGCCCCGAGGAGCACAGTGGATGACATGCCTGTGAAATCCAAGAGGGTGAACGCGGAGACCATACTCCGCTACCCCAGATATCGAACCCCCACCGACGCCGAGACACTAACCATTACTATCTTGGTCCACGGAGCACGGTCTTCATCTGCCTCGTCCAGCCGCAAGTGGCGTCGCGGTGGGACAAAGCGACGGCTTCAGCGGGTCCTGGGCAGCAGCGTCACCAAAAGCTCGAGTCCATGCGGGAACTGCTTGTCCCGGCAAGCCCGGGTCTCGCTGGCACACAGCCGGTGATCATCCCGCATTTCGGGCGAAGTCGGCCGCGACCCATCCACATATGTTGGGTCATCTTGATAGGAACAATTTATGCGCTGTACGCTTAGGCTTCTGAGTTCCCCAGCCCTTCGAAACGGCACCATAACTCCACGACTCAGCCTGGACCTCGCTCAGCAAACTGCAATTCGACTCTTTGCAAATATGGTACAGCTCCAACCCAGTGGGCCAGAATGGCAAGGGTCACCTCCAAAGCACGGTCACCTCTCAGAGATTGACCCTGAGTTCGCCCAGCTCAAGGACGAGGCCGACAAAAACTTCGCAATACTGTGGTCACTGCCGTTGGACCAGTTCAAGGCCGCTTGGTTGAGCGCCCCAGTCCCGTTTCCTGAGAATGCTCCTCAGCCTGGCCAGGACTACCAAGTTCTGGAGCAGCTCGTTCCAGTCCGCGATGGCACGAACGTAGGCCTCAAAGTCTACAGGCCATCGAAATGTCAGAGCAAGACTACTCTGGTTCTGAAAGCGCATGGAGGAGGTCAGTAGCATTGTGACACTTCTCACACCGCTATTGATAGCCAAACTGAATGATTGTCAGGATGGGTGGTTGGGAGCCACGAGACCGAGGAGGTCGAGAACCGTTTCCTGGCCGCCAAAGGCAACGCTGTCGTTGTCAGTGTTGATTACCGCATGGCACCCGAGTACAAGTATCCCTACGCCATCGATGACTGCTTCGATATCCTCCAATGGGTAAGAAACATGGTCCGCCTCTTCAGTCCCCGGAATTGAGTGCTGAGTTCGACAGTGCAAATCAAATGCAGAAGCTTTGAGCATTGATCCCCAACGTATTATAGTGGCTGGTGGCAGCGCAGGTGGTAATATTGCAAGTCTTGCACACCGTTCGTGCCCGGTCAGTATTTCTAACTCCTCCCCCACCTCAGGCGGCAGTACTGGCCCAGAAAGCGAGGGACGAGAAGGTCTCAGGAATCGTCGGTCAGATTCTGAACATCCCCGTGACATGCCATCCGAAACTGTTCCCCTCCGATCGGTACCCTGTCGGAAGCTACCAGCAGAACAAGGATGCCAGTGTCATCGACGCCCCAAAGATGCTCTGGTTTTGGGATCAATACCTGCCCAATGCCGAACCTGAGGTCTACGCGAGTCCTCTACTTGCAAAGGACTTCAGTGGACTGCCACCAGCTTGTGAGTCACAAACTCAGCTCCGTTCTACTGAGCATCGTACTGACCAGATAACTTACACAGTAATCCAAGTCGCTGGCATGGACCCTCTGCGTGACGAGGGTTTGGCATACGCCGAAGCGCTGAAGGCAGCTGGAGTTCCAGTAACTCTGCACACCTTCAAAGGCTTGCCTCACGGGTTCTACTTCTTCCCCCAGTTGAAGCAGTCTCTGGAGTACTGGATGAACTGTGTTGACTTTGTTCAAAAGTTAAGTGGAAAGCCGGCGGCTGCATCGTGATGGCCTGGACAATACGCGAGCTACATAGCAACACTGGGAGATTGAGCTCGGCAAACAATCTTATCTACGTCCGCCAACCACGAAATTTGGTACTGTTGCTGGTCGACAGCCCTGGCTTTTGCCAAACCGTTGCGAGTCTTGCCAACCAGTTTTCCGCCTCCCGCGACACCTGAAATATGATGGTCTTGAAACCAAGTCTTCGTCTTCGTGGACGTTTCGATATCTTATCTCTTCTTTAGACCTGTGATTTTACTACGCCGACAATGCCCAAGCCCGTGTGACGAGTGTGGCTTAGCTTCTGCCCAGATAGCCGATACCTGGGCGTCCGCGTACTCGGGGTTCAATGTCCGGACTGCTCGTCTCACCCTCCCTTTTCTCCTAGACTAGACGTTGGGTCTACCGAGCTTCCTCCTATCTTGATTTGTTCAAAGCTCAGGAGAACGTTTTGGAGATGAGGGTGTGGAGGCCTCGTTTGCGGGTGAGATGTCTGGATGATTTGTAGGAGAGAGTCTAGATGCATGTATCGACAAATATACGGGCTGCTTTCACATACGTACGTCGAGCTTCTGCCACCAAGATTGAATTCCTTGATCTCGTGTTCCCCGTATCTATCACATGACTCGATGTGGCGTCTTCAGGAGGCAAGAAGATATGTCTGAGACTAGCTTCGTGGTCATCCACTCACACGAACGCAGGAAGATTACTACCACCGGCACAGCAAGTGGTATAGGCCTTACTACCGCTAAGCTGCTGGCCAAACGTGGTGCCATCTTGAGCGTTCGCGAGGCTCACGAGGCAAGAGTCAATGAAGCATTTCAACAGCTCTCTGGGTCTGGACATTTTGCGACCAAGGTCGACGCCAGTAAGGCCTCGGAGGTGAACTCGTGGATCGAAAACACTGTCAAGAAGCTCGGAGGGCTTGACGGAGCTGCCAATGTCGCAAGCATCGAACGCGAAGGCGGACGCCACTTTGCAGACGGTCGAGATGAGGACTGGGAGCTGGTCATGGGTGTGAACTGTTCTGGGGTCTTCTACTCGCTGCGCGCCCGGATTCGCCAGATGTTGAGGAAGGGCGGATCCGTTGTGAGTTCAAGTTGGTAAGGTCTTACGACGCCGGCGGGAACCCATTGCTAACGCGTGCCACCGAGGTTAATGTCGCCAGCATCGCCGGCCTCATCGGTGTAGTCGAGACGACTTGCTACAATGCGAACAAGTTTGCCGTCATGGGTCTGACGCGAACTGCGGCACGCGCGTATGGAAGTCATAACATCAAGATTAACTCTGTTGCGCCAGGTTGGTGGTCCCCCCCACTTCGAATCTGTCGTTAAAGTTATCTAACAGCAGCTCCAGGTGTGATTGCGACACCACTAGTACATGCCATGGAGACAGTACACAGGAAAGGTACTGTGAGAACGAGCTAGCAAGAACTGGATTCTCAGGCCGATCCCAAGAAGGTGGCGAACGTGATCACCTTCCTTTTGAGCGATGAGGCTTCTTTTGTGACCGGCTCCACGTACAAGGTTGATGGAGGGTCGACGGCCGAGGCCTCATAGCCGTGCTTGTTACCTGGGCCAATGGCAAGGACTGCCCAGCTGCAGCCGGAATCCGAATTCAGACACCTAAGGGACGATGCAATCAATGAATCACTAAGCAGCTTGGTTCCGGAGAGGAAGTAGAATCCGGGGAGATAAATCCCGTGGCTCCATGATTGAGCCAGCACCCGGAGAACATTCCCCGTGAACTCCACAGCCGCCACCTGCGTCTAATGGCCCGTGTGGAGAAAAGTACTTTCTGGAGCGCGTGGGGGATGGAGAACGAATGCCGGCCTGCGCCGGAGGTAGAGAGGGGGAGGGGCAACATCCGGTTCTTGAGCACGGCCAAGTCGATGGTCCGTTCCCGGCATTTGACACGCGACCCAGTGCAGTGGTTCCAAGTCCTCAGCACTTGCCACCCTTGCCGTTACTTCTCATGCCGCCGCCATCCAAAATGAGACCAGGTTGGACGACCGCTACATTCAGTCGTCCCTCGGATGCACGGCGCTGGCCCGGATTCTTCCTATCTTGGCCCCAACGATGTTCACCCAGGGAGTGAGTAGCTCTGGGAATCAACAGCATGGCCACCTCTGTCATTAGTATGACTGTAGCACAATCGTTCTCATCAGTGACAGCCTCGACGAGACGTCAATTTCCGTTGGATCCAAAGAGCAGGCTCTCGGGGCATGTTCAATTTGTGTATCAGTAATATGATAGTTCAACTTCTGGTATGGACGCTAACAAGTCCAAGAGTCTGTCTCTCTTCGATCATTGGAAAACATCAGAATGTCGCAAAAAGCCCTACTTTACCAGTTCGAATCCCTTGTAGCCTGCATCCACTGCCTCCTGGCACTTCTGCTTGTACAAAGGCATACCAGCCATATAGTTCAGAGCCTCCCGTGGCTTGCCTGGGATGTTGTCTCCAAAATACCAACTGTGCGCCTCCTTGAACAATCCTTGCTCTGCTCCTTCGTTGACGTGGGCTCTCCACTCTTGCTCGGCTTCCTCGGTCGCGTTGATGCTCTTGTAGTTGTTCTTCGTGATATGAGTGATGCAGTCGACGATCCACTTGCCTTGAGCCTCTGCTGAAACAGGCCCAGTGACAAAAGCGGTCGGAGCCTGTGGGCCGTACATGAAGAACATGTTGGGGAAGCCGTGGATTGTCATACCTAGATTCGTGTAGACGCCCTTGGCGAATTTATCCTTGACAGTCTGATTGCCGATACCACGGATGTCGATCTGGGTGAGACCACCGGTGACGAAGTCGAAGCCGGTTGCCAGGACCAAAACATCGAACTCGTGGACTGTGCCATCTTCGGTCTCAATGCCGGTGGGAACGAATTGCTTGATGGGACTTTCGCGGGTGTAGATAATGTCAACGTTGTCCTGGTCCAAGGTCTCGAAGAAGTTCTGTTCGAGACTAATTCTCTTCGTCCCAAAAGGATCGATCTGCTTCTCAGGCGCCAGGATTCTGGCCTTCTCAGGGTTCTTGATGCGCTTCAGCACCTGCTCCCGCCAATACTGATATGATTCCTCGTTGGCTTCCCTATTTGCCAGGACATCGTTGAAGGTACCAAGCCAAAAGTGAAGACCTCCCGTGTTGAAGAGCTCTTCGTAGATCTCGCGGCGCTTTTCCTTGGGAAGATCCATGATCTTGCCAGGACGGAAATCGTAAGTAAAGCCGGCAAAAGTAGTGGCTTGCTTCTTCTTCCACTCCGGTAATTGCTCCTTGAAGTAGGAGTTCCTGGGTCCGTCGATAGGGGTGTTCTTCATCGGGATTGCCGTGTTAGGCGTTCTCATGACCACGGTGAGGTGTGAGGCCACGCGACCAATCTCTTGGATTGCCTGCACGCCGGTCGCTCCGGTTCCGATGACGGCGACGCGTTGGCCGGCGAGGTTCACCTCCCCGACCGGCCAGTGGCCAGAATGATAGACTCGGCCCTTGAATGTGTCGAGCCCAGGGAAAGGTGGAGTATATGATTTGGCCGCGAAACCAGTGCACGGGCAGAAGAATTTGCAGATGTAGTTGTCATATTGATCGCCGTTGACCTCGATCTTCCACAAATTTTCGCTCTCGTTCCAGTGAGCGGCAGTGACACGGGTGTTCCAGACAATGTGGGGTTTGAGGTCCCAAACGGCGACAACATGTTCGAAATATGTGACCAGTTCGTCCCGGTCTGGGAAGCGCTGCTTCCAGTGCCAGGTCGACCATGTCGCTGGATCGGAGTAAGAGTATTGTGGGACCTCGGTATCGACACGGGCTCCGGGGTAGCGGTTCAAATGCCTGGCAGAAACGTCAGCCATTTCGTCTTGACCTAAGGCTTAGCGGTATGCTTTACCAGATTCCTCCCGGCCCGGACCCAGCCTCGATGAGCTTCACTGTGAAACCAGCTTTCCGCAGTTCGTGCAACAGGTAGAGGCCGCTAAAGCCGGCACCGACGATGATCGCATCGTAGTTTTTTTCGCCAACGGACCCCATGGTTGCACCTGAGAGTGCTGGGAGACTCTCTTTAGAAATCTTCTGAGGAGCGAGAAAAGTGATGGTCCGTTTCTTTCCATCGAGCAGCGGAACATGTCAATATTTTATGCTTTCTGACCTGCGCTAGACTTTTTCATTGCTGAAATCCGGACATTGGTCGCCGGTCGCATCCACGTTTGAATGAGCTATCTTCATGCGGGGTTCAAGACTCACGACCGCCGAAAGCGGTGGTGACAGTTGTGACAGCCGAAAGAAGACGGGTTTATAACCCCGAGCCGAGGGCGAGCTGGAGCCTCATACCACGATTTTTGTCCGTCCTAGATTGTTCTACGCGGCTGTCGACGAAGATCATGGCCTATCAGCTGACTCCTATGGACGTGGAGGCTCCAAAATTACAACGTCCCATGGCCAGAGTCTGGAACAGGTGGCAATCTGGAAGTAGAGGAGTGTCTTCCAACCCGCTTAGTCACATGGTGGATCTATGGGCAAGCGGGGATGTACCAAGCTTGCAGCAGCCTTGTATATGAGAGAAATACCTTCTTGAAAAAGGTAACGAGCTCACAAGACGAAAACGAGATTTGACGGGTACATGGTCGTGAACATCCACTACCAGGATTGATGGGTTCGCACCCCTACACCACCTGTGTTGGCGCTCTTGGTCACCAAGTGGCCTTCTTGCTGATACAACTCAACCAGCTACCTCTTCCAACCCCCGCGATGGAAAATGTGGCACCTTGGGCGCGAAGTCAGAGCCAATCGAAGCATATTTTTGCCGCCTGCCGTTGGCCGCGGGGCCCACGTTTGGCTGATGCGCCATGATTGGCTCACTGGATAGTCCAAGCATCAACACCGATTGAGATCTCAGTTTCTGATGCACTTGCGATGGCCATAAGGACGCAGTAAGCTCCTGTATCATCTTCCAGCCTCCCAGCCACCTCCTAATGCGAGTGACCAGCCAGTCTGGGGTGTTCAACACTGCTGAATATGTGCGTTGTGCATGTTTTAAAGGCCGGGGTCTGTGTAGTATTGTGGCTAGCACGTCCACACACTGCGAGCGCTCTCTGGCGATGCTACTTGTCCATCAGTCTCTGGGCTGTGGAAAGGAGGAATGTGACCCCTCCCTGTCTCCACGGTCGAAGACATTCCACTCCTCACCCTGACGTCCAGTGCTTCTGCAAATAATGGCAGAAGCATGTTGGGGGTCTCGTGATTTTTGTGTCGGCGAAGCATGTCCGGACTTTGTCCTCCGCCGTAGATCCGCGAATGGTGATCACTGAGCATCCCAATGTCAGATCCATCTTCCTTCAGATCCAGGTTGCAGGGTACCATCATGTGTGACATGATTCAACAGGGTCAGAGCCCTCCTGGCAACATGGCACAATCAGGAATTTCTAGCTCTATCCCAGAAGTTATTCAGAAATTCCTGGTCAAAGACAAGGTCGTGGTCGTTACCGGTGGCGCCAGAGGGCTCGGGTTCAGCTTTGCTCTGGGACTTGCCCAGGCCGGAGCGAATATTGCAGCGATTGATCTCGACGTCGCCCCAGGGCCACATTTCGAGCGGCTATCGCAATGTGGAGGCAAACATCGATACTATCGGGCCGACGTTACCAACTATGAAGTCCTGAAAGCAACCATTGACAGCATTGCCCGCGACTTCGGTTCGATTGATGGATGGTAAGCATACCGCGACCCCTGTTCGACTGACCTCCAGGCTTAGGTGTGCTGGCTGACGGGAAGAATAGCATCCCAGCCGCGGGGATCATTCGGGACAGGCCTTTTCTCCAACATACACCAGAGGACCTTATAGATACGATGAATGTTAATGTACGTTCCGGATGCTCCGCATTCTAGTCTCACCGATTCTCGCTGGCTAAGATCCCATCAGGTAATCGGTGTTTTCCTTACTGTGCAGCTCTGCGCCGCCAAGATGAGCGCGCAAGGAACGGGCGGCAGCGTCGTGTGCATTTCTTCGACAGCAGGGCACAGATCGCTATTTCCTCAGACGATTTCTGCGTACACGGCTTCCAAATACGCTGTGCGCGGCCTAGTCAAGCAAATCGCCTCAGAGCTCGCTCAGCACAAGATTCGCGTGAATTCAATCAGCCCAGGGTAAGTGCCGTCCCACGCCCCCGTATCGTCGCATGGCTGTCCGGATTCTCACGTGGACAGGGTTATCAAAACCGATATGCTAGAATCGGTCATGCAGGCCAATCCCACGAGAAGAAAGCTATTCGAGAGTAGCAACGCAATGCAACGTTTAGGCAACTCTGAAGAACTGGTTGGGATGGTGCTGTGCCTGATGAGTGATGCGAGTACCTTCACCACTGGTCAGGACTTCCTGGTGGATGGTGGACAGATCTGATGGAGTCAGTCTTCGATGATTCGTACTCATTAGTAGACTCGGTCAACAGGCTCGGTGGCATGAGGAGTGGAATTTTAGACCGGTGAAAAGCTGCTGGGTTTTTGCTCTCAAAACCTGACTCGAGCAGTCGTAGGCTCTTGCACATCCCAAAGTAGAACTAGGAGGAGGAAGCTCTCGACTGATTATGGATATGAGCACTCTCCATGGTACCTTTGATGGACGGAGAGGACACCTTGATCGGTTGCACACTACCACTGAACACTGCAAGAAAGAGGCAGATTAAGAAAGAGCTAGGTCGTCAGGAGGCTGGAACGATTTACTGTTGCCGTGCGCCAGTCCAGAGTGAGCAAGGTACATGACACGAACCTGCTTTATTGACCAAAATTGAATAGCGAATCCCTCTCGAGAGAGCGAGAGATGAGCCCCCAGACCTTGTGGGCAGTTCAGCATCCGGCACCGCCTTTCTGTTAAGAACAATAACCACATATCGGCGACAACAAAATCGTTCACCGGCAATTACTGTGTGCATGTCAGCTATTGCTTGTTGCCTGTCAAGGAGACTTGGTTCCCTTGGTTGAAACACGGGGAGTGGGCAATTTGGAGGCTGAAGTCCGGCAGCGCGCCCCGGCTTTCCTTCTCCGCTAACCTTGGTTCCGCCTCACCCCAACCTTCCCGGCCTTCATCCTCCAGAAGTCGCGTGTTTGTGTGGAAGCTTGGGGTAGAAAGATATAAAGTTGACCGTAGAAAGTCGATGCTTCTCATCGAGAACGCGAATTAGGGGGTTTGACCACACGCTAGGTTATTCAATGGCTGCAACGAAGAACCATGCTATCGTGTTCGGAGCATCCGGGGTCTCGGGATGGGCAGTCGTCGATCAGCTGCTGCGTGATTATCCCAAAGCAGGAACCTGGGATAAAGTGACTGCTTTGACGAACCGGCCGCTCAGTCTCGACGTCTCTCTGTGGCCGAAGACTGACAACTTGCGAATCGTGCCGGGACTCAATCTGCTCGAACCTAGTCAGGAGGTTTTCAATGAAACTGTGAAGAAGCAGATCCCTGATATCGACACAGTCACACACGTCTTTTACTACGGTAAGCTTAGTAGCGCTTTCCAGAATATCTATGAACCAACAACTAAAGTTCTCGTGAACAGCCTACAAAGCCAATACAAACTTTCAACAGGAAAAGAAGGACGCTGTTGACATGGTGGTTCGAGCAGTCACGGCAGTAGACATGCTCTCGCCGGTTCTGCAATTCGTGGCGTTCCAAACTGGTGCAAAGGTAGGCTTCTCTACCGCGAGTCGGAAACCAAGTCTGACATTTGACAGATGTATGGCTTCTTGCTACAAGAAGATCATTACTTCCCAGTACCTCTGAAGGAGTCATTGCCTCGACTGAAGCCACCGTTCAGTGATCAGCTCTTTTACCATGGCCAACTCGATTGGCTAGAATCCTATTCCAAAGGCAAGTCATGGACTTGGTGCGAAACGAGGCCCGATATCGTGATCGGATTTGCTCCGAATCACTCGGCGTACTCCCTCGCCGCATCTTTGGCCATCTATTTCTCCTTGTGGAGAGATATCAATGGCCCGGGCAGCATGGTACCCTTCCCTGGAAACATGAAAAGCTGGATCGCAAAGCACAACGATGCCGGCAGCGAGATGATCGGCAAGCAGATGATCTTCCTCTCGCTACATCCCGAAGTCAGCGGGAACGGAGAAGCATTCAATGTGGCATCCAACTTCAAGTACGACACCTGGGAAGGAAAATGGCCCCAGCTGTGCGAGTATTTCGGTCTCAAATCCGCGCCTCCCAGTGACGAGTCGAAAGAAGTTCGTGAATATATCAACGACAACATTGGACGCTGGAAGGACATCGAGCAGAAATACCAACTCCGCAACGACATTGCTCAGTCAGGAGTCACCATGCCGGGGTTCGAGATCCTGCATCTGAGGCTTGCTGACTTTGATCGACAGTACGACATGAACAAAATCTACAAAGCAGGATTTTCCGAGAACTACTCGGTCATGGACACCTGGGGCCCGACCTGGGATAAAATGAGGAAGGCGAAGATGATCCCATAGGCTCATATCATTAGGAAGAGGAAGTGAACCGCGTAGGTTCGCTCGTGTGAATGTACACCATTGATCTTCAACAAGCTCCCCGAGAACAATGCCTCCCCTATGCCCGACCTCTCAGTGAAATGCGAGAGCACCATCGTGCTCTCCATTGGGGATCCTCCACTTAGACCGAAGCTTTCATGCTCTACGATCACACACACAACCTGAACATTGGTGGCCTTCGTAGTACGCGAGGGATCAGACACGGAATCTTTTCGACATGCCGAAAACCCTACGATATACAGACCAGGGAGAGTACATGCAAGTGTTGATCAAAAGCTTGAATGATCAAGTAGGCTGAACGTCCAAGGGGAACTGTCCTCCGGCATAGAAATGCAACAATGAACTTGGCGACCTTCGTTGTGGGAAGACAATTCAATAGGCGACCCGGACGTTTATAGGTCAAGCTCCGAGGGGACATTGTTGAGTCGAGTCGGAATCTAGCCAAAACCCGGAGGTCCCGGTCAACGATTGCCGAACCCGCGACTGAGGAGGTTTACTGGGCTGCTTCCCAGTTCGCCACCATTTGCTCGGCTAGCATCATAAGAGAGAGTCCGACAGCACCTGCAGCGTTAGAACTTCTGTAAGTTCGATTCTTGAGTCTTGAGTCTTGAGTCCTGAGTCCTGAGTGTACCAAATATGGGCCCTTCTCGGCTTCAGAAAGCCGCACAGTTTCACCCCGACGACCTATCGATCCGACTGAAGGAAATTGTCATACCACAACCAGAAGAAGATGAAATTCTCGTTCAGACGATTGCTGCTGGTCTTTGTCACTCCGATTTGGTACAAAAAGAATTTGTTTCTCAGGCTGCCTCACAATTTTATTGACCCGCCTTCAGATGCTTGTGGATGGTTCCGCGCCTGTTCTTCCAAACCATGTCGTGACCATTGGTCATGAAGCTGTGGGAAGAGTCATCGATTTTGGAAGGGAGGTAACCGGCTTTGCCAAAGGAGATGAAATTGGTTTTCTGAATGCACACCGTGCGTGCTGGAAGTGCCCATCATGTGCCATTCACTATCTATGGTGCGAGTCAGGCAGAATGCAAATGCAAGGGTACTCATTGAATGGATTTCTTCAAGAGTATTCCGTGGTTGACTACCGGGCGGCGTGCAAACTGCCAGAAGGCATGGAAGCATCGAAGGCTGCCCCACTTTGCTGTGCAGGTATTACAGCATACCACGGGGTACAGAAAGCTCAATTACAGTCCGGGCAGTGGCTGGTGGTAATCGGTTGTGGAGGCCTCGGTCAGATAGGTACGTTTCTAGCTCGAAGGCGCACGATTTGATGTTGCTGATCTTCTTCCCAAGGAGTTCGATACGCCAAAGCGATGGGTTACAAGGTGATCGCAATCGACATCGACGACGCGGTGCTCTCGAAAGCCAAGGAGGCAGGTGTCGAAAACACAGTCAATAGCCGCACTGAATCCGACGTTGCGAAAAAGATCAAGGAAATCACCGGCAAGGGTGCAGATGCCGTTGTGGTCTTCACTGCAGTCAAGGCGGGCTATGACATTGCTCCCAAGACATTGAAGACTGGTGGTAGACTGATTGTGGTGGGATGCCCGCCAACCGAGATTTCATTCAACGCCCTCGACATCTCTCTCGGGAAGTATACTGTGCATGGCGCCAGCAATCATGCTACACCGGCTATGCTGAGAGAGTGTGTAGAGTTTACACATCAACATGGGATTGAGAGTCCTTCACAGTTCTTCAAGATCGAGGACATCGGAGAGATGATTAGTATCATGCAATCCGGAAAGATGGGTGGCAAGAGACTCGTAGTGAAATTCTAGCAACTACTCGGACGGAAAAATGAATTTTCGATACATGAATTACGTCCTTACTGGCAGGGCTCTCACTGGCCTGGATTACCATCGACTGTGAAGTCCAGTTGCTTCAGCCTGACCATGTTGAGCTTCTGCCAAAAGATCGTTATGGCCGTTTAGGGAAGTGTCAATTGGAAATTATGAATCCGGATCTGCTGCTTTGACAAAATCAACTACGCACTTGAGAGCGCGTCGAAAGGATCTCTGCCCACCATGATTTCAATGCGCATACAACCTCAACTTGATCATGGCACGGAAAAAATAATGTTTAGAACGACAAGCTGCTCTCTGCGCCATGCGACATGCACCGTGCACCCTTGCACCAATCGTAGCCTAGACAAGCTCGAATGTCGACCAGCCAAGACTGGCAAAAAGGTGAACACTCCGGACGTAACCATGAATCCACTGTCACTTCCTGCTTCCGGGCGCCTATCACAAACCCTAATCCTCAAGTCCCACTCAAGAGATGGTGCAACATCACATGTCAATCAAGCTTGCAGTGTGTCTTGTGATGAAACTGTAAAGGTACTTTTAACAGCGCATAGAAACCACAATCACAGTGTTTTCCCGAAGCTTGATTTGCGCAGCTTGCAGGAGACAACTCTTTACCAGTCTGAAATACTGCGAAGGCAGTTTATGCCTCATAGTCGGTTCTCCCTCATAACGTTTGAGGCAGCTATGGCGGCAGCCGCAGTGTTCGTTTGGGCTCTACCCAAGTCGTGGCAAGGTGGAAAGTTGTTTTGAGAGACTCAAAGAAGGCGAATCCAGGCGCTGTACGATACAGAACACGAGACCTGTCGTCAGTGTCTCTTTCAGTCGCCGATTTTTACGAGTATCGTGGCGAAGGTCGGAGAAGTTTGTCGTGGTTACGTCTGCAAAGCGCCGAATTGTGTAAGTCCTGGAGAGAAGAACTGTCCAGCCATGGTTCAAGATCGTCACCTTGCGATTGCGTGCAAGCATTTCGTGTTTCGGTTGTTAATGGCGAAGGACAGCCTGAAGCTCAAGCTCGATGATTTTGATATCCGATGACAGAAACTCTTCCGTCAGTATATTTACTGCAATATCATGATCTGCAGGAGGAGCTGACCAGGATATGTGTTGCAAACTCCGAGAGACGAGCATGACTTGGACTCTGCTTCTTTGCAAGAACCTATCGAAACATAATGGCATTTAGACAACTCCGTGCAAAATGTCTGCGGGGAATTCATGGTTTCAAAGCCGCTCTACGGTACCGCTCGCTCATAGTGCTTGCTGCCTACCTGTAGGTTTTTCTTTACCGGATTCACTATGGCCGACGCAGATCTGAATGCTTGACTTGAGGGGAAGCGACGAGCTTGACTTGCTGCTCTTGTTCCCAACTTGATGCAGACGGATTTGAAGTTGACGCAGCCAGTCTCACGCATGATTTAGTAGACTTCGAGATGTACCGTGTCGGTTGCTGCAATGGTATCGGGAGCACCGCCACTGCCACCGTTGGCCTCCCGTAGACCTGGCCAAGCTTGCGCGGACAGTTTCTCCATTGGGGAGAGACGGTTTTCATGTTCCTAGTGTCAACCTCCCGCTTTTTTGTCGGGACTTCATGGCCCAACAGACCACCGCTGTGGGTTCATTCGTCAAATCGTTCAAGTAGTGTTGGGAGCCAGTCGCCACTGGTAGCAGACAGTGGAGTCTCGGCAGCCACAGGAACAGTGACCTGTTCCCTGCTGACTCTGCTGACTTGTGTTCAGCTGACAACCAAGATAGGGTTTCCGCAAATATCTTGAGTACTTACCGCTTCATCGTAGCAATTAAAACCTCCGAACTCTCCACTTTGCGATCACTCGGTTCGGAAGCTCAAGAGACGCTTTGACTGTCCGGTATCTAGCTCATCTTATCAACGTGGTTGGTCTACTCCGTTTGGATAGCTTGGATTTCTTTTGGATCATCCATCGAGATCAGGAACGCCACAATCTTAGACCGGCATCAAAAGCTGTCCCGCGCTACTAGTAGCAGGACGGTTAAAAGGCTCAAGTGCTTGCCAAGTGGGATCAAGTCCAGCGAGATGAGCTTGATTTCTGGAGCACCTGGTAGTCATTGATCGCATACTGGGAAATGTCAATCGTACTTATCTGCAGCTGGTGTTCATTTAAAAGAGAACGGTATCCATCTATGCTATAGGCATGCATGGAGTGAGAAACCACTAAATTTGCGCGGGGCGTTTCGTGGGATGACACTCTTCTCCCAATAGTTTCACGTCGCACATGCTTGCAAAGCCGAATCGATTCTAACATATTGTTTGGTCCATAATCCCACTCAAGGAGCAGTCGCAGTGACCAGGGTCAGATCCACCAATGCGCATTCATGATCTTGCATTTCTCAAAGATCAGCTCGATCGGCAAGCACGACAATCGTGTGTATGCCGCCACAACCCCTTTCATGCCGATTGTGGCACGATCTCCACCTGCAGTTCGGTCAACTTCTCCTCCACAATTTTGGTGTTCGTCAATTCGTGTTGATAGACTGCAACCATTTCATCATCCTAGTGGCAGATCAGTCATGAATTTTTCATCTTTGTTTCACTTGGTGTACGAACTCCGAAAAGTCTAGCAACTTCCTCCAACGGGACTTTCCTCGTATCTGGAAAGAAGAGCAAGATTGAGATGATACCCACAAGTGTACTGGCGATCATCGGCAAGTAATACTTCCACCCGATATTGCCAATCTTGTTAGTAAATAGGAAGTAGCCAACATAATGTATGACTGCACTTACGCAAAAGCGGTGGGCGCAGGAGTTGTCCATAGGATGTTTGCTGCTGCATGGGTTGCCAGACCCAGGTTCACACCTTTAGATCGCAGGTGATTCGGATAGATTTCAGTTACGAAGATGAACATGGCACCATCGCAGAAAATCCCAAACCAAACCGCGAAAAAGAATACCGCAAACGTGGCTGCCTTTAAAGCGGCGATGTTGGGAGGATCTGCGTACAGATACTTTGCGATGAGGCCGGCTTCGATCACCAGGCACATAAGGCATCCAGAGAGTCCGATGGGCATGTATCTGTTTCGGGGAAGTAGGTCGATGGTGAATTGCGAGATGAAATTTGCACCAAAATTCAAGGTTAACCAGCCTGCAGAGTACAGCAATTGCATTTGCGGTCCGTATCCCAGTAAGCCGTAGACGACAGGCGAATAATCTGTTCAAGTAAGTCCTCGTCCTCAGGGTGTAAGATATACCAACACCGGTGCTGCAATAACCTACTAACGATGACCAATGCCCCTGAGCACTGAGTGAAAAAGACCCAAAGAGTTCCGTATATCAAACGTTTCCGATATGGGGCGTATGTCAAGAGAGACATATAAGACGACTGAAACTGGGAGTCAAGCTGGAATTGCGCCCTGATCTGAAGAAACTCGGATTTGGCAATAAGATCATCTGCATCCCCAGGCCGTGTTCTCAGCCAGTTCAAGGTTGTCCAAGCCTGGTCACCCTTGTCCTGGGAGATTAACCAGCGAGGGGATTCGGGGAGCCATTTCAGACCCACGAGCAGGATTGTGGCGGGGACAATTTGAATAGCTGTCTTTCTGTCAGTGGACGCACTACCCGTGAACGTTGTGCCAGAAGTGTACCAATAGGGGGCCGCCATGCGCTGTCATTGCCTTTCCAGTAGAAGAAGCCATAGCCAACCCACGATGCGAGCATGTAGCCAAATGTATTCCAGACTGCGACTTGGTCTACGAGCCAACCACGAGCCTGGGGAGGCACGATCTCTGCGATGTATAGAGGGACACAAGCAAGTAGCATGTATGCTCTGGGATCTGCTGTCAGGAATTCCTGCTTGGACTTTGAATTTGGTGCGCGGACTCACCCCATGCCATTCAAAAAACGGAATGCGATGAACATGGCCTGTGACCGATCAGTGGCTGTGTGTCTTTGACCATGAGCGTAACAAGTTTCCGTACCACATTGACTGAGCCTGTCAGAAGTGCGGCACTGACAATTTGCAGCGCTGCGCCTAAAGCCATTGCTGCTCTTCGACCCCAACGATCTGCCACGAAGCTGCCCACCAGACAGCCGCATACCCCTCCACCAAAGAACAAGGCGCCTATGGCACCAAGCAGTTGTGGTGCGTTGGGGGCAGTGTCAAGACCCATGTATTCGAGAAAGGATGGCTGACCCATGGTGCTTCCAATGATTGAACCACAGTAGCCATAAGCCAAGGTTCCCAGGCTGCTGAAGCATACTGCGGCCACATTGTATCGCGTCCAATGGCGGCCTTGGACAGTGGGTGGCATCTCCCCAGTGGAAGTGATAGGAGCAAGGTGCATGATGTGTCTGGTCAATTTTCGAAAGCTTGGTGAGCACAGACAAGAGAATCTGGAGCTCCATGACAGGAAAATGGACTGCTTTTGTTTGAGGCGGCATTTGCTGTGCTCAAACAAGGTCTTCGTTTGCGGTGAACGTTTCCCGGTTCGCCTGCCTGCGCCCACGTTGTTGCCCCGACCCCTTTGATATTGTGCAAGGGAATCCGGGGGATGCCAGTAACGAACACTTCTTGCGGGGACCCCTCGAGCCCTTTTCCAGGCCGAATCAAATTGGACCGGAATTCGGTCCCCGATATTGTCATGGAACGCAGATGTGGTGTAATGTCATGTATGGTATCTATCTAGCTATGTAAGACGGAATGAGACATGGAGGAAGGGATAACCGTGCCAAGCTGCTAAGGTCCAATACCGGGATCGATCCAACAGTTCAATGACCAGTCGCGGCAGACTAGTGTTTGGTCACCATGAAGGTTGAATTATGCACTAGAACAATCTACAAGGGTAGAGAGTTCTGGCCTGTTGTGCCATCACCAGAGACCATTATTCTATGCGTGCGTAACTTTGGACGATTTATCAATGCAAAGAGAGCAACAAATGAGTGCACATGTTTCTCGCGCATCAATAGACAAGCCCGATTTACAACAAATTCTTACTGACCTCGAAAGCCAGAGATTCTGTCTATAGTCTCCAACTAGGCGTGGACACGGGAAAGTTTTCGCACCGATGCGCGGATACGGCAATTGCAGCATTGTGCGCCTGCAGGCAGGTCCACATACCCCGGTTAATGTCCGTGGCGGGTCTTCTTGCGACGGACGTCAATCACCGACTCGACTGGCAGCCAAAACAACCTTCCGATTAGTCAGTTATCTGGCGTATAGAGGTTGACCTCTCCAGATTTAGGCGGTACTCGAGCTAGCCTGTTCCGGAAATGTTTCAATTGTACAGTACTGCCCAACCCTATAGAGTTGAACTCGGCATGAAGAAGGTATTCGAGATGGTATCTAAGAGGTATCTGTCAGGAATGGCGGTACTCGAGATGTAAAAAGGGGTGTATAAGCTAATATCTATCTAGCTATCGACGAAGACTCAAAGCATGCGGAACGAGGA
>NW_006913050.1:2715354-2716462 GCF_000585515.1 Cladophialophora yegresii CBS 114405 | reverse complement strand
ATACGCCACCTATCCTTTTGTGCCGTAGAAGCCCGTCGCAGAGTCCACTGCGACCCGTATACGAGTCCACGCATACCCGATAAACAGAATCCACTGAGTACCGCCCCCACAGAGTCTACTGTAAGTCGCATGCGAACATGCTCCGAGCATAGCGCGAATCCCCCTCTATCCTTAGTGAGTTAGGCACGCCGCAAGATACCACCGTAGGCCCTCAGGCCATCTGTGGGTTACTATACGGTCACACACCAAGTCCACCTAGCTAGAGACGGTCCTACTTTTGCTCCGTACAGTGCTTCGCAATATGGCCCTCTTTACCGCAGCGGTAGCATGCCCTATTGCCTGTACTCTTCTCTCCCGCGCGTCCCGCGCGCGACTCGCTACCCTATCGCACAGGAGTAGCAACCTTCTCTTACTGGCCAACCTCAGCCAGTCGCTGCGCAAGGCCTTATATTTATACTCGCGTACGGATCTCACGCGCCTCGCGCAGGACCGCGGTGCGCAGCTCAGGCCGTAAGTAGTTTATAAGGACCCAGGCCTTTTATTCCTCAACCGTAAGGTCAGGGATCTCATCCTCGAGGTCCTTAATCGCTGATACAAGCTCTCGTACCGATAATTTATCTTACTGAAGCCTCTTAAGCTTTAAGGATATGTCTACCATACGATTCGCAGGGTCCTAGACCATGTCTCGCAGTACTTACTCGAACTCGGGCCAGGTTGTAGGGTGAATTGATAGGCGGGACCACTGCCGAAGGGCCTCGTCGCGAAGGTAGGACGCGGCGACTGCGACTCGCCTGCGTTCGTCGTGCTCCTCGACCGCGCCGAAATAAACGTTGCAGCCTAGAAGGAAGTCGCGGAGGTCTTTGATTGAGGCGCCTCAGTATAATGGCGAGGGGAAGGCGCGCCTATATCGTATAGTTAGGTCCTGGGACGCGGGTCTCTTGCCTAGCGAGCTTCCTACGCCCTATATGCTACTCGCGGGCGACCCGCCTACGAGTTCCCTTTCCATCTCTTCGATCTCTTCTAGCTGTCGCCTCTCCTGTATAGCTACGCGGAGTCGCTGGTGTTTCTCCGCGATCGTCTCGGTACTGGCGTCGCTGTCGTCGCTAGG